>NC_092081.1:6386864-6693041 GCF_043229965.1 Drosophila suzukii | reverse complement strand
AGCAGAGCAGCATTTTCCTCGAAGGGTTGTTCCATATTAGCTGCAGACAAAAGTTCAGAGATTATTAGGTTTTAAGTAATTAAACAACTTTTTCAAAAGTAGTAATAAAGTATAAAATAACCCTCATAGATTTCAGTTCATGGAGGTATAGGTTTCGTTTTATTTCATGAATTGCCAGCTGCAGGATGTATTACAGTTTCTCTTGCAGAGGATACAGAGTGGTGCCAATAAAAATAATCTTAATTGTAGGTCATATAGCGGGGAGTGGCGCTGAACTTGGCGTAGCTCTTGATAACCTTGTTGACGGCCTCGAGGAAGTCCTTCTCGGTGGCCACCTTGCGACGCGCCCGAATGGCGAACATGCCCGCCTCCGTGCACACCGATCGGATCTCAGCTCCAGTCGAGTTGGGACAGAGGCGCGCCAGCAGATCAAAGCGAATGTCACGCTCCACGGACATGGAACGGGCGTGGATTTTGAAGATATGCGAGCGACCATCCTGATCGGGCAGGCCGAACTCCACCTTACGGTCCAAACGACCAGGACGCATCAGCGCCGGATCCAGGGTGTCGGGTCTGTTGGTGGCCATCAGCACCTTGATGTTGCCGCGAGGATCGAACCCATCGAGCTGGTTGATCAGCTCCAACATGGTGCGCTGCACCTCGTTATCGCCGCCGGCGCCATCATCGAAACGGGCACCTCCAATGGCGTCGATTTCGTCGAAAAAGATGAGACAGGCCTTCTTGGAGCGCGCCATCTCGAAGAGCTCGCGTACCATACGAGCTCCCTCACCCACGTACTTCTGCACCAGCTCGGAGCCAATAACGCGGATGAAGCAGGCGTCCGTGCGGTTGGCCACGGCTCGGGCACACAGGGTCTTTCCCGTTCCAGGCGGGCCGAACAGAAGCACACCCTTGGGCGGCTCAATGCCCAGGTTGACGAACTTCTCCGGGTGCAACAGCGGCGTCTCCACCACCTCGCGCAGCTTCTCGATCTGCTCCTTGCAGCCGCCTACGTCGCTGTAGGTGACATCCGGCTTGTCCTCGACCTGCATCATGGTCACCGTGGGATCGATCTTGGGCGGCAGTGGAATGTGGATCTGGTACTTGTTACGGTCGACGCCCACGCGCATTCCCTCCTCGATGTCGGTGGGGGCCACAGAGTCAGCCAGGTCCACCACGAACTTGGCGAACTGCTTCACATTGATGATGTACTTGGGATCGTCGGAGTCCGCGTTGATGATCTTGGTGCAGCGGGCCACCTGAAGGGGCTGCTCGTTCTGCAGGATCTGCTTGTCGGCGGCCAAGTCCCAAAGGGCGGGAGGCGCCAGGCCCGTGTCGCTCTCCTTGATCCCGGTCAGCTCGTTGACCTGCTTGACCGCCTTCTGGATGTCCTCCTCAATGCTCTTGATGGACTTGTGGTACTGGCTCTGGCCATACGTCTTCAGCAACTCAATGTCGCCCTCGTCCAGCGACTTGATCTCCTTGTCCTCCTTCTCGTCGTGCTTCACCTTGCGCTGGTCGTCCCCCAGGTAGTCCGGCATCTTGTTCAATTGCAATTGGTATGATTTTAGGTGCAAAAAGTGAGTTTAAGCTATATTTTCCTTTTGTTTTACGGCGAGAATGACTGAACAATTTGGTCTAGAGGTGGGAAAAGCATAGCTGGCACTATCGACAAGTCGATATTTATCTTTTTTTCAACACTGGGCTTATCGATGCTGTGCACTGTTAACTCCGAATTTTAAAGTACAAACCGTTACATACAGTTACTGTAACTGTAACCATTATTTTTTAAATTAAACCTTAAATAATCGCAAGTTTTTCCAAACCTTTTTTTAAAACAATTTTTTTTTTTTGAACGATTATTTTTCAAACCGGTAATCCCATTTTTAGCGCAGTATATGGAGAAATATTTGAAATATTTTTTTAATAAAACGTACATTTCCCAGCACTAACCCCACTCTACCAACACTGTAATGTTAAGTGCAACCAAAGACCGCGACAATTTCAGGGTCAGTCTTCCCCAGCTTCTGAACTCACCTTCGTCATTAGGCGCACCCTGAGCTCCCTCGTAGAACTGTCCAGCTGCTCTGCTCGTCGACGGCTGGTCGGGATCCACAGCGCCGGAAGCGTTTACTGCCGCCACCAGGAGTCGCTCATCTAACATTTGACGAGCGTCCTCGAGGGGATTGCGTTCGGGAGCGGGCTCCCGTTCCAGGTTGTGCCTGGGACTATTGTTCCCGCTTCGGTGGATGGCGGGCAGGGCTTCGAGGCCGCCGTTGCCCAGAAGAACGTTGTGCACTGTGACCGGAATGCGGATGACCCTGTGAGCGTGAATCTCGTTCTCGCGGTCGATCTTGTTCAGCCGCTTGATGTCTGCCACAGAGGAGTGGAAGCGAAGGGCGAGCGCCTGCAGGGTGTCGCCCTCCTGGACCTTCACCTCCAGCGTGTTCTCATAGCGCCCGAGGCGGGCATGGCCATTGGGCCTCCTGGCCAGCGGGAGCAGGTCCTCGAACTCGTCGTCGTCGTAGGCAGGACGCGCGAAGATGTCCTCCACCTCGTCGGGGTCCACATCGTCCAGGTTGTGATGTTGCTGGCGCCTGGAAATCAGAGCTCTGATCACACTCTGCTCACTTGGAAGAGGAAAAGCAACAGTCGAGTTGGCGCTGACTTACGCATTGCGTCGCATTGTTGTCCTGGTCGCCTTGAGGGGATTTCCTGGCCCAGATATCGGATAGCTTCTCGGGTTTCGATAAAAGCACAACTCTTTGTCTAGCTCAAGGCAATTAATTAACGCAATTAGATTTATTTACGTGTAAAGTTTGTTCTCAGCAGCAGCCCACAAACAACAACAAAGCGAAAAGCTCCGTCACAGATGACCGAAAATATCGATAACCAGCTGTTAACGTACGCTGTTAACCTCAACAGCGTAAACACAGCTGTTTTCGTTTACTATCCAATTTGAATATTTTTGTTTTCGTAAAATGTCACTATTTGCATTTTTGAAGAGCCGCACCGTGTTCTGGCTGAGCCTCACAGGCACCACGACGGGATTTGCATTCTTTGTCAAGTGGGTGCTCTGCTTTCCACACAGGATTCATTAGTTTTATCCACATATTCGTGTTACAGGGACCTTATGCAAGGCGGTCAGTTCACCAAAGAAACAGATGAAACCGGCAAAGTGGTCATCGTGACGGGCGCCAACACGGGGATCGGCAAGGAAACGGTCAGGGAGATTGCGAGGCGCGGTGGCACTGTCTACATGGCCTGCAGGAATTTGAAGAAGTGTGAGGAGGTAGGTGCTTCATGGATATTATTCCTTAATTGGGACTTACCTATAAATTCTTCTTACAGGCCCGAGAGGAAATCGTTCTGGAAACGAAGAACAAATATGTGTACTGCCGTCAATGTGACCTGGCTTCCCAGGAGTCAATCCGCCACTTTGTTGCTGCGTAAGTCTGGATAGATCTCTATAATCTCTTATATGACCTACCATCAATATCCGCAGCTTTAAGCGGGAACAGGACCACCTCCACGTACTTATCAACAACGCCGGTGTCATGCGCTGTCCCAGATCTCTCACCTCAGATGGCATTGAACTGCAGCTGGGAGTGAATCATATGGGCCATTTCCTACTCACCAATTTGATGTTGGACCTGCTAAAGGTACTGCAAAACTTAACTAATAAGCTACAAGCCTTCTTACCATTTCTACCATTAGAAATCCGCTCCCAGTCGGATTGTTAATGTCTCCAGTTTGGCGCACACTCGTGGAGAAATTAACACAGGCGATCTGAACAGCGACAAGTCCTACGATGAGGGCAAGGCCTACAGCCAGAGCAAGTTGGCCAATGTACTCTTCACAAGGGAGTTGGCCAAGAGATTGGAGGGCACCAAAGTGACGGCAAATGCCCTGCATCCAGGTGTGGTGGACACGGAAATAATTCGGCACATGGGCTTCTTCAATAACTTCTTTGCTGGGTTGGTACTAAACAGGATACCTCAAATGCCTATTTACTAAAGAGGATATTTCCCTTACAGACTCTTTGTGAAGCCACTGTTTTGGCCCTTTGTTAAGACTCCCAAGAATGGTGCTCAGACCACATTGTATGTGGCTCTGGATCCCGAACTGGAGAAGGTGACGGGACAATATTTCAGCGACTGCAAACTAAAGGAAATGGCACCAGCTGCCACCGACAGTCAGACGGCGAAGTGGCTCTGGGCAGTCAGTGAAAAGTGGACCACGCCTACGATGATCAAAATACACTAGTTCGTATTGTAAAAAATGTTACTTCTGCTTCCGCATAAATTTTATGTTTTCTACAGACAACAGTACTCCCGTTTACCTTATTTTAGTTATGCTAACTTGGCTTAGGTCAACTTTAGCTGGCTAAAGACAGTTGAAAGCTCATAATTTGAATGCGTACGAACGTTTGTACTCGGAAACCGGTTAGGGGCTATTTCTATATCATTTGTTTAAAATATATATGTATATCCGTTACATTTTTAACTTGAGCCTTCGGTCCAAAAGTTTAGGGTCATTTCACCAGTGGGAAACATTCAAGCCGACGCTAAAGTGAATCAGTTTTCGGCTCCTTGTCGCAATTATCTATGCTAAATGTGTTGAGTAGTGTTTCCCTGATTACAGGCTACTTGTAGAACCCGGCACTATCAGTTTTATCAGTTGTCGTCCAGTAATCGCTGCGTCGATCACTTAAAAACTCGCAAAATTTTGCCCGCGTTGGCACTCTGCAAGAAACCACGAAAACGGCCGGACCGATCAACTAGTATGGAAATAATTTTTAATTTTCTACGCAAAATTGCCCCCATATTTCTGGCCCATGGGGTTGTCGGAATTATCGCCTTCTGTGTGAGGTAAGAGACACCGATTTGAAATGTAACGCTGAGCAGCATTATCAAAAGCGTATACCAGTGACGACAAAGTAGTTATCACTAATCACCGATTAACTGGCATTATTGTACCCCGATTTAGGCTGTATATGCAGGGGGGAAAGTTCAGAAAGCAGACCGATGAGACGGGAAAAGTAGCCATCGTTACTGGCGGAAACACGGGTCTTGGCAAGGAAACGGTGTTGGAGCTGGCCAAAAGAGGAGCCACTGTTTATATGGCCTGCCGAAATAAAGAGAAAGGAGAAAGAGCTCGAAAGGAAATCGTCCAGAAGACGGGTAACTCGAATGTTTTCTCCAAGGAGTGCGACCTGTCTTCACTGGATTCCATTCGGAAGTTTGTAGAAGAGTGAGTCATAACCTAAACCGCTTTACTCTTATACTGATAATATATTTACCAAAAGCTTCAAGAAAGAGCAAAGGGAGCTGCACATCCTGATCAACAATGCTGGTGTCTTCTGGGAGCCGCGCGGACTGACAAAAGAGGGATTCGAAACGCACCTGGGAGTGAACCACATAGGCCACTTCCTGCTAACCAACCTCTTGATCGATGTGCTGGAGAGGTCAGCTCCTAGCCGGGTGGTGGTGGTGGCCAGCAAGGCTCACGAGCGGGGTCATATTCATGTGGAGGACATCAACAGCTCCGAAGACTACGACGAGGGAGTAGCCTACTGCCAAAGCAAGCTGGCCAACATACTCTTTGCCCGGGAATTGGCCAAGCGGCTGGAGGGGACGGGTGTCACGGTGAACGCTGTCAATCCTGGATTAGCAGCCACGGAGATTGCCAGGAACATGGTCTTCTTCCAAACAAAGTTCGCTCAGTATGTGGTAGAGTGTGTCCTCTTCAAATAGCTTTTCCATATAAGTCGTGTTAACTGTTTGCTTTTACAGAACAATCCTGAGGCCGCTCCTCTGGTCTATGATGAAATCAGCCAGGAACGGAGCCCAGACCACATTGTATGCCGCCTTAGATCCCGACCTCGAAAATGTATCGGGTCAATACTTCAGCGACTGCCAGCTGGCATCCTTAGCTCCAGCTGCCCTCGACGATCAGATGGCCAAGTGGTTGTGGGCCCAGTCCGAGAAGTGGGCAGAAATCGCTCTGTAAATTGGTTCACTCGGGTATTGTTATATAGCTTGTCGCTATCTAAGCCAACGGTATTCTTTACAACGCCACTGTTATTTAACAATAAACTTAATGAAGGAAACACTTTAAATATGATTATGGAGTTTAGTCGAAGACTCGATACTTTTTGGCTTCATCTTAAGTCATTAGACTTGGGTAACTATTTGAGTAGGTCGTGAGAAGAAAATTGTCCATCCCCAAATGGTATATATATGTGTAGGTTAAGTATCAACATGAATAAGTAAATGGATAAGAAAGGCATTCTGGCCCTATTATATATAAATATTTAAAGTATATTTTTTGTGCTAAATTAAATCGTGAACTTGTAATCTATTTATGTGTCAAGCACTCGCTAATATTCCTTCCACATGATATTGTATACTGTACAAGAGACAATGCAGTTAGGATCACTGTGAGAATATAGTCCAAGGCGAACTTACGATCGCAGGTGATATCCAAAATGATCATGTTTTGAAGTGGTTCCAATTTCTGGTGAAGCATCAAAGAAGTATGCTGAAAATAATCCATGAATTACAGAAATTGACAGTTCCAGAAAGATCTTACCTCGTTGTCGAGTACCATTACGGTAAGAAGGCTTAGTTTTATTTTTCTCATGTACAAGGATTGAGTGATTACGATGAGCTGCTGTAGCTGTAATTCAGCATCGCGAATTCGGTCAGTACACATTCCCAGGATCAGGACATATAGGATAGGGATCAACACGGGTCCCAAACACCCGTCAGCAACAATGTAAATCTTGTTTTCCAACTCGTCCTCGGCGAAAAGGCTTCATCTATGAGAAGTTCCATGTTGAAGATGCAGGCGAAGATCATAAGGTAAATAGAAGTCGAAAGCCAAGAAAACTTGTCCTTAATGAATTTATGGAGATTGTTAATGCGAAGGTGCAGTTCAAAAAGAAGAAACAATCGGTGATGGTAGTGAGCTTCAATATCATGCCGAATCTCGTTATCCTCAATAAAGCGCTGCAGGAACAGGATAATGGTGTGATACCAGCTGATAAGGATCAGCTGGTAAATGAAATACCCTGCAAAGCAGTACTCCAGCAGCACCCAGTACAGAAAGTTAATAACCAGGAAGTAGGGCTTGTTCCATAGGGCATCCAGCAGGATGTAGAGTATCCACAGTTTGAACAAATACACTCCCAACATCACATAGTCGCAGTTGTATACCATACCGATCTTTCGTTCGATCAGGCTGGTGATTTGGAGGATCTCGTTGACTGAATGTTCCACAAACCTCCGATCCCTTTTCAAATGCAGAAAGATCACCAGGCGCCGCAGGCCGGTAACGACTATTCCCAGCATGAGAACACTCATTACAAAGTTCTGGGCACTGCTTGTTTGCACCAGTTTGATGTGGATGTATATGACCAATCCGAGAACGAAGTACTGCAGATATTGGCTGGCCACTAGCAAAACCTTGATGGCAACTACAATCTTTGACCATATTCGGTGATATTGGGCCTCCTCCACTTGATTGGTTCGCTCATTGTAGTGCAGCTTAAAGAAGTGGAATCCACAGGCGATTGCGTAAATGGACCAAGCACTCCCCTTAAAAAACAATCGATGTATGGTTTGGGATGGCTTTTTACGAAGCCTGCGAAAATTATCTTTATTCAACATGTCTCCGGGTATAAGTGAGCAGAAAGCTCATTTAGCTACGGATATAATATTAATTGAATCGAATTCCTGTGTTAATGACACAGACATAAACGAAATGTTCCAAATTACAAGAGGAAGGCTGAAACAAAAACAGCGAGAAAGAAAGCTACTCGAAATGTGCATACCCTTGCAGTAATAACAAAAATTATATTACAAAATATTTACATACAATTTACATTGAATTACTGAATAAATTTAATTATGCAATTACGTTGAACTCCAGCGAAATAAAAAAATGACCGGTCACGAACTGGGCGTTAAACGCGACTTTTTAGAATCAATAAGTAAAAGCCAGTGACCTAAACTAAATTAACTTATTATAATCAAAGCTTAACTCTTCAGATCATATTATTTTTTAACTGTATACATTTAATTATGCAATTACGTTTGACTCCAGCGAAATAAAAAATGAGCTGTCACGAACTGGTAGTTAAACGTAACTTTTAGAATAAATAAGTAAGACCCAGCGACTTAAACTAAATTAACTTATTATTATCAAAGATTAAATTCCTCAGATCATTTTATCGTCATATTAACCAACGACTCAAACAAAAAAACCACTTAGGATCAACGGTTATAATTTTATACATTTTAGTATCAAACTTTGACCAGAAGGTAACAAGTCTCGGAAGCCTCAGTTACTCTCCGAGACTTGCAAGTCCGACCTTATACTACCGATGGTATTTTTACCGGTTCATGATCGTTAACGTATCAAGTATGTGCATTCCAAGGTTTTGATATTACTGTATATAGAAAAGTATACGTGGGCCTCATCTCGCCAGTCGACACTTGAAGCTGGTAGCATCCGGAGTGGAAAAATGAATGCAACCAAGGATTACCTATTTAGCCCGCTGGTATATGGGTCAACACTTTCTGCCATTGGAATATACTTTCTCAGGTGAAGTTATAAGACTTTCTCTGAAATTCCTATAACTTTTGACCTTCTTCAGGCAGTATATGCAGGGTGGCCAGTTCACCAAGAATACGGATGAGACTGGCAGAGTTGTGATTGTGACCGGCTGCAACCAGGGAATTGGCAAGGAGACCGTGCTGGAATTGGCTCGCAGGGGAGCCACCATATATATGGCCTGTCGCGATATGAGAAAGTGCCAGCAGGCACGACAGGAGATCATCAAGGCGACTAACAATCACAATGTTTTCGCGCGTGAACTGGATCTGTGCTCCATGAAGTCTATAAGGAACTTCGCAGATGGGCAAGTTTTCACTTATTAAATTTATAAAAATATATATTTAATATATATATTTTCACAGCTTCAAGCAAGAGCAAAATAAACTTCACATTCTTATCAATAACGCCGGCATTATGGACTGCCCCAAGATGCTGACGGAGGATGGTTTTGAAATCCAAATAGGTGTGAATCACATGGGTCACTTCCTGCTCACTCTTCTACTGCTCGATGTCCTGAAGAGTTCCGCCCCTAGTCGAATTGTGGTCCTATCCAGCATTGCTCACCGGTTCGGAAGAATTAAACGAGATGATCTGAACAGCGAAAAGTCCTACGATCGCAAGATGGCTTATTGTCAGAGCAAATTGGCCAACATCCTTTTCACCAGGGAGTTGTCAAAACGTCTGGAGGGAACTGGAGTGACGGTGAATGCCTTGCATCCTGGTGTAGTGAACACTGAGCTCTTTCGAAATACCCCATTCTTGGGATCGAAGATTGGAAAGTATGTTTGGTTATTGGTAGGACCCTAAAAATATATTAATTAATGGTTTGCTTTTAGAATCCTAATTGCACCTTTCATTTGGATCTTTATAAAGACTGCCAGGAACGGAGCACAGACATCACTGTATGCAGCTCTGGATCCCAGTTTGGAAAACGTCTCAGGAAAATATTTCAGTGATTGCACGCCAAAGCATGTTGGGTCTGCCGCCCAATATGATGATGATGCCGAATTTCTATGGGCGGAGAGTGAGAAGTGGACTAACATTAGTATTTGACCGAACAAATGATGGCTTCAACTGTTGACCGTAAATGATTTTACAATTTTTTAAGAAGCATATATACCATGAGTTTAAACTTTAAAGTCCTTTGTAGTTTTTAGCACCAACCTTAAACATTGTTAAACTTATTTTTGGCTGATATGTTTTCAATTTTGTATTGTTTATGTAATTCACATGTTATAAACTTATTAAGTTCAATTTTGAAGAATTCAGGAAGATATAATACATTACATTTAAATATAACTAACTTTAAAAAAAGTTTTAAGTATTTGTCGGTGCCCTATCTCCTATATAGTCCCTGCATACACGCTGCTATCTGTATTGGAACTAGAATCGATACCGCTCTTAAAAAACCTTTAATCAAAATTCTCTCATATTGTATTCACTCTTATCGTGATGACTCGTACTCTCTGTCGCCATATTCGCCCAATGGTCGTTCTCTTGCAGCCTAAACAATTAAATCATCGTTTTTGCTGAGCACGGAGAACGTATACCTATTGAAGAGTATTTATATAAAAAGAGTAGCAATCTTGACGGCATATAACAAAGAGCTTTCTGTAAACACGGAAAACTACTTTAAGCCGAATATTGTGAAATAAAAAATGTGTTCTATAATGGGTTGTCTATTAAGCCCGGTAATACTTTTTCCTATACTATTTGGAGCGCTTGTTTTGTGCACTAAGTAAGTGTGTTAACTAATAAGATATACTAGCTTAAACAATAAATATTTTCCAGGCATCATAAGCAAGGCATTCAGTTCAAGAAGCAAACCGATGAAACGAGTAAGATATTATTCCGTTCGTAAATTCGTTGCTGGGTTAGAACCATGAAAATTAATAAGAATTCAACCATGTAACTTAAGAATCTTCTTTAAAATAGCTTTAATCGAGGGCAGAAGATAAGACGTGCTTATCAATAATTCTGGAACTATGAGATGTCCTCGTAGATTGACCAGAAACAGATTTGAATCGCAGCTAGGCGTTAACCACATGCGTCACTTTCTGCTAACCTGTTACTGGATGTCGTAAAAGTACAGCAACCAAGGTTTATTTATTATGATAATAACTAACTAACATAAACGACATAGATAATGGCTCCATGTCTTCTTTTCCAGCGTCGCCCATTTAAAGGACATTATCAACTTTGACGATCTGAACAGGGAAAAGCCATATGATGGAATTGATGCCTATAGCCAGAGCAAGTTGGCCTATATTTTGTTCATCGGGCAGTTGTTGAAACGCCCTTAAGCCTGGCCAGAACTGGCCAGGGATTCTAATATTCTGAATGGTTGTTTTATACGGTTAATTTATATAGACTTTAAGTTCTTTATTTTAATTATTATTGAAGCACGTTTATATTAATTTGAAAGCCTGTGAAGTGTTCCATTCTAAAGACTCCCAAAAGTGGAGCACAGACTTCCGTATTCCTGTCCTTAGATCGCGAGTTGGAGAAGGTTACTGGAAGGTATTTTGGGAACTGCCGGGAAGAGCAACCGGCAGCTGCCGCCAAAAAATACACAATTGCCAAGTTATTGTGGGCTGAGAGCAAAAAATGGACTGGCCTTGATATATCTAAAATGGATAAATTACGACGTGGGGCTATAATTGCTATACTCATTGGTGTATTTTGATGAAATTCTATGGGTTCTCATCAAGAGATATCTTTTGGAAAACAATGTGTTGAAAAATATGACCATGTTCAAACAATCCGCCCTCGAATGAATACCGGTTCGCCCCTGCATCTCATGAACCATATCATCGTTCAAAAATTCACATTATAATACTTTAGTAATATTTTAATTTAATTGAATGAAAAATACTACTAACATCATAAACTTAATAACATTAGAAATGCCTAATAGTATGTAACACTCGTTTTACTAAAGAACGTTCTTAAAATTCATCAATAAAAAATTCAAATGTATTTCTTTATTGCAGTTAAGTTTTTCCGTTAAAAATGCAACTCATTTTACTCAAGTACAAACACTTCGTGAAATTCGTTCAGGGTTTTCCTCGCAGCTCGATGATAATTGATTAGGTCTATAAATAAACCTGCGTTTAAACAAATGGCTTAACAAGCTGTTTGCCCTAATATGACTTCGGCTAAGTTCGTTTTGGCCGATGTATATTCGGGCCCGCAGTGCGCTCGTATACTTAATATTTTCAAAACATTGTGAATATGCTCTTCTTCTCCAACCCACTACGCTCTCTTCTCGTAAGTTCGAAATATTCTCATCGTGAGTAAGCATTTTGTGGCTGTCGTGTACTTTCTGAGAGATAGCGACCATGGTATTTAAAAGACGGCTGGAGCCGGCAAAGCTGTCATTCACTGAGAGATCCCTCAACTGGAAGTAACTGCAGAAAAAATATGGACTGTTTTACTTGTTTATTATTGTGGCCGGCTGTCATTGCTGGCGCTGTGTATTTTCTGAGGTAATTTCAGCATGAAATACTTATGCTTCGTATGAGTAATACTCAAATGAGTCGCCATCACTTGTGACAACTGAACTAAACACAATTTCCCACGATTGAATTTCAGGAAATACATGCAAGGCGGTCAGTTCACCAAGCAGACCAATGAAACGGGCAAGGTATTCATTGTCACCGGTGCCAACACGGGAATCGGCAAGGAGACAGTCCTGGAGATTGCCAAGCGCGGAGGAACCGTGTACATGGCCTGCAGGGATATGAACCGATGTGAAAAGGCCCGCCAGGATATCGTCAGGGAGTCGAACAACACCAACATTTTCGCCCGCGAGTTGGACTTGAGTTCGCTGGAATCCATTCGTAAATTCGCTGCTGGGTAAGCAAACATAACAGATCAATAAATATGCCTATTACTATAAAAAAATTCTTTTATGAATCAGTTTCAAGAAAGAGCAGGACAAGCTTCATGTCTTGATCAACAACGCAGGAGTTATGCACTGCCCCAGGACTCTGACCAAGGATGGCTTCGAAATGCAGCTGGGTGTTAACCACATGGGACACTTCCTCCTCACCCACTTGCTCCTGGATGTTCTAAAGGTAATATTGGCATTAAGAAACTATTGACTTTTAAAGCACAATATTAACTTTATATGTATACCTCGTAGAAAACTGCACCCAGTCGCATCGTAAACGTTTCCAGCATTGCGCACCTTTACGGCTCTATCAACATTGATGACCTGAACAGTGAGAAATCGTACAGTAGAACGGGTGCCTATAGCCAGAGTAAACTGGCCAACGTTCTGTTTACCCGGGAATTGGCCAAGCGCCTGGAGGGAACTGGGGTCACGACTAACTGCCTGCATCCCGGAGCTGTGGACACAGAGCTGACGAGGAACTGGAAGTTCATGGAGAACATCTTTGCATGGTAAGTTATAAGTTAGCCATTGCCTGAACTAGATAATAATCGTTGTTTCCTAGGTCTTTGGTGAGGCCTGTGCAATGGATGCTTTTCAAGACTCCAGTGAGTGGATCGCAGACCACCCTCTACGCCGCTTTGGACCCCGAACTGAAGGAGGTCTCTGGACTCTACTTCAGCGACTGCAAGCCCAAGGATGTGTCACCAGCTGCCAAGGACGAAAAGACTGGAAAGTTCCTGTGGGCAGAGAGTGAAAAGTGGACAGGCGTGAATACGTCCAAATTGGATTAAAGAAATTATGTAATCCATCACCAGCCATTTCATTATTTATTACTTTAATCTTATTAAAATAAAAACAACTTTGAACTTACAAAATTATTTTAGATTTTTGTTCCCAGATGGGGGAGTAACTTTATATACCAAAATATATGGGAAAATTCAGTATTTTGAAACGACATAATTTAAAATAAGCGATAAGGAGCAGACATATTTTAGTTTTCTTCCAGATAGCTTAGACGATATTTTGTACTTGAAAAAGTAACTATCAGTTCGTAGAATGGAAAGAAATTACATAATAAAATTTCGATCTCGACAAAATGTAACTTTTCCTTGGAGAGGGTCATATCGATTCTGACTCTTTAGCCTCTTTGACACCTAAATATAGGGTTTTGATGCAGCCGATAATCTGGTAACTCTCAAAGACTCCAAGGAATCGAGCTCTAACGTCCATTTATCCATTTATTTATCTAGACTAACCTTGTTCCTTAAAAGGGCTCTAAAATAAAATAATCACAATACCCTTCTCTTATGCTCATAAATACAACATATTACTCGTATGCTGATCAAGAATATTTTTGTTAGAGTCGGAAACATCTTCGTCACTGAGTTAGAAAATTGTAATCAAACCTATAATATCCTTTAAATAGGTTAGCTTTTAGTGATAGACTGCAAGTAAAAACTTTGATCGGGTGAATTTCCACCCTATAGCAAAACAAACTGCGCTCTTATTTCAAGGGAGCCACTTTCTCTTTGCCTTTTGATTTTTCCGATTTCGCCATGTACTTATGTACGTGAGAATCAGAGATTATATATATTTGTATCGCAGTAGCCGCGTTCAGTAGTATTTCAACAGCTGTGCTTTTTGTACCGCCTAGCATTCTACCAGTGAACTCAGATCTGACAACACCCTGAACAGTAAACAAAATAAAATATATTCAAAATGTGCATTTTCATCGATTGTTTATTGAGCCCCTTAATACTATGGCCAGCTATCATTGGCGTGGGTATCTACCTCTTGAAGTAAGTTCCCTGAATAAGTTCTGGAAATTATGAAATGTACAATGACGACGATGCATGACTCGCAATTATGATTTGCTAGTTATTGATAACCGAGTTTCACCACAATGTTTTTAATATTTACAGGGAATATATGCAGGGAGGGCAATTCACAAAGGATACCGATGAGACCGGAAAAGTGTTTATTGTTACGGGAGCCAACACCGGTATTGGCAAGGAGACAGCTCTGGAGATTGCCAAGCGCGGAGGAACCGTGTACATGGCCTGCAGGGATATGAACCGATGTGATAGGGCCCGCAATGACATCATAAAAGAGACGAATAATCAGAATGTATTCTCTCGGGAACTTGATTTGAGTTCCTTGGAATCCATCCGTGAATTTGTGGCTGGGTAAGCTAACCAGAGAAGCCTCTCTGGTCTAAGTCTTATAATTTATTCCCTTTGCTAGTTTCAAGAAGGAGCAGAACAAGCTCGATGTCCTGATCAACAATGCCGGCGTGATGCGCTGCCCCAAGATGTTGACCAAGGACGGCTTCGAATTGCAATTGGGTGTCAACCACATTGGACACTTTTTGCTGACTAACCTCTTGCTCGATGTGCTGAAGGTATGGGTGGATTATATTAGTCAAGTACATAAGATAACCATCTGGTACATTTTCTAGAAATCGGCTCCTAGTCGCATTGTCGTCGTTTCCAGTCTGGCCCATACGCGAGGCGCTATTAACGTGGATGACCTGAACAGCGAGAAGTCCTATCATGAGGGCCTAGCCTACAGCCAGAGTAAATTAGCCAACGTCCTGTTCACCCGCGAACTGGCGAAGCGCTTGGAGGGTAGTGGGGTTACAGTCAACTCCCTCCACCCCGGTGTTGTGGACACGGAACTGGCGAGAAACTGGGCTTTCTTCCAGACCAACTTCGTGAAGTAAGTGGAATATATAGAAAGAAAGGAACTCTATTAGTAACCTTACAAACTTTAGATTCTTTTTGAAGCCTATGATTTGGCCGCTTTTGAAGACACCGAAAAGTGGAGCACAGACCTCAATTTATGCTGCCCTGGATCCGGAACTGAAGGATGTCACTGGCTTGTACTTCAGCGACTGCAAGCCAAAGGCTGTGGCCCCCGCTGCCTTGGACGATAAGGTTGGAAAGTTCCTGTGGGCCGAGAGCGAAAAGTGGACAGGTTTGGCTAGTCCTGAATCCAAAGACTGAGCTAGTGTGAAGATAAAGTGAATGATGTAAAAAAAAAACCGAGTAGGGTTAGAACAAGCGGTTTAATCTTTAATACTAGCTGCTTTTCGCGTATGGATTAATAAATAAATACATATTTTCCTAGCTTTCATAAAGCGTGTTTTATGTTTCTGATAAGTTCGATTAGTATGCCAATTGGGCAATTAAGTTTCCATCTTAGTTGGCCTTTGGCTCAATGGCGCCTGCGGTGATAAACACCCTGGAATGGAGCGCATGGGTGGTGGGCTCCTTTTTCTCGGACGCATTGGTTACGGTGTTGACGTATGTGTACTGCATATAGAAGCCCAGCACCACGTCAGTGCTCGCAGGCAGCTCCTCTGCAGGCGTAAACTGGAGTCGTAAGAGCACCTTGTGTCCCTTGCGCCAAACAATGAACTTGGGCTCTTCGGTGGGCAGCTGCACGTACTCATCAAACTCCTTGGAATCATCGCGCTGGCTGAGCACAAACTCGCTCTCCAACGGCACTATTTCGGCGTTGGACAAATCTACCACTTCTCGTTTAACCTCTCGTGTTGAATTCTGACGCGACAAGGTGATTCCTACAGCCTTGAGAAGTGGTGACGAGGAAATCGGCTCGTCCTTCATAACACGATTGGCCTCCGTTGAAAGTTGCGGATCCTCGGGAGGAGCTGCAGTCAACAGGCGAATGGTCATGTCGTACATGGTTGGATTCGTGAGCTTCAGCAGGATAGCGTTGCTCTTGCCGGGCAACAACGGCTGCTCGCATCGCACCATCACAACCTCGGGAACATGGTAGCTGGCGAAGAGCTGGATGCGGTACTTGATCGAAGTGGGATGGTACTCCGGCTTGATCAAATTGTGCTCGCACTGCCGGCATCGCAGCGACCGCTTGATCCACAGCGACCGCCGTTGCGGATATAGGCTGCCCACGGCAGTAGGTTGGTCCGCCGGCTGGCTGTGTCGCTGGGTGATCGTCGTGACATTGCGTAGGTTCAACGGTTCCGTGAAGATGTTCGCCGGCAGGCCCTCCACATCGGCCGTGGCTTCCGCAGGCGTGATTACGGCCTTGGCCTTGGGCACCTTGTCGTTCCAGCCGATCTGTCGGCGAATGAGTGATACGGTCAGACCAGTGCGATCCGTCAGGCTGGGGAACTTGTGCTGCTTGGGCGCCTTGCGCCGCATGAACTCCATTTTTTCCTGCTTCTCCTGCAGCACCACCGCCTGGAAGTACTCGACCAAGGCGTTGAATCGCGCCTGGTACAGGCACTCGTTATCCGGCCAGGTGCCCGTGGCCACGCCCTGGTCGGGAATGCCCACGTCCCGTGTCGTCCAGCGGCAGGACAGACAGGACAGATAGTACATCTTCTTGGTGGTGGGCACTGCCGAGGGCTTGCTGCTCGCCGGAACAGGGGGCGTGGCGTCGCCCTTGGAGTCTCCGCCATCCTTGGTGTCCTTCGCCTCCTCAGTCTTGCGCACCACTGGCACGGTGGAGGCTCGGGCGGACAGAGTGTGCTGACAGCAGGGACAGTCGAAGCAGTTGGCGCAGCAGTTTTTCTTGTGGCGTGCCTAAAATTAATAAAAATAAGTAACTTGATTCATAGCTGACAATGGGAAAGTACATATGCAGTTTTTAATATACTACTAATACTACTAGGCTAATGCTCTTTAAAAAAAAGCGTTACCTGTAGACTAAGAAAGTTATTATTATAAAGACTGGTCTTACCTCCGTGGATGGGATGTTCTCCAGGCAGTTGGAACAGAAGTGGGACTCAATTTCGTGCGTCACGCAGAATCCGCAACGCAGCTTGGGACAGTGGCGGCAGAAGAAGAGCTTGTTGATTGGGTTCAGGATGCCGCAGGAGCACGCGTACTTAACGGGACTCGGTTGCATGAAGCTCATCTTGGACGACGCTGAATTTCTCCTGGTTTCTTTATAAGTTTGCAAATTTCTCCTCTTCTTCCACAAATGACGACAGCTGTTATATCGACAGACCGATGATGTACAATGTAGTTATCGATGCATGTGAGGCTATCGCTGGTCAGCCCTGGTCATATGGCGGTAATTATGACTTCCGGTATAACAAGTTTCAAAAACATGGACTGACATTTAGGCAAACTTAAGATTCCCTTGAAGTCTAAAAACTTTAACCATTTTAACTCCCTTTCAGAAGGAAGAACTTAGTAATATTTACATTTTTAAATGGATCTTGTATTTAATTAATGGGAACATGGTTTGTGGATTTAAAAGTATCTATAATAAAAAGATCCAGAGAAAACGTTTCACTCCGGATTATACTCCCGATTATAACAAATGTAGCCATTTATTTAAATTATTTTTTAATAATCATTTAAAAATGTTAAATAATACATTTACTATTGCTTTGCGTGATAAATATTCAAGTGCACTTATGTACTATTTCTTTTTCAAGAATAAAAACAAGATAACAAGATCACCAAGGACGCTGGCACGAAAACATCTTCCTGCTTTACACATTATTTATTTAAAATGATCACATCATCGAAATATGTTTACTGTAAATTAAGTATAAATAATAATAAATGCTGTTCTGATTTCAATAAATCGCTTAAGTGGTCAATTAGCACCGAATCGTTAAATTAAATAGACACTTTACGGTTCATAAAATTCTGTACGGCATTTGTCATTAAAACTGAGGGCGTTATCAGCGAAAGCGTTTACTGCTTAGCAGTTAGTCTACATAAATGTCTTTAAAATGCTGAATATTTAATGGAATTTTTGTTGAATTTGGGCCCACAATCACATACTTTTGGTAACCGAATAAATCCGGCCAGGGAGCAAAGACGTACTTTTGTTTTTGAACTCTAAATTACAATCCCGACTTGTGTGTCGCCATTTTTTCTAAAAATATATTTTAATTTAAATTTCACGATTTCCATTCGTGTGTTCAGCCTTCCAGGTTGCAACCGCAAAAATAATTATTTAGTTGATAAATTCCTTTCATAAATTTGGTTATTTTTATTTGTTTGGGTTTGGGTATATAAATATAATTTGGTCATCGCTTTGGCAGCGTATAAAATAGATAACAATATAGGTATAAGGTACTTTTTGGTGTGGGAGCCACGCGACTAACACTACAGCTAAGCCTAGTCTAATCATCCTCAGTCTGTACTCTCAGTCCCGGCAGGAGGACCGGAAGGAGCTCCTTTAGCCGAAGAAGTTGGGCACGAACAGCTTCTTGCGCTTGGTCTTGGTCTGCCGGACGCGCACAATGGGGGTGAACTTGACGTTGTGGGGCAGGGCACCGCTCTCGGAGATTCCATCTTCGCGGCGGGTGTAGCCCGCACTGGCGGCCACCGGGGCGATGTACCCATCGTCCACATAGTAGTAGCCCGGATTCAGCTTCTTGAGCCGGTTATCCGTCAGGGGTTTCCCATAGGTCAGCGCGTACGAGGAGCTATCGTAGCGGTCGGTGTCGTAGGCCTCGTAGCTATCCAGGTCGTAGTAGGTGGGCTTGGCCTCGGACACCTTGCAGATGATAATGCTGACCAGCAGGCAGATCCACGAGTACAATTGCTGTGGGGAAGAGGGGCTGGGTGAGCTGGATTCTCTCGGAGATCTCTCTATAGCCATGCTTACCTTAAGATCCATTGTGCTTTATGGTTAGAACTGTTCGATATCCTGGGGTAATATTATCCTTTGATTTCTGGCTGGTGGTTGCTCTGATTTGATTGCTCTGAACGTCTGGCGAGTTCTGTGTGCTTTGCTGTGAAGAACCCTTCCCTTATATACGCACCGGTCGCATTATTCGCACCCAAATGTGAAAATTTGCTTTCGGGCCGAGCCGAGGCACCCATGTGTGACGCAAGTTCGGAGGAAACGCAGCGTCTGGGTTTTGTTTTTGCGCATGCGCGGCTGCTGTGGTTTGGAGACATGGTCTTATCTCCATGGGATTCGGTGGGACCCAGACAAAAGGCTCTAATTGCCGGGTGCAGGGTAGGCGTGAAGCCAGTTTGGCTTGGAAAAGTTTTTACAATGCGGAAAGATACGGTCCCCTAGAATTCCCCCATTGTCTGTGACCACATTGTTTTGATCTGGATCAATTATAGGTGTTTTAATTTATTGTTGATCTTCGGCGCTCTGACGTAGGCCAGTGAACGGACGAAAGTAATTAGGGTCTTTCGGCTCTCTGCTTTCGGTTTTTTGCCTTTTGTTTGATCGAAAGGTTTGCGTGAGTAATATGTGTACCAGGCGCTGTGGTCCCCGGGTGGTAATTTTTGTGTGGTCACACGCTAAGTCTAAATCCAGACCTCGAATGTCGCTGTAATGAAATTCGCCTTTTTTATCATATATCAGCATAGGTACGCAAATAAGCGGGTGTCTAAAAATACGGCTAAGGCTTTATAAATACCCAACCGCAATGGTTCATGCGACGCCTAATCAATTTGTCGTGAAAATGTGGCCGGCTGACTCAGGAAGTGTTAAATACCGCGATTTTCTAGAAAAAACATGATCTGCTCCCCGGACCAATAAAACAATTAACGAACAAACTCGACACGGTTGCAGATCAGAGCACTTTGAATCAGGCTCCAAAAAAGGGGCATGACTGCACCCCAAGATAGGTTTCTGGGAAACCGAGTAGGCTTTTGTAAACCATAGTTAAGCAGATGAAATTGAGGAAAAGACATATGCTTTGGACCCAGACTAATTCGCACTCAATTATCGCCGACTGTTTCGAAAAGTTTCGGGCGTAAATATAAACCCGCTAATTATATGAATTTATACAATTATATAAATATAAATCCCAGTCGGGATGCTGTGCTGGGGGCAATAACAACAAATTCAGTTGTTTTCCACAACTTCACCTTTTTCCATGCCACCCAACTGGGGGTAAATATTTTTTTGCACACCCAAAACATGGTCAACAACAACAGAAAGGTGCGATATTTGCCAGTGATAAAGGAAACATAAACAATCCAGTTGGAATCAGATCGCATTACGTATACGCACGATTGGCTGCATTCAAACTAAGCGCAGCGACTTGGGCTTCACTTTGATTGAGAGCTCTGGCGGAGGCAGGTTTTCCTTTTTTTTGTCACACCCTCACCGGGCTCGAAACCTGAAAGACGGTGCCAAATTTCATACCCCTCGGCTAATTTCTGCAAGAAGTGCGACAAACATTCTGCAATTCGAATAGCCGCCGTATCCAAATGACTATCATCTGCTTAGAAAATTTCCTCAGACTTGATTTCTTTGTTAGCTGAATGTGCGAATGTAAATAGCTAAATTTGCACCCTGCAATATTTGAATATTTACAGTGGCACATTAACCGCCTATTTAATTACCACTTTTACCAATTTTTGACCGGTGTGAGTTGGCAGCAACAAAGGGTTATGGAAATTTTTATGTCTGCCACCTAGGGAATCAATGGATCTTTAGTTTTGTTGATGTTTTTTCGGGAAGTGTGAAGCTCAGCCAGGTCGGATGTTTTTCAGTCCTAATATAAATGTGGAGTTGCGGCTAGTAACTATAACAAGCAAGTCTTTTACCCAATTTAAAACCAATAAATGGGCTGAACGAGCTCTGCGAAAACAGGCCTAAGTGGAGCACGTTTCTGTGGATTTCATTATGCCGGTGTTTGGTTTATACGCAAGTGATTGAACGAACCCAAGACAAACATTTGCCGGCCGTGCAAAATTCTTGATATCCTAACCGAAAAGTCAAATACTCGGAAAAACAAGAGCCCCACTGGCAAGGTGTGCAAATATTGAGCTGGTAAACGAAAGTACATATTTACCGATAAAGGCAAACAGCAGGGATCACATTTGTCATGGTTGGATGCCTCAGCTGGCACGATCGATCAGTTAATCTCTCCAGGCTGCCACGCGGGGATGTGGAGCACATTGCGCAGGCCGGAAGAGGAGACGTCCAACCTGTGTAACTGGCCCTGGACAAACGCTTACAGATAAACAGACAACAAATGAAACCGCCGACTTCCTTGTTTACAAAAATAGTTTGAGAAGAGACTCGAATGCGCGAGCGTAAGCCTCCTATTAGCAGCTAATGTGTGAATGGAGGCCCACTACAGCCTCAAGGGATCAACTCGGGCGGCTGGGAAAAGCGGGCCGTGCTTTCTTCTCGCCTAATTCCCAGGACACGCTGCCCCGGCAAGTGCGTCACCGTCGTTTTAACACTCAATTAAACTGCGGCAGGTGGGTCGCCCAGTTGCAATTAATTCCTCATTAGCGGTACGTCTAATGAACCACGCTTGCTGTTTGGGGAACGTTTTTGAAACGTGTTTTGGGCAAACATGTGTCCACATCACAAGACCATCGTATATTTTCGTCTCCATTCACTAAGCGACTTATGTGATAACTTATACAGGCTAAGATTAGGAGGCTACTTCTTCTGCTTGAGCAGCAGGTGGCCCTTGGGCTTCAGTTTGCTTTGGATGAGGCGCTGTTTCTCGGATTCGGCGGCCTCCTTGAGGCGTTCATGTCGCTGCTTGGCGAACTCCAGCTCGCCACTCAGCTCCACGATCCTCGAGGCGATCTCCTGCTGCTTCAGCAGGCGTCTCTTCTGGTTGGCCTACAAAGCATGGATTATTAGGGTTATGTTTTGAGGAGCTCTAGGAGAGTACTTACACCCAGGGGCGTCGGTCTGCCATCTAGGTAGGTAAAGTCAGGCAAATTTGTGAGTGGGCCAAAGGCATTCGGGTTTTCCGGCAATCCCTTGCCTGCACGCCACTTTTGATCGATGGAGCGGATGGCTGTAAGCGCAATTCCTCGTTGTGCTGGGTTAATACAGAATTTTGATGAATTGTGAAAGGCTTATAATAAAGCAAAGCACTCACCTGTAGTTGTGGCGGAGGTGGCCAGGCAGATCTTGGTTATTTGTAGCATTATTTATCAAAAGTTAACCAGTAGAAAAGAAAAACTTATTCACATAACCAAACAGCTGATGCCAGGGTTGTCACCTGAATGTAAACAAGCTTAACAACACTAATGCGGTATATTTCGTTTGGTATTTCACTGTAATACTGGTGGTATTTTCTTATCGTCATCCAAGGCGCTTGGGATTTTCAGCTCGGCAAACGCGTTAGTCATTTGATAGTGAAAAATTAATTAACAAAATAATTTAAAGTGAATTGGGTCAAAGCTGAAACAAATAATGGCCACGAAAACAAGTACAATTGAGCGCAACGGCCACCCGGCCAAATCCTCCACGCTGCGGGAAATTTGCGCGCGCGCCATCACAAAATCCGAGTGGGAGGACAAGGTGAGTAAAGTTACCCGTCATAAATCGTAAGCCCGCACGCTTAACCCCGAATCCCCGCAGGAGGAGTTTCTGGACGTGATCTACTGGTCCCGCCAGGTGTTCGGCATCTTCCTCGGCGTCATCTGGGGCATAGTCCCGCTGAAGGGCTTCCTGGGTCTCGTACTGTGAGTAGCTATAACCTATAAATAGCCGGAGAACCTCCTTTTGATCTTCATCATCTATCCCAGATTCGCCGGCATCAGCTGCGGGATCGTCTACCTGTACGCCATCAACTTCCAGAACGTGGACGAGGACGCCTATGGCGGAGTTTGGGAGCTGGTCAAGGAGGGCTTCATGACGTCGTTCGCCGGATTCCTGGTCACGTGGATCATATTCTACACGGGCCTGCACTACGACGAGATAATGGCGGCGAAAGGATCCTAATATCACCTCCCAGCCATATCAGACCAGGAGCCAGATCCGCCGATCCCCACTCCTTAAGCCAGCTGCTCCTCCGACTTTTTTATCCCCTTCGTACTCACTGTAGATTGTTAAACTTTTAGCCAATTATGTTCATGTAAATGCATTTCCACGGTGGCCAGTTGTCCCAGATCTTTCCGTGAAAGATCGTCCGGCCAGCCGCCCTAGTTGAGAACAAAAGATACTATATATATTTGTGAATGTCCAAAATGCAGAATGCGATGAATCAACTTGTGGCGGCGTTTTATTACAAAATATTGGTCTACGGTTATAAGGTAGTTGACGGATAAACGGCGGTTCCTGATCCTAGTAATCCATGGGCACGGCCCCAGAGCCGTTGTGCCCCGCCCCGTTCTGCGCCGCCTCCTGCTCGTGCTGAAACTTATCCGGCAGCTGTCCGCTCTGCAGAATCTGCGATAAGCGCTCCACCTCCGCCAGCGAGCTGGCCCGCTTGATAGCCTCGCGGATGCGCTGCATGTCCTCCGGATTGGCCAGTCGCCCGCCGTCCGATCCTCGTCCCTTGCCATTCCCCGCCTCAGCGGCCAATGCGGCCGCGGCGCTCATCTTGGACTTTCGGCTGACCTCCTTCAGCATGTCCTTGCCCTGTTTCGTACGGAAGAACTCCTGCGCCGCCTGGCGGTCCTTCTGCTTGATCTTCCGGAAATCGAGCAACCTCAGCTGCGGGAACTTGTAGGCCATGTACTCGCGGTAGTTGGGCTTCGTGGACACCGGGTTGATGAGCAGGCAGATGGTGTCCAGCTTGGTGAATCCGGCCAGCGGCTCTAGGTCGCTCAGCTCCTGAAGGTTGTTGCCGGTGAGGATGATAGAGGCCAGGTTGGGCACCGCCTCCTCCAGTCCCTCGCTGATGCGCAGGATGCGGTTGTTGTTCAGCAGCAGGCACTTGAGACGCGGCAGGTGCGGCATGTTGTCCAGCTTGCGCAGATCGTTGTCCGACAGATCGATGGTGTCGAACTGGTCCAGGGTGGCGCCCAGGTTCTCGATCTGTGGAATCTTGTAGCCGCGCAAATCCAGCTCGCGCTCCCGGCACGGGTTTATGTATTGCATCGACTGGTTTATGAGCTCCGGTGTTAGTTTCACCATTTTGGCAGTGGCTGTGCTCTGTTCTTTTGTGTGGATTTGGCTTTTTCTTTCTTTTTTCTTAGTTTATTTCCCTAAAATGCAGAAAAAACAATTTGCTGCCGACGCGAGTTGGAGATGGACGCTTTGCCGATATCAAGCACTGCCGGCATCGATAGGTTCTAGTGGTGGGATAGGCAGTATATCCATAACTTAGTATTTTGCCTTTGATAGCGTCTAAAATACCGTAGGGTGTGCAGTGCTGAAGGCATCCAATTCTGCGACCAATCAGCTGTTTTATCAGATTTATTTTTTAAATAAATTTAAACGTCTTAAAAGTTATTTATTTAGAGGAAGGTCTGCACAAGCGACATCGAATTTCATTTTGGTTTTTTCCCTTGTTCCTTTAAAACGTTGATAAGACTATGATGGAATGTCCCCTTGACCACAGTTCCCAATTTTCAAGCGGAATATATTTTTCTTTATGAAATAACATCAAGCCAAAAAATAAATAAATCGACCATGACTACTTGCAACGTCGTAAGAAAAATTTGTTGTATTTTTTTTAAGTGTTACAAATTTTACTAACAATTTACGTCCACTGTATTAGCAGGCAGTTCTTTCCATCATGTTGTACTTTTCTTGTGATTTCCAAAGACATTTAAGTCGAACAATATTGCACAAAAATAGGATTCTAAACTGTTTAAGTTACCAAGTTCTTAAATTTGTTTTTTAGTTTACAGAAATATTTTTAAATTAATTGGACGTTTAGTTTCTGTGGGTCGGGCGGTACTCCAATGAAACTATACTTGGTCACACTCTCAGAAGGTCGTAAAATTTTTTTTCGTTTCCAGTAACTTTCTTGTCGTTTGTTGCTTTCGAAATAAATTCGAACCTTTTTTGTTACTAAAATCCAAGACCACAGTTAGATACTGCCGTAAGTTGGGATTACGGGGAGTCTGCAAGACCCGTGAAGTGGTCCGCTCAGTCGACTTTGCCTTTGCCCTTTGTTCCGAGTTCCAATGATTTACACACTTTCGTCTCGCCAACCTAGGTAAATATGGATACGGAGAAGTCTAGCAGCAGCTCCTTCGAAGACCTGACCAACGCCGAGGACACGAAGGACATCCGCAAGGTGGCCGCGGAGGAGGCCGCCTCCGGAGATGGAGCAGCCCCCGCTGCGGCTCCTGGAGAGGATAAGAAGGCGGTGGAGGAGGATCCCGAGGACGAATGTGATATTCTGGGCAACAAGCAGCTGATAAAGCGCACAATCAAAAAGGCGCCGGAGAACAACGATAGACGGCCGCTTCGAGGGGAACTGGTCACCCTTAACTTGATCGGAAAACTGGACAACGGCAAGGTGGTGGAGGAGGAAAAGAACTTCCAGTGCCACGTGGGGGACTTCGAGGTCGTCCAGGGATTGGACATGGTGGTGCCCATGATGCAGATTGGCGAAGTGGCCCAGGTCAGCGTGGATCCCCGCTTTGGGTACGGCTCCCTTGGACTTAAAAAGGACGGCGAATCCGAGTACCTGGTTCCACCCGATTCGCATGTAGGTTTGGCGCTCAGGATTCCTACGAATTGTCTTAAATGTTTTGTTCCTTCCAGCTTACCTACGAAATAGAGCTTTTGGATATCAAATACGAAGACTTTGCGGACCTTAAGAGCTTTGAAATACTGCGCAAATATGGGTATGTCCGATTCTTGACTTCTGTTTCGGGTCACTAAATAAGTAAAGCACCTTTTCAGTACTCGCAAGAAAGAACGTGCCAACTTCTTTTACAAGCGCTCGGAGTTCACCACCGCCATTCACCTGTACAGACGTGCTCTGGACTTCCTAGACAATCGGGACGGTGATCCGGAATCCGAGTTCGACAAGGAGGACCTTGAGCTTTCAAACAGCGATACGCAGGCCCTTTTGGAGGATCGATTGATAGTCTACAATAACTTGGCCATGACTCAAATCAAAATCGCCGCCTTTGACGCCGCTCTACAGTCTGTGGAGCACGTCCTGCGGTGCCAGCCAAACAACTCGAAAGCGTTGTACCGCAAAGGAAGGGTGAGTCGGTGGCCCAAAGTCCTAAACCTCCACATACTAACTCGTTGAACTCCATTGCAGATACTAGAGGGCAAGGCTGACACTCAGGGCGCCATTAAGCTACTGCAAAAGGTGGCTACTCTCGAACCTGACAATCGAGCCGTTCAGTCGGATTTGGCCAGGCTCTTCATCAAGGCTCGCCGCGAGGAACACAACGAAAAGGAGATGTATCAGAAGATGCTGGGTCAGGCCAAGAAAATGGAGCAGAAAACTGCCACCAGGCAAAAGCAGCCCCTTGTAGACAACTCCAAGGTGAGAAACTGCGGAGATCATCAGAGTGCCGACTAATCACCATCGTTCCTTTTCAGCTAAAGCTGCTTGGCTATCTGATGGGTTCTATATTAATTGGAGTAGCTGGCGTCGCTATTTATCGTTACAAGTACTAAGGACAAGCATTGCACATGAACTACTGGTTACTCTAAGCAATTAAAATGCATTTTTTAAGGAATATATATAGATGGCAAAATTATGAACGTTGGAAAGCCGCAGTTGCTTATTATAACGATATGGCTCTTGTTGTACATTTAATGCTATGCGCACTTCACAATAGTATGTATCTTTCAAATGGTATGGTTTTGGATAACGTACATATAATGTTAAAGCTTACTTTTAATCAACTACATTCTGTCAGACATGTACCGGGAATTGTTAAAATAAACACAATTTTCTCGTCATTATTTACTTTTATTATTATTTAAAACTTAGCTTAAAGGCAGAATCAAGAAAATTTACACAATCTGAACCCAATCGCACCGTATTTATGAACTAGCCAAAATGTCCGCCAGCAAATAAAAGACTATATATGTATGTATGTAGAAGGAATGATTTTGATAAGCAACACATTAAAATCCCCATTTTGAAAAAAGTTCAATAAAATGTTTCTATTCTTCCTATTTTCTTGCTTTTCTTCATTCCTAATCTAAAAGGCGAACGAACTTTATTTTTCTGAAAAGTCGGAACATCCGTTCGCGAGATATGATTTTCTTCTATCGCGACTTAGAATGATTGAGCGAATTTAAATATGCTGATTCATTGTTTGTGTATAGAAACCGGCACGACAATGGATGATTTCGGAATAATCAAGGTTGTAGCTATGGGGGGTCAGAAGCTTTTAAAGAAATCCGAGATGATATGTACATAGCTGGCTCAGACATGTATTGGACATCATTGTTTACCAAGATATCAGCAGTAAATAAAGAGAGTATACTCGTATCAGATACCAGAACTACAGTTGTAAAATGTTTATAAGATAAGTTCGCTTTGATATATCCTATACACATGCATTTTTCCGGTGCATCATAAAAAAATCGTTATAGTACTTTTAAGAATCATATAATTTTAGACAATACACTTTATTGGGTGGGTTAATTTACAAATTCATTATCTTGCGATCTAACAACTTCTGAGAAAATACATGTTATGTGTGTGACTTAGGCCTTTGAGGCGATGTCAAGGGCCTGCTCCAGATCCTTGATCAAATCCTCGGCATCTTCCAGTCCAACTGAGAGGCGGACTAGACCATCAGTGATGCCAAGGGTCTTCCTGTCCTCCGCTGGAACCGAGGCATGGGTCATCACGGACGGGAGCTCCGCCAGACTCTCGTATCCACCAAGACTCTCCGCCAGGGTGAAGACTTTGAGGGCCTTCAGGAACGCCGAGGAGTGCTTCAGCTCACCCTTGATGTAGAAGGAGAACACGCCGCTGTATCCGTAGGTCTGCTTCAGAGCGATCTTATGCTGCGGATGGGAGGGCAACGAAGGGTGCAGGACCTTCTCCACGAACTGGTGGGCCTCCAGATACTTGGCGATCTTCAGGGCATTCTTCTGGTGCTGTTCCATGCGCAGCGACAGAGTCTTCAGACTCCTGTTCACCTGGTAGCAATCGAACGGCGACGGCACAATGCCCACCGCGTTCTGCAGGAACTTTAAGCTGTTGTAGAGCTTCTCGGAGTTCATGGTGATGCCACCCATGACCACGTCCGTATGGCCGTTCATGTACTTGGTCAGGGAGTAGCAGACCAGATCGGCGCCCAGCTCCAGGGGCCGCTGGAAGTAGGAGGTCAGGAAGGTGTTGTCGACGGCCAGGATCAGATCCTCGCGGACTCCATGGACGAGCTGGGCAATGGCCTCAATGTCGGCCACCTTGATCAACGGATTCGTGGGCGACTCGATCCACACCAGCTTGGTCTCCGGCTTGATGGAGGCCTTAATAAGGTCCAGATTCGTGGGGTCCACGAAGGAGGCGGTGATTCCCAGGCGGGTGGCTACCTGACGGATCAAACGGTTGGTTCCTCCGTAAACATCGTCGCCCATGACGATGTGATCGCCGCTGCTCAGCATGGTCAGCACGGCGGTGGTGGCTCCCAGTCCCGACGAGAAGGTCAGACCGAACTTGGCGTTGTCCAAGGCGGCGAAGCACGTTTCCAGGACAGTCCTGGTGGGATTTCCGCTACGGGAGTACTCGTAGCCCCTGTGCTCGCCCGGAGCATCCTGCTTGAAGGTGGTACTCAGCGATATTTGCGGAATCACGGAGGCACTCTTCCACTGCTCGGGGCTCTGGCCCGAGTGGATGGACTTGGTGGCGAAGCCGCTCGGCTGGACTCTGTAGCTCATCTTGCTTGGGAACGCGGACCGTGGGGAACTGACACGTGGAGAGAATCCGTCGCGACTATATATACTCCTGCCATATGTTATCGCAGAGCCAGTGCTTCAAAATCGTGATTTTGCCCATTACAACACTGGCATCTTTCACCGGAAGTGCTGCCGCTCTAGCTATTTAACGGACAAATTTAAAAAACACGACTTTCATAAAGAAAGTTTCAATTGAACCGATGGATTTATTACATTTTAATCAGCTTTGTATTAAATACAAAAACCGTTGTTTTCGTAAGTGTGCTTTCGAAATTAATCATTAAATAACTTCAAATCCACAATATACATATTCCAATTATACATTATTTATATGATAGGTTATACAATTCAAAAAGAGAATACTTTTAATACAGAAATTACATTTTGTGTTATTATATTTTTGTTTTATAAGTGTAAGATTCCAGCTGACAGCATAAGGAATACATATTTTTGTGGTTATTTAAAAAATAATTTACCTGTTGATAAGGCATATTACAATCCCAGTACAAGAGTAAATACGATACTGAACAAAAAATGTCATAAGGAATGGAAAGAGAAGGGTCTAAGGGGTCTACCACAGTTTGTCGCTGAACACAATCTCCTTGAAGATGCAGTCCTGCTTGGCAATGCTGACCATTGCCTTTTTCGACTTCATAGCATCCTGCACCTTTTCTCGCACCTCCGCCGCCTTTACATCGTTTCGGATATAGAAGAGCCGCACCAGGTGGTCCTCATTTAGGGAGGGATAGCTTCCCAGCAACGTGTGCAGATCCAAAACAAGGAGCTCAATATCCGAGATGAGCAGTGCTGATAGCGTGGATATTAGATCCAGTGGAGAGTCGCTAAGGGAAATTTTAGGAGCTATCTTCTCGAAGAACAGCTTAAATCGCTTGGCTTCCGTTTTGATTTTCCGGGTAATGGCATCGCACTCGGCCCGTGGCTTTGAAAGACGCTTGGAGAGCAGAGCCCTGATGTAGCGCTTGGCCAGTAGCTTTTGGGCCTCATTGATGACCATCTCGAAGTTATTGGGTCGCAAGTGGTTGTAGTCCTGGAAGTAATCATCCAGTGTCACGCAGATGGTGTCCACGGCAATGTTGCTGGCCAACCACTTGGCGGTGAAAAGGTCGTTGAAGTGGCACTCCATGTCCAGGAAGGCCTCCTCCAGCAGGTAGCTGGCGGCATGAGCCCGGATCCGCTGGAACGTGCCCAGCAAGCGCTCGAAATCCTCGTAGTGCTCTGTGCGCGACTTGGGCCAGTAGAGTTGTTTCATTTGCTGCGCCAGCTCCACCATTTGCTGGCTATTATTCACAATGGTGATAATGTAGTGGGTAAAGTATTTAATCTGGTCCCGATTTCGGAAATGGTGCTCCTTCAGCTCGATCACGTTCTTTAGGTATGTCTGGCCAAAGATCTCAACCTGTTGGATGCTCATTACCAGCGCCTTGAAAGTCAGCTCCTGGTGAATCGTGTTGGTCACCTGCAGATGCTGGTCGATCATCTGGAATATGATGACCGGCGCCGACGTGTGGTAAAACTCGTCATCCTGATCGGGCACCGACTCAGTGAACCACTCCTGCTTTTCCGTCTCGGCGGCCTTGGTCATCCATTCCTGAAAGTTGCGTTGCATATTCTGCAGGTACTCATCCTCCAATGCCTTCAGATGCTCAGGGCGCAAAAGAGTTCCTATCAGTCGATGTACATCCACGTTGAGATCGGGGTGGGACATCAGCTCTACGCCTGGATACGTATGTGTGACCCACGCCATCATGGATACATATTCATTGCCCTCCAAGCCCGAGCGCACGATGTTATCAAGCTAAAATATAAACATCCGGTTAACGATTTCGTAGAGATGACTGGTGGTTACTCACGTAGCTAGAGAGTCCCTCGTGGTAGAACTTAACGTACTCTCCGAATATATCGTAGTGCGGCGGGAAGCAGGGCACACAAAGAGATTTCACCACGCGTAAATCCTCGAGGATCATTTGACGCAGGATTTCCAGGTCGCGGACCAGCCACATCTTGTTATCCGCTCGCTCCTCCAGTTTGGATCCCTCTATGCGCGTTACGACCGACTGCTGCAGCACATCCATGATCATGCGGCGCCAAGCCTTCGGTCTACCGGGCGGCAGGAACCCGGTAACCTTCTGCTGCTGCAAGGCGAACTGGTCGTTCTTCTCTTCCCGCTCTATGATGCGCAGTGCGGTGACTATGATTGTGGGCTTCTTGCGCAAAGTGTTTAGCGTTCGGCTGAGGATCAGGCGCAGCCTTTTCTCCAGCTCCTGAGACACGGTGTCCACCTTCTCGAAGTGCCGCTTAAGTGTGATTTTGTCGGAGGCGTGCTGCTTTGGCTGTTTGTGCAGCTCGTATAGGAGATCATCGCGCGAGTTCTCCAGATCCGCCAGACACTGGTGGGCGTTGAGCAGCTTGTCGTCTTCGATCAGCGCCATTGTCTTCTGGACGCTGGCGTCCACGTTGAAGATGTGTTTAAGGTTTTCCATGGCGGTGGCGTACTGCGAGTGTTTCGTGTTCTCCTCCCGGACCACTTCCAGTGCGTCGTAGACCTCGGGAACGACTCTCAGCAGGCGCTCCACCTCGTCCATGCGCCGCCTCACCTCACGCACGTCCTGCATGCAGGTCTCCAGCTGCTTGAGGCCCACCCTGACCCCGTCCAGTTGGCTCTGCATGCCGGTCTTGAGGAGCGCCTCCTCAGAGGCCTTCTTGCGGGCCACACGGTGGCGATACTGCTCAACCTTCTCCAGCTGGCCCGGCCGCTGCAGCATGTTCTGTATATCCTTGAGCGCCGCTTGGCGCGCCTGCTCCTCCAGCTGCTGCAGATCCATTGTGCCTCGGTTGGAATTGCTCTGTTTTGATTTGTTTTTCTGTTTTTGATTCTTCAGTTGTCTGTTGTAAAGGCGACCACCGAAAAATGTATCGATATGTGCGATACCTTATCGACTACATTGCCGACCTCATAGCTCCGATTATCGCTAACTATCGCGTAGGTTTTAAAAATTTTATTTAAAAATTTAACGAAAACCGAAAAGAACCCAGTGATTACAATAGCTTCGCTTTATTGTACGAGAGTCAGAAGTCACAAATTTCTTTTTAAGAGTCATAATCAAACCGACCCACGCGCCAAAAGCTACAATCGTTATATCCTTTCAATTTAATGATATTTTTGGGCACCGCTTCAGGATTCTAGAAAGAATTGGTTGTAATTTAAATAAAGAGTTAATGTTCCAAAACTAAAATTTAAATGCCAGTTGCGTGACTTACGTTGCAAATAAACATCATTATTTTCTCGTTGCTCGTAAAAAACCCAAGTTCAATGGGCAGCTTTCTCTGCATATTATTGTTGGTCATCTCCTGGCTTACTCGGTCTGAAATCCCATGTATCAACATAGCGTTTACGCAGGTGACATTCAATCCCAAAAAGTGTAGTTTTGGACAGGCGTGAAACAGGTGCAATACCATTGAGTAATTGACGCACGGTTCCATGAAGACTATCTTCTCCAACATTTTGAGTTTGGCGATTGGCGTACAGTCAACGTCCACCCAAGTCAAGGAGAGGACTCGGAGGGCGCTAAGCTTACCGACCTGTATTAGTTGTTCCTTGGTTAAGCGACTACGAATTGTTAAATGATCTAGCTTCTCGCACTTGTACTCCACTAAACCGTCGATGACTTCGTTCAATAATCTATTATAGAGTTGCCGTTTGTGTGAGCGTAGAAGATTCAAACCGTAACAGTCCACTGAGGCACTGAAAATCCTTAGCTCTTTTAGGCTTGGCAGTTGAGCCACATACTCGCTGTTGCGGCTGAGGGTCATGGTAAATCGGAGTGCCTCTAGCAAAGGACAAGAGTTCTCCATTACCATCGTTTTAAAGACCTCGTCGTTCATTTCCACACGCAGGAGGTCGAGGGATCTCAGTTTGGTTAAGCGCTTGCAAATCTTGGGAAGGTAGTCGACTTCCAAATACTGGCAGTCAAGCTTTAACACCTCGATGGAAGTAGGTAGCTTGTAAAAGGTGCTTCCAGTTATTAAACTTTCGCTCAACTTAAAGACCTTTAGATAGTTTAGGTTTTGGAACACAGAAATGTCTTCATCGCGAAGGCTTGAACAGCATATCTCCAGAGCCTCCAGATGACAGGCATTGTCGATGATAGACTTCGTGAATTGTATATTACGGCAGAACATTAAATGCAACGTCCTTAGATTGATGCACTTTTCCTTTGCCATTTCGGCTAGTTGTTTCTTCATATGCCTGACCTTAATGCCCCGTACATGAGCTCCAGACAGCATGAAGAAGTCGCGTATTTCCCATGCGGAACATTTATCTAGCTCATTCGAGTTTACGGACTTGTGCAGCCTGGGAGTGGCCATCTTGTAGACAGACCTAAATCGTAGGCAGGTCCTGGCGAATCGTAGCTGATCCTGCAGTCCTAGTTTTTGCAGGACACGTTCCAAGCAGTCGTCGTTAAGGGCCAAAATGGGCGATGTCTCCTGTTGGGACAGTAGATCCTGAGGAGATCCGTATGCATCCGGCTCTGCCATTGCGAGTCTTCCGTGATTCTGTTATACACCAGATCCGAAAGACAGTAAGTGCTGAGCAAGTCTCAATTATGGAAGTCCCCGAATTACAGACGTCAAGTTAGGATGGGACAGAAATCGTTGTTTATTTGATACTGTCGAAATATTCTTGATAAACTACCAGTATTTCACGAGCTGAACCCTTCGCCAACCCCTTAAATACACAATTATTAATAATATTGCAGGCCTCGCAAGGAATTTTAATTTTTCTGGCGATTGATCGAAGAGTTCAATAAGCGATATATTTTCCATTTGGGGTGTTCCCTTATCCGCCAAATGGGTAGATTTTTAAAAATTCAATGCAAAATTAATTTTCACATTTTTTGGATAAACATCAGTTTTTTGTCCCTTGTTTAAAATGATTCAAAAGGTAAGCTAAGCTAAAATGATTCTTCAGGACTCCATTTCGTACTGAAACAAGTACAAGTGATTACGCCTGTGAAACAAATCAACTTGTTTTGGTCAATAAATTAATTAAATGAGGGGAGAGGGATGGTCAAAAATCAGAAAAACTATGAATACGTGATATATAGACAGAACCTTACGTCCTTTTAGCTATAAAGTTAATTTAGTCAAAAATTCAAAATTAAAAAAGTTTTAGGGAATTCCCCAAACTCTTGCATTGTTAATTGAATTTCGGTCAGTTGTTCCATACAAACTGAACTGGATTCTAGAGGTCTCTAACCGGGTACAACTATTATACGTTGGACAATTATTTAGCAAAAAAAAAAAACACTTCCAAGCCAAAACGGTCTGAATACAAGGTATTCCCTAAACTTTTCGATTGCTGAACTGCTAAGAATTTAACAAAAAAACGAACGAAATTTCTAAAAATGGAGCTTATATGGACCAGCTGGTAAGCAGTTAATTTCTATGCAAAAGTTTAGGGAATACCCTAAATTAAGATGAATGGTATTTCTTGAAACTGAAGTGGTATTTAATGGTATTTACTTTTTGGCCAGGTGGTATTTTCTTATCGTTTACTTGCAGCAAAGCTGTTTTAAACGTAAACAACGCCCACAGCTAAAGATGAGTGCGGATAAAGAGATGATATTGCAATTTGCACCGTGGGAATCCTTTGTGTCGCCCACTTTCTGGCATAAGCTAGCGGAGCTCAAGCTGGACCACGATCGCCTGTCCGACTCCAAGCGTTCCATTGCTGGACATTACACAAATCGAAATGCCAGTGGGTGTCTCATGGAAGTGGACTACACGGCCTACAACAGGTGAGTTCTGAAAGCTGGAGTGGATAAGAGCGTTGCCCCTCACACTACTTATTGACCCGCATTTCAGGACGGCACAGCCCCCGAAGTTCAGCCATTCCGCCAGCGGCACCATCTACAACAAGAACACAATCGAAGAGTTCAAGGCCCTGGACAAGCTACAACTGCTGGCCGATGAGGGCAAGGAACTGCTGGCTAACATGAGCAGCGGTGAGGTTTTGAGGGATCCCAGTCTGTTGACCCGGTTCTTTGTCCTCTCCTTCGCCGATTTGAAGTGCCACAGCTACTACTACTGGTTCGCCTTTCCCTGCCCCCTAACGCCCACCCTAAAGCTGCAGGGTGCCGTTCAAAGGCTGCGCGACTTACCCTATAGTCAGAACTATATAGAGGCTTTGAAATTACTTCCGGCTGAGTCACAGAACTTCTTCATTTTATATGCCAATGAGGAGCATAAGGTGTTCGAAGCCCGTAGCTTAAGCTGCCTGAACGAAAAGGATGTGGAACACTATTATTTTGCCTTTGCCGATCCCAGCGAGTACGATCATCCCGCTTGGTTGATGCGGAACTATGTGGCCTTCTTGCTCCAGCAATGGTGGGTCGTAACTATAATTAACTATAGCTCCAACTAACAGTTATCTGTTTCCATTACAGTCCGTCATTTGTTGGCAAATCTGTCAAGTTTCTGGGCTTGCGATACAATCAACAAATGCAGATGGATGACAGCCGCGTATGGCAGGTGATCCAAACAGAAGCTTGCGATCTGAGCCAGCCCGGGGAGTTAAAATTTGTGGGCTGGGAGCTTAATAAAAATGGCAAAATGGGCCCGAGAATGGTTTGCATGAGGGACAGCATGGATCCAGCCAAGTAAGTTAGTAGCTATAGACCCAGATAAGAAATACCAGTGTTATAAATGTGTCCTTAGTTCGAGATACATTTATCATGTTAATTTCCGACTTAAATTGAATTGATAAATATATATTATTTTTTTTGTTTTAGACTTGCTGAGAACTCTGTTAACCTTAACCTGAAACTAATGAAGTGGCGCCTGGTTCCCGATCTCAATCTGGAAGTCATCTCGCAAACCAAATGCCTGCTGTTTGGAGCTGGTACCTTAGGCTGTGCTGTGGCTAGAAATCTCCTGGTGGGTTTATCTGTATATACAACCTAGCTGAATTAAATAATAGTTTAATTCTTTCAGTCTTGGGGCTTCAAGCACATCACGCTGCTGGACAACGGGAAAGTGGGATTCTCCAATCCAGTGCGCCAGAATCTCTACACCCATGCAGACGCTGTAGCGGGCAACCGAATGAAGGCCACCACTGCGGCCCAAAGATTGCGGGAGATTAATCCCAGTGCGGTAACGGCGGGTCATGTGTTGGAGATTCCCATGCCTGGACATACGATTGGAGAATCCCTGCTTGCCCAGACGGAGGACCATTTGCAGGTGATACAACAACAGGTGCAGGACCATGATGCCATTTTCTTGCTCACAGACTCTCGCGAAAGCCGCTGGTTGCCCACGCTGCTGGGAGCGGCTAACCAAAAGGTGGGAATATATATACCTTCTATAAAAGACGCAACTAATTCTGCCCTTCTAGATTGTCATCAATGCAGCTCTTGGTTTTGATAGCTACCTGGTAATGCGACATGGCTCTACTCGTGAAGAGGCTGGCGATGGTGGCCAACAGATCGATGGACTCAAGTGCATCAATGGCGATCAATTGGGGTGCTACTTCTGCAACGATGTTACGGCCCCAGGAAATGTGAGTGTGATTTTTTAATAGCTAAGATAGCACTTTAATTTTCAGACTTAGTTCGGTTAAATGGTCACTAAACACACTCGTAGTCATGGCGGGAGTACTTTTCGAAGCCACCACACGTCGGGTCTCCTGTCTGCAGATGATCCACGCCAGTTATCTGGACTACCAGGCCGCTTATGCTGGTCACCTTGAAGCCCACTAGATTCGCCATGGCATTTGGTGTACGCCATGCGTAGCTAAAGAAATTGTAACCGTCGACGGCGGTAAGAACTTCGCGATCCGTAAAGGCAAGCGCCAGTTTGAACTGCTGGTTGAATACGAAGGGAAAGCCGCCATGGCGCTCCTCGGTTCCAAAACTGTAAAGAGAATTAGTTAGGCCTGGAGGATTATCAGATTTTAAGACTGCCTTACTCAAAGCTCTTATTCATGGAGTTGCGCACTACCACCTTCTCATCGAAACGCACGCTGAAGTGGAGCTCCTCGCGCTTGGTGTCCGAGTCCATGAACTTAATGATAAATTGACCCTTCTTGTTCTCAAAGCAGCGAGCTGTAAGGACGATCACATGGCCAGCACTGAACAAAATTGGCTGGTCGTTACTGAACGCCTTAAAGTAGTCAGAGGCGTGGATGGCGGGCCAGGGATTGGGGAACACGGTACGATGATCCACCTGCTTTATCACCTGGATCTGATCACGGATCTCTAGTGCACGGATGGCTGACAATGGCATGCGGTATCGGAACCTGCAGTATTCCCGGCTATTTATCGATATGGCAAAGCTGTCCTCGCAGCACAGGATGTACACCAGGAAGAACTCGCCGCTGACGATGGGATTGGGCAGAGTGTTGGGATCCAGAACATGGGTTTCCTCCTCGCCCCAGGAGCCGTTCACACGGGAATTCCTTACGATCACATCATTCCGAAAGTAGCATGAGAAACGTAGCCCAATATCCGCGTTGGGATCCACTGTGCTCTTGGCCGTGCAGAGGTTGATATGGAACCTAGCGAACCAAAGTGATCATAATCGATATATTAGTCACGAACTGATAAGAAGCCCTGTTTGACAAGCAATTAGTCACGAAACGGAGTCGTGCAGGTATACTAATCCCAGTCTGGAACACCTCTTACCTGGCTGCTCCGTCGATGGTCTTGGCCACGACCTCCAGAACATGGCCGAACTCCAGCGGATGCGAAAGATTGCCAGCGAACTCGGTCAACATGATTTCTTCCTGCAAATACCAATTGAACTAGCTATCGCCTTTGCACTGAACGAACACAAATTGTGTGTACTTTATAGGGGCGTGGGAGAGTCCGGAGTTCTCCGGCTCTCCCGCTCGCCGGAACCTTATCTAATCGGAAATGGGAGGAGCGGCGGGTTACTCAAGTAACCGATGGAACCGCTAAAGTTTCTATACTTTGGGTTTGGTCTCTAAGACCAACTATTTGTTTTGTTCTCGCCTGGAGGCGTCATCTCTGTTAGCTCGAAGCATGTGTTTGTTGACACTGAAAAGCTTTGGAAAGCTTTCGATCTTACTAGTGCACCGGCGCCGAAGCTCTTCAAGAACACCCTGAAGAAATGTTAATATATATTTGGAAACAAGTTTAATACTATATCTTTGTTATTAATAAAAACGTAATATATGTATGTAGGTATAAATAGGGAAAAATTAAAGGATAGTTTAAAAAGTTGTAGCAGACATATTTAAAATAGTAAGGAAATGCTATCATTAGAAGGTATGCTTTAAATTTAAGTGTATTGTAGGTTGCAGGGCCTTCAGTCTGTACGGCGCACATTATTTGAACTATCCTTGCTCCACAGAATATTATACGTAATTGTAAAATGTTAAAATTGTATAAAAATTACAATTCTTACCGCAATATCCCCTAGTTTAAGTAATAATGATGAGCATTGGGTATAACGTATTAATATATTAATTATATTTTTTGTCATCCACTTTGCAGTCCCTTAAAGACCGCACGCTGGACCAGCAATGCACCGTGACGCGACCCGGAGTATCCAACATTGCTGCTAGTTATGCGGTGGAGTTGCTGGTTGCTTTGCTCCAGCATCCCCGAAAGGAACTAGCACCTGCCTACTACGCCCAGAGTGGGCGTGGCAAATCGGAGGAGGCGGCAGGCAAGGTGCCAGAAGGTCTACTGGGCATTCTACCTCACTCCATTCGAGGAATGCTTTGCAACTATGAGAATATCGTACCCGCTACTCAAAAGTTTGCTCAGTGCATCGCGTGCTCAGCGGTAAGAACTTTCCCATCTTGTTAAAATATTTGATTATAGATAATATGAAAAGAAAAATTTAACTTTTATTTATTTTAACGTTTTATATACTTGGATTTTTACAGCCAGTCTTAAATGCATATAAAAAGGAGGGAAATGCATTCCTCCTTAAAACATTCGAAACAGCCAAGTATCTGGAGGATTTGACTGGGATCTCAGAGTTCAAGCGATTGAACAGCGAGGTTTGAGGCACTACTATTTAATCTAAACAAGCAATTTATAATATATATGTATTTCTTACAGATAATCGATTTTGATGACGACGAATTTGATATGTCTGAGGAGGATGAAGATTAGCCTGCTGCATTCAATTAATACAAATTGCCTTTAAAAGAAGCGTAATCCAGCTTATCGAACCTTCAAGTTAAATCCTTGAATTTTCCGTAGAATTTATTAATTCAGCTTTTATAGCATTTAGTGTCCAATGTCTAAACCAAAAATGTGTGTATATTGATATTTGCGTGTATTTTATCTAGTCATAAGGGAAATTGTGAATCAATCGAATGAAATTAATGACAAAATAAATGTAAGAAATATATAAAGATGTAAATTAAAAAAAGGAGTGCTATTTCAAATGAACACGGCAATTAATTGAATATTGGAGCTTTGTATTTCCAGTAATTTACAAGTCGCAACCTTTGGCCTCTGTTGGTTCGTATAATACGTTTTTCGCTGATAAGAAACAGTCATTTAAATGCGCAAATATTGTTCTCATTTTAGAATTCCCACTTTTATGGTTGACAAATATGAAAATATTGTTTTTGATTCCCCGTCGGTCATTGATATTGTTATTAGCTGCATTATTCAAGGCGAAACACGAAAACAAAGATGAATGTTCGTCTTAAAGTGTTTTGGAAATATGCAAATGATTTACATGTGGGCCTGGAATGCGAAAAGAATAGTTCAAAGTTGAATAAACCTGGTTAGAAAGCCACGAACTGATTGAATATGTTAATAAGGCGGTGGTGCGGCGGTAAAAATATCTGACATCTCCGAGATACACTTACAATTATAATGATTTGAAACCGAATTTAAAGTAAAGTAAAAGAGAGTACCTCAAAATGTTATTAAAGAATGGTAGGTAAAAAATTTTATATTTAAAAAGATAGATAATCTTAGAAAATTAAAATTAACCCAATAAAAACATTGTACAGCGAATGTATTTCCACTCAAAATGATTGAAATTGTGTCAGGCCAAGTGTTTCGAGCTAAACAAATATTGGCAAGCAGTACTTGACACACAATTATTGTGGGGAGCTGAAGCAATTTGATAAGACCTTTCATCATTTTGACCCCAGGCCAAACTTTTGCTAGAGAATTCCGTCGAATGGCTTTGACAAAAGGCTCGCGGCCATTTCTCTGGGCCAAAACGCAAATACGAAAGAAGACCAACAAAGACAGAAAAAAACAGCACGTCCCAATAATTAATAGTTGGACCGGGGGAGAAATGTATTAAAATATCTGTCCGCTCAACCTCGGATCGACATGGCGGTATGGCATGGTAGCATAAATTTCGGGCCTGGCCAACTGAGTAAACAACAACAAGCCAGGTTGCGGCGAGTGAAACCGCTTTGAGTTTTGGCTCGCGGCCTCAAAAATGACTCAAAATGCCATTCGAGCTGCGATGCCTCTGCCGGCGTCGTTTTTGTCACTCGAATTGCGTTTTGAGTGGAAAAGGGGGCTTTGCTGGCCAAGATCTCCATAAATTGGTGAAAGATACCCAAAACAGGCACACAAACCCGGCGGCGCGCATCCAAGTGGCAACTACCCAGTGAAACATCGAAAAAAGTGCAAGTCCGAGTCCTGGCTCGAAAGTATTTTTAAAAAGTGAATTTTGAAGATCAACCCCAATTTTTAAGCCTTCTATCTAAGAAGAAAGTGTAACAAAACACCAAAAATGGTAAGTCCTTTATCCTTAAAGTCCCTCTAAGCCAATTTCCTTGCTGAAACTGTTTTAAAATTTGAAAATGCAACTGCAAGCTTAGTTTATTGAACTGCTACGAAATTAGACCCCGGCTTTTCTTCCACCAATTTTCCAAACTGTATGTTCGCCTAATATTTACACAAGTGGCAGTTCGCAGCTTTTAGTTTTTGCTTTGACTTTGCTATTGGCCTTAACCTGTTGCGAAAGTTGGCTGCCAAGCTGGCAGTTTTATGCTTTTTGGCCATTGCAAAACATTTTTCAAATACCGAACCGAAACACCTTGATGTGGCACTCGGGGGAAAATATTTAATAACATGGCTTTGGGATCGTTAAAAAGTTATTACCTCTAATGCAAGTTCACTTGCTGAAATTGCAGCCGAGATGGAAAGTGTTTTCTTTATCTTGAGTTTTACCGAAAGTTATATAATACGCATTTAGGGGTTACTCGCATTCCCAACTTCAGTTTGAGAACAATAAAAGAACCCTTTTGCTTACTCAGTTGTTTTTGATGGAGAAAGTAGGGTCAGTGTGTTAGTCACTAATGAACTTCCTGAATCACAAAGAGCTCTCAAATGCATTGTGACACTACTTAATGGCAGGCAATTAAAAGAAATTAGCAACAAACCTGAAAGTAGGCAATTAACTGCAAGACATTACAGGAACTAAAAGTATCTTTTGACTATAATAATTATTCTATATTCAGGGAAACTTATTTTTCTTGTGGTTTTTTGAGCCATAATAGATTTGCGTTCCAGGGAAAGTCCCTGACCGTCCAAGCTGATAAAAATTTAGAAATTTAGATGGGCCGTCCTACCCGTAGATCTTGAAGCAATGCGTCAGCTACCAGATTAAACTAGCTATCAGTATCAGTGACATTGCCCGTATAGCCCTATATTTTTTGGGACCCATTTATAAAATAAATTTGTTTTTTATTCGCAATCGCTGCCATTAGAACGCTGTTAACCTTTTGTCAGAATTTCAGGCGCATCTGTTGAGCCACTCCTGGCAACATTCGATCTATCTATATAGACATATATAGACAAAATCTGCTATTGATAAGGGGCTGGGCGATTATCGCCGGCGACTTCTTGTTTTTTGTTATTGCTTCGGACTTACGCCTCCGACTTACGTCCGATCTGACTATATAATCTATATAGACTGGGCAGGAGAGCGAAATCTCCAGAAATCGGGGTGTCAGTTCAGTTCGAATTTTGCAATCCGAGGAGAAGCGTGTGCGATTACCAGAATTAATTTAATATTTTCCAACAGCAATCAAGCGGAATATACACCCCTATAGACAGTCTTTAGCTATCAGCAGCGATCATCGACTTTACAACGTAATTCATCTAAATTAATTGAGAATTGAACTCTATAGACTAAATAGGTAGTTTTCCACGCCCTTCAGCTTTAACTGATGCACAACCTATCCCCCGTTTTTCCTCCGAACCGTAGGTCAATCAAAGCAAACCAAAAATGGCCCTGTCCAAGATCGACTCCGAGATCGAGGAGGTTGACCAGGAGAAGTACCTGCGCCAGGCTACCAGTTATTACTGCGCCCTGGAGAAGCCCCTGAAGTACGGACCCGCGGTGGACTCCCTGACGGACTTGGTGGCTGCCCTTCACCGGGAGTTCGAGTCCAACTACGTCAACATCGAGATGGTGAATCACCTGATGCTGACCTACAAGTCCAATCCGCGGGAGTGGCGCAAGTACGCCAAGTTCGATCGTTATACGTACACCCGGAACTTGGTGGATGCTGGCAACGGAAAGTTCAATCTGCTGATCCTCTGCTGGGGCGAAGGTCATGGCTCATCGGTGCACGACCATGCCGACTCCCATTGCTTCATGAAGATGCTGAAGGGTGATCTGCGCGAGAAGCGCTATGAGTACCCCAATAGAACTGCCAGGGATACCGGCCGATCCCATCATCCCGATGGCGAGATCGATAGCCGGGAGCTGGTGGAGATTGGCGAGACTCCCATTGCCGTCAATGATGTGGCCTACATAAATGGTGAGGAAATTATAATCTACAAAACACGGGGATTTCGTTTACTTACTGGATGGGGGTTTTATTTGTTTATAGACAATCTGGGCCTGCACCGCGTGGAGAATCCCAGCCACTCGGACACCTCCGTCTCCCTACACCTCTACTGTCCGCCCTTCGACACGTGCTCCGTGTTCCAGGACAACCTGAAGAAGACCACCGCCAAGGTGACTTTCTGGAGCAAGTACGGCGTGAGGACGAAGCAGAACGAGCAGTAGACCCAGCCAGATCCCCAAAAATATAGTTGCTCGTATTGTTGCATATTACTAAGAATCTTTATTACTAGATATTTAATGAGCTAGGGCCCAAAAGAAGATCCGGGAGCTCGGAGTTCAGCCAGGCAGACGCGGGCCACGTGGGCCTGATAAGCCCTCTTCCGATAAGCCTTCCCCGGGTTACAATTTCGTCTAGAGTATCTTAAGTGTTAGATGTACCAAAAATATTCAATAAATAAATAAGTGTATCAATGACAGCTTCTCGACTGGAGTATTTAATGTGGATCGATCCTGGAAGGAAAGGGGAATCGTCGCTTGATTAGGCGTCTATATCCATGTTGCGTGATCTCTTGGGGGGACCTCTGTCCAGCGTCTGCTTGATCGACTTGAGCAGTCCAGGAATTAGGTTTATATGCTTCTCCACACATCCGCCCGTGCAGCTCTCGAACATGTGCTGGGATCGGGACATGTCCCGGTCATTCGGATTGCTGGGCAGGCGGGCCCGGGCGTCGCTGTTGCAGTCCTGCGGATTATCAACCGAATTAAAAGGGTAAAGGTTGCCTATCTTCGGCCATCGAAGCTTGAAGTACTATTAAATATCTGAAGTTTAAAATACTCAGATGAGATTTTTAAAGTTTTTTTAAACCCAGTTCTCGGTGGTTATATTTATATTTCATTTAAGAACTCAAAAGTCGGGTTGCAATTGAAATCCTTATCTGTACATTTGAAAACGTGACTTCGAAAAAATGTTGTACACAGCAGTGCAGGTGACAGGCATGTTGTTTAACGCAAACTCTTTTCTATATCTTGAAAACTGTATACCACAGGTTCTCTAGACATTAGAACACAAACCAAAATTTGTTTGGTAGCATATATCTTATACCCTGCAGAGGGTTTTATAATTTCAGTCAGAATTTTACAACGCAATGAAGAAGCCGTATCCGACCCTATAAGGTTTACATAAATATTTTTGGTCAATATCATTAGACGAGTAGATCTAGCCGTGTCCGTCTGGCCGTTTTTTTTCGCAAAGTAGTCTCTTTAAGTTTAGAAGATATCGGGAAGAATCTTTCCCAAAAATCTTTTTATATTAAAGGGTGTATATAAGTCTGAACCAGCCGGATCGGACCACTATAATATAAAGCTACCGTAAGAAAATCTTTGTTGTATTTGATCTTCTTCAATTCTCTTCTACTCTCGGTTACATCCTTTTTCTAAGTCTTAAGAATTTCTAATAATATCGCTTTTTAGTTCCTATTGATATATCGGTATATTCAATACAAATCTTCCGAATATAAGCTATTTGTAATATACGTATGATTTAAAGTGCATGATATGGCTTAAGCTGCCAAGGTATATAACGTTCGACATGCCGAAGCTTGCCTTCCTTCTTGCTCTTTAAGAGCTTTCAAAATTTTAAATGTAAAATGTCGCATTTTTTCGAATGTTGTTGTGCGGTGGGTTGAAGTTGCACACAACTGAAAAAGAAGCGATCTACTGCTACAAGGTAGATCAACTCAGGGTAAAACACAAAAAACTGTAGGCGCTAGACCGATCCTAGCGTTATGGGTGTGGCATCCATCTGAAATAAACTTGTACTGCGCAAGAAACTCAAAAACCTACATACATGCCAAAACCCAACTTTCTAGCTTTTATAAATTTATATATGCGGACGGACAGACGGACATGGCTAGATCGACTTGGCTAGTATTCCTGATCAGGAATATACACACTTTACAGGGTGTTCTACCTGTTACATACTTTCCAACGAATCTAGTATTCTCCTTTATTGTACTAGTAACGGGTATAAAAACTCAAAAGCTCGAAACATTTTTAATGGCATCTTCGTAATTCATGGGACAAGCTCTTACAGAATCTGCCACATAAGGTTTTGTGGCTTTTGGGCTGTAAACTAATATAGTCAAGCACATACTCCAATGAGGTTTAAATACATCGATCAATGAGTTCTATTATAACTAAAACACCGAACAAAAAGGTTTAGAAGCCCGATTATATTACTCTCCTACCCTGACGCAATTCTGGAGGCGGTTCTGAAACTGGCCCAGCTCGTGCTGCAGATAGTCCTGTGCATCCATCAGTGGCCCGGCGCACTTCTCGATGCAGTTCTGCACGCTCTCCAGCGTCCCTCGCTCATCCTCGCAGCAACGGGCAGCACAGCGGTGCATTGTGGACTTGGGGACATCATTCTTACCAGGAGTTCATAATAGCCAACTAAAGAGCCCAATCTCACCTGCATCCTGCGCAAGTGGGTGCGGTACATGTCCTCGATCATACCGCTGATTGCGTCCTCCAGTCGCTTTTTCTGTTGCTCCACCATTGCTATTTGGAATTTAAACAATTTTGAAACAGAAAACAAAACTAAATGTGGGTGACAGTTTTCGGTGTACAAAGTATTTGTATTTTTTAAGTAATGGCAAAATTTGACATGATTCCAGAGATTGTTTACACTACATTTGATCGGTACTTAAGACCTTCAACAACTAATAAGGTAAATTGATTTTTAAATTCCTAAAAGTGTTAGGGAAATGTGAAGACTTTATAGATGGTAAACAAGCACGGTTTAAAAATAAACGAGTTCAACAACTAATTAGGTAGTAAATGCAGGTTGAGCTAGACTTGGGGAATGCTCTCGGGTCCCTTGGAGAGCACAGCCTTCATGGTCTTCATCATGCCGGGAATAAGGCCCACATGCTTGTCCACGCACTGGATGGCACAGCGCTCGAACTGGTCGGTGTACTTGGCTATCTGGTCCTCGTTGGGATTGGGCGGCATTTTCACCTTCACATCGTCATTGCATTGCTGCGAAGGGACATTTTGATTTATTATTTTTCGAGTGTAAATTCTTAGGGTATTTCTTTTTCTCTCTTTTTGAAAAATAAATCTAAGTTTTCTCAAAAAGTATTTTAAAGACAATTATAGCTTCTCTGTAAATAATGATCCATTATTCAAAACTGTTACAAATTTATAAATCAAAGTGATCCTTCATTTAAAAAGTTAACTTCTACATAATTATAGTTATTAAATACAACTGCCTTATGCTGAAAGACAAGCTTTTGTAATGATTATTTTCAATGGGATAATTCATGACAAATATTTCTGTCTAGCAATTGTAATATTCCTATTCCAGTTTTAAAAGACTTGGCCATTTGATAGAGACTATTATCATTCAACAGGATCCCTAGGGATAAGACAATCTTGTCGGTGGAGCAACAAGTTGATGCAATGAGTACTGACCATGACGCAACGCTGCAACCTGCCCTGGAACTCCCCCAGTTCGTGCTGTACGTAGTTCTGGGCCCTCGTCATGGGCGTGGAACACCGGTCCACACACCTCTGGACGCTGTCCACGCTGGAGGTTCCATCCTGACAGCACTTGGCCGCACACAAATGCATCTCGTTCTGGTGTTGGGTGAAAACGGAGTCAATTTCAGGATTCTTTCTTTAGAGGTCTCTGCTTACCTGCATTTTGCGTAGGTGTGTCTTGTCCATGTCGTCAATCATCTCCGTGACCGCGGCCTCGATTCTTTGGCGCTGTTGCTGGATCATTTTGCTGGTCAATAATCAATTCCCTGTGCCTAACAACCGATTTCGTAATATCAAAATAAATGCCGGCAGCGTGTTTTTTGTAATACGGATTAGTGATGAGCCGACCCAGCTGCTTTTCAATCGATTAGCGGTCTATCGATACCGCTCTTCCTCTTTGTTTTTCCAATTGGCCTGGATCTTGTGGATATTTATTACAAAATATTAAATAAAAACCATGTCGCTGCTGCAAAAACTAAGTAGATCCGGTCTCCAGATGGGTTCCTTAACCTGCCACCGCCGGCTGCCAGTGGCCATGAGACTGATCAGCGGTGAAACGGAAAAACCGGCGGAGGGAGCTACTCCCGTGGAGAATTCGGCGGAGATCGGTAGCAACAAGGGAGGATTTGCCCGTGCCTTCGACAAGTACACGGCTCCGGCTACGCCTGCCCAACTGCCGGAGGACAACCAGACTTTCGCCTCCCTGCTCCGCAACTCTAAGTTAATAGATGTGAGTTCCATCCCAGTAATCCCCTTGTTTATGTAATAACCCTTTGATCTCTGGAGCAGCTGGGCAACGCGGAAGGAAAAATGGTGAGCGGCAAGATCTTCCATGTGGTGGGCGATGACTTGTACATTGACTTTGGCTGGAAGTTCCACTGTGTCTGCAGTCGTCCAGCTCGGAATGCCAGGTGAGTCCCAGGCATTAATATCCTCTACATGCATGTAATCCACCTTCCTCCCCAGTGATTACGTCCGAGGAGCTCGCGTTCGTCTGCGCATCAAGGACCTGGAGCTGTCCACCAAATTCCTGGGCTCGTCCAAGGACATTACCATCTTGGAGGCCGATTGCCAGCTGCTGGGCCTCCTGTCCACGCCCACCCGTCAGTCGACGGCCAGAACAACGCCAAAAATCGAAGATATCCTATAAATCCTTTATTAAATCAAGGTCTGTTAAACGTTACGTCAGTTCCTCGTCTTCCTTGGTGGTGAATTGAAACACCTCGTAGTGATGGTTGAGTTCCCGCACCGAGTGTAGCTGGAATCGCGTGGCCAGAGCTCCGTTGTCCGAGTTTCGCAGGAAGAACACCCTTTTCGCCCTGCTGTGAACCAGGGCCATAGAGCACATGAGGCAAGGTTCCTGCAGCAGATAGACATCGTAGCCGGTGCACAGATATGGTCCGAATTTGGCCAGGTTATCCGCTCCCTGATCGGCGTTACCTTCCTTACAATTCCTCGACCTCTCCGCTCCGAATGTCAGGTCTGTGTACTCTTCATCATTCATCAGGTAATCGTAGTAGGCTTTGGGAATGCCCCGCAGAGTAGTTTCCACCTCCTTGGAATCCTCGGTGAATGGGAGCTCCGCCTTTGTGGTTCCGCCTTCTTGACTTCGGGCAACGAAATCCACCAGCAGCATGCTGCAATGTTCGTGTGGGCTGGGGGATTCTCCGGGTCCAGCGATTGACACAATATTCGATTGTCGTGGATCCACGCAGATTCCGACAGGCCGGTTGGCGTTCACATCCCGTGAGAGCCTCACCAGCAATTGGGCCATCCTCTTGTGAAAGATGCGCTGAGCGGAGCTGAAGTTGCTGCCGTTTCGGAGGGATTCGGAGTAGTGATTCGGGTGAAACTTGCAGGGCCAGTGCTTGAGGGTCTTCTCGTACTGTACCCGCAGACGGGGCATCCGTTCCGGCACCTCCACCACCCGGACTCCCTGGCACAGGGCTCGGAGCACGTGCTCCGAAAAGGCGAACTGTTCGAGGTGCTGCTCCAGGGATGCCCCGATCTCCGAGCTGGGGCAGATGAGCACGCTGCGGTCGTGGACGCGCTTCAGGTGCTGGAAGTGAGGCAGCTTCTGGGAGAGCTCCTGGATTACCGCCTGGAGCTGCTGCTTCGTCTCCAGCTGGCAACTATGCGCCTTGATCAGTGCTATGTCCTCGTCGAACTCATCGGACAGGATGGCGCGGATCCCAGTGATGTCTTCCTCCAGGTTGGGCGATTTCCGGGCTCGTTTATTCGGAGGCGGATCGGCTATATCCATTATTTACTTTATGCTTCAGTTAGTTGGATGCCAATTGGAAACGATAGACTTGCGAGGTTACAGACCAGTCGTCGATTTATTATCGATAACTGAAACAGCTGGTTGGTTTTTGAGCGCGAATTTTTAAATGCAAGTTAAGAACGATTATGTTTAAATTGTTTACATTTAAACCAAACTAAAATAACCTTAAAATTTGATTAAATAAAAAATCGTATTTTTTATTAAATACATTAGCAATTTATGTAAGCTTAAGCAATAATCCATAACTTCCAATACTTAGCCTGTTTTTGATGTCAACATGTAAGTCGGTGCCCCGTTTGTAGCCTAAATTTAATTCAAAATTCTAGTGAAATATGTGCTTGTGATTTCTAGTCAAAAGACAGGGGAAATCGAAATGTGTCTGCGTGTGTTCTGCGGCTATTTGTCGCTCTACATCGGCTGCATCTTCATCGGCTTCACGGGGATGATCCTGGCCGTGGTAATCTTCTCTGTGGGTCTGTTCGAGCTGATCACGGGAAACTCCAATGTACTGCTCATGGTTCTAGCAATGGTCTTCGCCCTCATCTACGCCCTGGCCAAAGTATTTCTGCTCTTTGGCACCATGTGGGTGAGTGGATACTTGGGTTTTTAACCTTTTAGATGTACATTTTCCAACCCCATCCCAACCCAATTGAGCAGGATATGTGCTGGGCCATTCTCTTGTCCTTCATCATCGGTCTGGTGGGCGTGGCGTTGCTTGTTGCATTGGCTGTGTTTTTTTACTTCCACTTACCGGCTCCTCTGCATCTCCTGCTAGGCGTTATCTTGTGCATAAGTAAGTTGTTTTGGATCTTCACTGTCCAAGATTTTGTAATATTTAGTATACTAAAATTTGATACTAAAATGAAGATCAATCTTGATAAGAAATTATAAATAAGTTATCAGAATAAGAATGTATATACATATATATGATTTTCTTTTTTATCCAGTCGAGCTGTACTACGAGTGGATCATCATTTCCACCTGGTGGTGCTGTCGATCATGCACCCACGACTGTTAGGAGTTGCTGGTAGCTGGTTACCTGTGGCTCGCAACTCGAACTTGTTGCGCTCTCCGAAGATACAAAGATACAATGTTGGGGCTCTTCGGATCGGTTGGAAGTAATGCCGCGAACAGCTCAGTTAAGAGCTAGTTCTCTCTTAAGAGAACTTGTTGGGGTCTTCCGACTCGGAGGGTCTTTCACAAAGTCAGTTCGATTTGAGACGCGCGCTGGAAATGTCGTTCCTGGAGCGATCGAGCTGATCCAGCGAGTGAGCGTGTGTGCCTGTGTACCGCCCCCTACCCGTTAAAAAAAAAAATAAAGAAAGAAAATCAAAAATTATATCTGAAAATACACAAGTGTATCTGCATGTGCAGCCGTATCTGTGAGACGAGAGTGTTTTTTATTTGCCGCAATTAGAAGTAACGGTGCGAAGGTGATTTGCACGGGAGAAACTGGAAAAGCAGCGAAGCGCGAGATACTTTTGTCTGCAATTTGTGAATTTTCGTTTTGTGTTCATTTTGCGAACGGCAAGTGAAGAGCCCATTACCTTAATTCAATCAGCGATCGCAGGGTCGATCCCCACAATTTGTTCTAGCCCAAATAAAGGCAATAAATAACCCCTGAGACACAAGCTCGCGAGCCGGTTTAGTCATCACAAGTTCCGAGAACTGAGCGCAACTTTGAGATACATTCGCGTATTCTCATTCCGAATCGCTGCCCGCCAGCTGTTGGCCACAATGCCTCCGTACCTGCTGGATATTTGCTCTGCCCCGGTGCTTCGGAGGCCGCGATAAGATATCTGCGACTAGTGGTGAATAAAGCCAGATACTCGTACCTGCGAAGCGAAAAATATACGACAAACAAACGGAAAAGAAAATCGCACAGTTCGGTGCCAGTGCTTAAAGTTAAATCGGGTGCTTATCTTATCGGCTGGTCATTGATTGAGCTTTGCCTTTCCGCTCTGCGCCGGGTGAAGTCATTTGGCCACCATTCGCCCGTTTTAGATACTGTATCTGCGGCCATATCTAATGCAGCAGCCGGAGCAGCCGCGATAATAACGACCTCCTTCAGTGTCAGTTGCTCTGCAGCCGTTGTCTAAATTTAGCGACCAAGCAGGAGAGAAGACCTGGCCAAAACTAACCAAGCGCACTCGTAAATCAAGCAGCCGGAGAAGACCAAGATGGACATAGAATCCGATTCGGACACCTCGGAGAGATGGGAGGACTTTTTTGGTAAGCGGGCGGGATCACTGAACTCCTTCGTGCAGAAATGACATGAGTCAGCGGGGTGGGGAGGTGCACACAGAGAAAAACATAATTCATAAAGATTTTACAGAAAAAAGAAAATAGTTTGTAATATTTTACTATCTAAATTTAAGTAACTGAAGAAAGAGTATTTTCTTAACTTATTTATCCTATTTTATTCTCTTATGTTTCGAAAATACTAAGCTGAGTTCCGTACATAAAAGTTTACTGGCCTCAAGAGAGCTGTACAGCTTGACAGTTGTTGGACATTGAGCCCAAACTTTCAGGATCAGTGCTCATAATATAAATCCCATCTTATATTTTCTTCCTGTGTGGAGATTCTACGCATTCTCCAAGAACTCCGAACTCCGAATATGGACATGCGTACAAGAACAGACCATCAAGTTGGCTTTCTTTGGCTCGGTGGGATTGGGATGGGGCCGGGTCCAATGCATTTGGTGGCTCGACGGCTCCGTTCCGTTCCCATAACTGTATAAAAAGAGGGGGGAAAATAAAATAACAACCCACTGAGTGGTGGCATTGCGTGAATTGCGGTGTAACGGGTTCGCTTTGTTTTTGCATTCCGCCTTTGCGCAGTCCGAATTTTTTCGACATTATTTAAGCGCTCGAAAAGTCGGTTGTAATGAAATTTAATGATAATACATAATTTCGGGCTTTTGACCCACATTACCATACAAGTGTGGCCAAGAAAAGGTCTGTCTTGGGATTTGCAATTTATGTTTTGGGTGGCTGTGGCTCCATACGGTTTGCTGACCCACTTAAATCGTAACGCCGATTTGCTTGTGGCGGGGCACTCGCTGCATTTTTTTTCCTTCTCGCCGAGAGCTTTCATTCAATTAGTCATAGGCATTGAGTTTCTTTTGTTGACTTTCTTTATTATTATTGCACGCCCGCTAACAGCGGATATTAGATAACGCTGGCCTTAGCACAAAAGCACTCTGAAGTGCGCTGTTAATTAACCCCTGGTTAGCGAGGAGATCCTCAGGATGTTACAAAATAGTACCTCTTAAAACAGTATTAATCTGAAACTTTTACGTAGCAATACTAAAACTAAATAAAGAAAAACGCGACTGAACTCAAACTTACAATGGAAATTTTAAATGCTTACAAAATGCTATTTAAAATTTATCGGCTCTGTTAGTTAACCCCTGGTTAGCGAGGAGAATATCAAGTTGTTACAAAATAATTCCCCTTTATACTATATTAATCTGAAACATGTGCGTAGCAAAATTCAAAATAATTAAAAACCCAGCTGAATCAAAATTACAATGCAAATTTTAAATGCTTTACAACAAAATATTTTAAATTTAACAGCTTTGTTAGTCATCCCCTGGTTAGCGAAGAGATATATTCGCATTGGTACACAATCTTTCTTCTTTAAAACTTAATTAATTTTAAACTTTCGCGTTGCAATATTCAAAGTAAATATAGAAAATAGCAAAAGAAGTCAAAGTGACAATGCACGCTATTTTAAAATTTATTATCTGAGCGTGTACCCCATCAAAATTAAATTAAAGAATCGTACTCAAGGTAAGAAACCTTCAACAAACGTAGTTGTTTAATAGCTCAGAAAGCGGAATTTAAGCTAGTTAAGATTGTGAATTAAATGATTGATAAGGGCCACCGGGATTCCACAAGTAGCCTTTGTTATATCAATTTTATACTCATGGGTAGGGCGAATGAATCATTTAGGGTGGTCTGGTGGACGGTACTGTTTCGCTAATCCCACCAGCTCAGCTGGCGAATCCGCTGTAAAGCCGAAAGATAACCACTTGTGCAAGTGGCTGACATTTAGTTGGGCCGCCGAACGTGACGCCACTCATCTGCGGGCCGCATGTCCAGGGCATTACCGATTGCATCGACCTATAAATAGAACCCAACCCGCCGAAAGATATCGCCAGCAGTTGACCGCATGCACTATCAAATGTCACCAGCCCGTCTTCGTGCTGCCCTTTCCGTCTTGATGTTTGTTAGCCTCTTCAACTGGCTGACAAACAAACAAAACGGGGAATAAGAAATTTCCATCTGTGGACACAAGTGTATGGCCAAGGGGGCGGGGTCCAGGTCAAGTCTTTGAGTTACCTCTCGCAACCACAAACACCACGGGAGTCTGTTCATTCGATATTGTTAAAGATTGTGATCGGAGGAAACCTTTTGGGCTCTGCGGTTCGCCATCGCTTCTCTTGTGACATTTATTTGGCTGGGCTGGCTTTCATATTTTGTTTATTCAATAAATACTAATAGATATCGATGGTGCGGCTAAGGAGCTGATAAGATTCCGCGGCAGGTATTTATCGACTTTTTGATAAAGCCGACAAGGCCAACGGACCTGTAACCAAGTGGTACGCACTCAACTACACTCTCTCGTGTGTGCGACTACCATTTGGAATTCCCCAAAGTTAAGAGGTCAGTTTTGCACTGCTCCACTTCCGTTGCCGCAGGGCAGAAGGTCTTAATTAAGGCAATTGACGAAGTTCATCTAATTAACCGCCGCCCAGAGTTCGGTTTCATAATCGAGGGGTTCATTGGCCAAGTGCTGGTTATCACAGGAAATACTTTAGAAAACTTATACTTTATACACTTTTGGAAATAAATAGAAGTTCCATAAATATGGTTCCTTGCTGTTAGATCATTACATATTTTTTAATCATTTAAATGTATCTATCTATTTACGAAAAATCATTTAATTTGGTTTATATGAACATAAGGCTAAGTAGTACATTGTGTATCACTACTTCTGTTAAGTTTGACTCTTAAAGATTTTATTTATGAAAAGTTTGTACTTATAAAATTCAACATTAGTAGTTGGTCTTTCAAGAATTGTTGGTTAAGAGCAAATAGCCAAGCTGGCACCTCTGAACCCTGGCTATAAGTCTCTCCCCTCTAATTGCCTGCAACCAGACTCTGAGATTTTGGAGTTGGAGTTGGAACTCAAGTTGAAGTCATATCCCAGAACCAGACCATACCAGACCTGAAGTGATCTGTGTGTGGGCCGGCAGTCGGCGTTTGTCTGACGTCTGTCGACATTTGTGGAAGCCCTCTCAGCACCAAGTCCTCGACGGTTCTCTAATTGCGTTTCTCTCAGTGCAGCGGGCTTCGTTGTGGGCGTCGCAGAAGGTCGTAAAACCCGAGTATTGTGCACGCACGTCCCAAAAGGTTTTTCTCAATGAATGTTGGAGAGTCTGTCTAGTCATATACCCTAACGTTTATGGGAGTTGGGAATTCGAATACTTCCTAACAAGTATAAATTCATTATTTAATGATTGTAATAAAAAAAATCAATATCGTTTAAAATAAACAGCACATAAAATACTATTCAAATAAGCGGTAACATTTAACGACTTCTTCTTTAAATGATGTGTAATGTGTTTAATTACTCTAATGACATGGGTCATAAAATAAAACTTTTATTACTGACTATCTTTATCGGGGAATACTTAAATAAATTAAAACTATATATATTATCTTTTTTATTCAAACTTATAAATTAGTTTTCAATAAAATACAGTTATAAAATGAATTAGTTTAGCAACCATACTCGTTATCCTTCTTTTTGTTGGAATCTTAGAACTTCAAAAGTCATATTTCTTGAAAGGGTATTTATTTCTGACTACCTGTCAAGAGTTTCGCTCTTTTTGTGCTGCAGAGGGACTCGGATTTAATGAACGCTTTTGCACTCGACCCGCTCGCAATTCTATTTGGCAGCAGATTTACAACTTCCTTGCAGAAATGCCATTTGCTTTGCCAATTTACGCCCACCTCCGCTGGATGAGGGGGTGGGATATGGAATATACCTATGACATGCACTTAAGCCGCTTAGAACGTACATAGACGTATAGGGGTACTTGGGGTTATATGTGTACATACATATATCTCTATAGGAATTGCACGAAATGTGCGATCGTGAGTCATATTGGATCGGAAAAGAGAGTGACGTTCGGTGACCGGGAGAGCTGTGAAAAGTTATGTTATCAAGCTTTAATGGATTTCGTTTCTAGTGAAAGTCGTCACTGCAGTGGATCGTGCTCTCTCACGAACCCCACCTTTCTCCATACCCCTTTTCATTCCATTTCACTGAGCAGGCACGCATGCTCTGAGCTCGGGATTCCCCGCTCACTCCCCCTCATGTGCAACGACCTGCAGAGAATCTTTCACGCTCCGCCGATGTCTCCAGCTGTCTCACTTGCTCCCAGTGGCCACCTAAAGGCCCATCCCGCTGACACACTTTCGCTTTCGTCGACTGCAATCGCCGATCGCTGACATAATGTCCACAATTTGCATTAATGCTAAACGATTATAATTCGGAAGACACAGAGAAAGAAAAATCTGGGGGACTTACATACCTTCGATATAGGAAAGTTCAAATAAGTATTTGGGTTATTAAAAGAAAAGTACGATCAAGTCATTAAAAATACTAAGGTACAACATTTCTTTAAATATATTTCTTGGTTGTACCTAACTTGAGTCCCTTCCTTATATAGAAACGTTAATCATTTTAAGTACCATTTGATAAGATTGCCAATCAAGCTCGTTTCTACTTGATATTAGATTAAAAATGTTTCTGTGTAGGAGAACAATGGTCGTCTGTTGTTCGTTATTTGATCGTTAAAAGTTCGGGTCGCTTTTTTCCCATTTCCATTTGGCGAGTGAAACTGAAGCTCTATTTCTTGATTAATTATCCCCCATGCCGCGGATTCGGAATTGGGTCACTGCAAATGGCAACACAAAATCAGCGGGAGTGAGTGCCTTGGGGTATCACTAACTTTCTTGGCCGCATTTCGGCATAAAACAGCAGGGGGTGGGCCTATAGTCGAAGTCAAGGTTATAACTATCATTAGCGAACACTTTCGACATAGAAAAACTTCGGAGCTCTCTAACTTTTACATATAAACATAGTTTACCCCTCGGTGATTCGTTACTAATGCTTTTATTGATCAAGTCATTAAATGCGCCTCAAAATACGCCAGTATATTTTCGTTCTGTCCATAATGGCTCATTTCAAGCACTTTAAAAGTTTCGATTGGCTCATGTTCCTAATGAAATTAAAGCCAAAAATAGCAAAGTAAATAAATGGATACCAATCGGTTGAGTAAAGAATTAAGATGAAAAAGGCAATTCGTTCTATGGCAAATCGATCTGAGTATTAATGCGAAAAAAGTTTCCGCGTTGCCCAGAGTTCTCACTTGCTTTTGTTTCCAAAGTATAATAAGTGGAAGTTTATAAAATTTCCATACAATGCCAGCCATGGAATTTTATTAATGAGCGCTTTCCATCTAAGTATTTCAAAGGTGTATCGCATTAAAACCACCTTTTAACTCACTCGCCCCATTATTATAATTGAAATATTTGCTGTAGCCACTTATGTCGACTCGAAGACGACATTGATCTATGGCATTGAAACCTCCAGCTGTCTTACAGTTCTGAAACGCACTGTATTCACACATATAAATACCAGGCAGTTGGGTGTAACGAAGTTTTTGAGCGGCCAACCTTCGGGTGTCAGCGACTGTTTTACATTGAGACTCTGCTGGGGTTAAAGTTGTAAAATGCATACATGTGTGTTGAACAATAAAGATTAAAAATTCACACATCCAAAGTGGAGGGTCTGGAAATTCCACTCGAAAAATGCAGTATTTCTGGGCAAATGTTAGTCACATTGTCTCACATTTCTCATTCTTCGTTTGCCAATCAAACAGAGCCAGCGTCTGGACATTGTTTAAATATTCATATTGTTTACCTTTGGCCAAACATGGGCAAACACAGCTGTTTGGCAACAAAAAGCCAGAGCCAAAAACACAACAAATTGCGTTAGAATTGTGTTTACTTTGCTCTCCAGGCCGAGCGTTTGCAAAATTCTCTGAGCCGAAAAAGCTATGGAAATATGCTGTTGAACAGGTTTGTTATTTTTATTTTTTTCTGCCTTTTCTGTTTAGCACAAAAGTTCAACAAAATTGAAAGAGAAAGAGAGGAAAACGTGAGCAGCCGTGAAAAACAAACAATGAGAAGCGAGAATCTGAACTTTGCTCAGGCCAAATACAAAAGTTGCTTACATAAGAACTTAAAACGATGTTTAATAACCAAAAAAAGAACAACGTATGTTTGGTAACCGATCTTTTGGCAGTGGAAAATTCCTTTCCTATTATTATGTTATTTTGTAACTTCTTTTTTGGTATGAAATAGAGCCAGGTCATTATGACAATCCAGAAAAAATAGACCATCGATAATATTGTTTATAGCCTGATTCCCTAATGACCCTTATAAAGCCAACCAATTAAACATGGCTAATGAAGTTATAAAAAAGTTTTGACTTATCATGTTAAATTTTTAGCTGGTTAGGAGGTTGAAATCTAAAACTGTTTTGCTTTCCAAATATACAGTTAGTTATTGATTTGTTCAGAATTTTAATGATAAATCTCACAGTCTAGCAATTTAAAAGTTAAATCAATCACCTAAATTACCGAACCAAATTTTTAAGTGTGATCACTTATCGATCATTGAATCATGATCACCTGCAGAAGACACTGATCACAGGCATTTATCTTGGTGCTTTCCTTCCCGATTTTCCAGTTTATCGGGCATTTCTTCACTCGAGCCACGCCCCCCTCACTCACGCCCACCTGCTAAATGCCAGTATGAGTGAATTTGCATAATTTCCAAATTAAAAATAACAGAAAACTGTGTTTGCATAATGGCATTTCGAACGGCGATGACTTTATAACCGATCCTCGGCAGAAAAGTGCAGAAAAAGTGCCAAATTTGCATAGGGGCGTCTGCCGGGTTTGGGCCCAAAAAGCAATGTGGCCAGTGGAAACTGGCTATAACCCGCTAACCATGGGCATATCACTCAACGGTTTGTTGAAGTGTGTGTCTGGTGTTTGAGCAATCTGCGTGATCAACACACGACGCTAATGTACAGATCATGAGCACTGATTGCGCCTGCTGCATGAAAATCGGAAAAACTCGTTGTCGTCTGGAATCTGTACTCTCTAGTATCCAGTCTGCAGTCTGCAGTCTACAGTCTCCAGTCTATAGACTCCAGTCTTCGGTCCGGCAACTTGTTCTCCAGCGGTTCCGAGATCATCGTCATCGACTCCACAATGATCATCACGATGATCGCGGCTCGTTCTCTCCTCTTATTAATTTCCTACACAATCTGTGCGGCATATCATGTCAAAAATTACAAAGAGTCGCTTGTTCAGGGGGCTGGGTCAAGCACACAAGACTGAATATACTCGAATGGCCCGGAATTTATGAGTTTGCTTTAGGTACCGCCGCTCTAATTAATTCGAACGAACATCATCGCATTGGCTTCGGGGCCCACGACCTGTGCACCAGTTTCCCAATACGCGTATTTGACCGGGAAATTAACGCCCCGCCTTGTGGGATCATTAAAAAATGGCAATCAGCGTGACCATTCCATATCGTCCAGTTTTTCATTTGGCCAGTTTCAGCCAACAAAGGCACTGCAAGAAATAATTATACAATTAGTAATGAAGACCTTAAAACACTGTCTTAAGTTACGACAAACATAGTGGATTCATTTTAAAAAGCCATGGAAATCATTTCTGTTTAAAAGTACTTTTAGATTTTACATATAATTTCATAAGGTGTGAGCCGAGTAACAATTTAGTAACAATATAAAACTGATATATTTGGATAGATCTCCAAAAAACTTCACAAAAATGGTATGTAAGCAAGATTTATTGCTAAATTTATTGATAACCACATTTTGGGTTCTTTGAACTGTGGAACCCATACGAGTTTCTTATTGTTATATTACCTAAACTTTATTATTTTATGTTTTCCATTTCACTTAGTTTTATTTTGCTGTGCACAGCCTTCACCTTCACCTCCAATCTGTTGCTTGAAACTCATTTGTATGTCGCTGGAGCTCTGTAATTTAAATGAATTTGTGTTTAACAACATTATTTCGGCTGGTCGAATGGCAATGGCCAACGTGGCGTATGATTTTAATGATCCCCAGTCAAGTCTAAGGTTACACCGCGCACTGTTGTAACCCGAACTGCGGATCAAGTTCGCTGGCGGATGGGTTTCCTACATTTATTTCGCTGCGATTATTGAACGATTACGCCGGGGCCAATAACGTCCATGGGCAACAAATTGTGCGGACATGCGAGCGAGATGGGGAAAAAGTGAAAGAGCCCAAAAGACTTGGACCTGGTCGTGATAACACGTAGGCCACAAACGAGGCGCGCATGCGAGTGCCACGCCCCCTCCGAATGCAAGTTCAGCTTGGTTTTCGGTTTTCCTCCTATTTTCCCCATCTTTGGCACGTCCATGGAGCCCCGAGCCGAGCAACACCCACTCGATATGGCCGACGGAGGTTTATCTCTTCTCGGCTGGCTGCACAGTCTCATTTGGTGGCACTGCCAGGTTTTATGACCTCCCCAGAAAGCCAGAAAGCCGAAAAACAACGAACAAAAAGTCTACGGTTACGCCTTTTCAGTCAGGTGCCGCAACAAAAGCTCGGATTTCGGATCTCGAATCTCGACTTAATGGCCAGCTCAGGCGAAGGCATCTCGTACACATTTTTCTACTCGCCTTTATGGCCAGCATATAAATCTGACCCCCATCACAAGTGGGTTTTGTGTAAGGCCTTATCTACAGAATCACACTTTCGAAGCGATAGAAAATTTTGATTTACAAGACCCATTTGAATTAATTATTGGGATGATCATTTATTTATGTTGCTCCATTAAATTGATAAACTTTGGACACCCAGTGGAGGGCAAAGAAATCTGGAATTCCAAACTACCCATTGAATTGGTAACATTTTTGAAATTCCCTTATGTGCAATTACGTGGGAAAAAGTGCTCCAAACTACCCATCGAATTGCTAACACTTCTGAAATTCTGCCTATGCAATTAAGTGGGAAAAAGTGCTGCCAAGTGCAGAAATCAAAAATGAATTTGAAGTTTTAATTTACAATTTGAGTTAATAATTGCATGAACCATTAAATTAATAAGCTTTGGACAGCCAATGGGGGCCAAAGAAACCATGAATGCCAAACTACACATTCAAATGGTAACATTTTTTAAGTTCCCACTGTGCAATTAAGTGGGAAAAAGTGCTGCCAAGTGCAGAAACCAAGAATGAAATGGAAATTTTGATTCACAATTTGAATTAATAATTGGATGAACCATTAAATTAATAAGCTTTGGACAGCCAATGGTGGCCAAACAAACCATGAATGCCAAACTACCCATTAAAATGGTAACATTTTTGAAATTCCCACTGTGCAATTAAGTGGGAAAAAGTGCTGCCAAGTGCAGAAACCAAGAATGGAATAGGAATACTGATTAATAATTTGAATTAATAATTGGATGAACTATTAAATTAATAAGCTTTGGACAGCCAATGGGGGCCAAATAAACCATGAACGCCAAACCACCCATCCAAATGGTAACATTTTTGAAATTCCGCCTGTGCAATTAAGTGGGAAAAGTGCTGCCAATTGCAGAAACGAAGCCAAAATGAGCGATCGTAAAACGCTCACCGAAACGCGCACGTAATGCTCATAAATTCATTTGCATTTGCTGAACATGGGAAAGAAACGCGAATCCAAAACTGGCACAAATTAAGTCGAGAGAAAGACACATTCGTCGGCACCTTTGGGCCGATCATGTTTGACACAAATCAAATCGAAACAAGACAACTCGAAACAAATCAAATTAAGTCAAATCGATGGGCATTAACAGGCGGAGCACACGGCGAGCATAAAAAACATAAATTGCCCGGGCAGCTTATCAGAGATTTTGGACGTGTTTCGAGTGGGTGAGTGACCTGGACTACCTGCTAATTAGCACCTCTAATTGCGGTCCGAGGTGCAGCCCCAATTTGGGCAGAGTAAACACTGGAGTAAAATCTTTTTTTAACCTTTTCCCGCTTGCGCAATCGCAGCTTTCGGCTTCGGTGGCGTATGCGTAATGCGCTTCTTTATTTATTTTTGTACTTTCCGGGGCATGCTTTCCTTTTGTTTGTCAATGTCGTGCAGTTGTCATTACGCCATTATTGTTATTGTTCCGTATTTAACACTCCCCTCTCTTGTATCTTTCACTTACCTTAATCTCTTGGCCATTTCGCCTTATATAAACCAATTAGTCGGCCTGGCATTTGCATTGGAATGCATAATTTATGAGTGCAGAGGACAGGCAATTATTATCCAGCCAAATCCCAAAGTGTGGCAAAAGACATAAAGAAATGTTTTCAGCTCACACGAAACCCTAGGCGCAAATGAAGCAATTAAATTCAACAGATGCAGACTCATAAAATTATATTTTCATGTGTTCAATCTTTTTTTATTGTGTCTATCAGGGGAATTCAGCGTTTGGGATATTATGTTAATTTCTGTGCACGAAGCATACAATTTTAATTTTGTGTAACTTTAATAGGCCGTAAAGCGTTTAAGTTTTGAATTTTAATTACTTAGCTTTTCGGTGTTATATGCTTTGGATAAATCATGGCGGTTCTGTAGATTGTATGGCCGATTGAATTGGCTTTCACAATTCGCTGCTGCAGTTCTGGGCGATTTACTACGGCTAAGCCAGCATTATCTGTGTCTAATATGCGGGACTTTCTATAATTATTTTGCCAGCTTTTTCATTATTTCTTGCTGAAGAAAAATATGAGCTATATTTATATTGTTATTTTGCATGGATCTAGATGATTTTCAGGTTTTCAAATTCGTACCTGACATACAAAAAAGTGTAATACCGTTTTTCATAACAGATCTTATCACATTTAAAATAAATTAAAGCAAATTATAAAAATTATACATCTAGATCTTGTGCTTTGTTAGCGATCTGATTTTTCTGTGTGCACCATCGCTTATGTTCGCTTTTGGCAAACTCATCTCGAGTTGAGTTGAGCCAAGTATCTGTAAGATTATTTTATGGCGGCTGCCGCTTAATTGCTTTTCTCACTCGCTTCACCATTTTCCTTTCTTTGCAGGTAAGCAGCCCACAAATCTCTAGAGAGCACCACTGACCCACTTGCTCGGCGACAAGTGGCGCCACCAGGGGATCGCGAAGAGGTTTCCATTCCCGCAGGGCGGTATCATGCCTAATCCCATTCGATCGGATCTGCATGTGGGATATCTTTATTGCCAGGTGTCACCATTATCGAGGTGTGCTTTCCCCTCTTCCCCCAGCCCCGTATCATGAGTTATGGTCCCCTGTCCCCAGAGAGATCGGTTTAATTAAGTGCGCTTTTCCCTATCTGCTGACAGGCCAACTTTCCCGATCGTTCGCCCCCGCTTGGTTGACAAGATGATGCTGGTATCCGCGCTGATAAGATCTCCAGATCGCCAATCCATTGAGCTGACTGCTCCATATTTCTGTTTCGGCATGTGCGGAGGTGCCAACCTGTTCTCTAATTGGGTTAAAATGTAGTTGGCCTGGCCCAAGGCGGAAATCAGCCGGTACAACGGGCGTTGGCCATTTAGCAATTGATGTTGCGAATGGCGAGTGGCATGATTTATCTATGAGCCTGCCGACTGACCTGATTTCCGATTGAAATAAGATATTGTAAAAAAGTTGCAAAAGATATCTTGTACTTACCCAAAATTAAACCTACAAACTTACTTACAACCAGTAATATTTTCTATAAAACAGTTGTCGCTGCTTTTGGGGAATTATTATATCTACAAAAATTTTTAAATGACCCTTAATGATACATAGATATTTCTATAGATATTAGGGTTTTCCTTTGACCTGACCTTAAATTAAAATTAGACATTAGACACTCGAACTTGGTAAAATCATGCAAATATTTTGAAAAATGATTATAAAATTCTAAAACTTACTATATAATATTGTCATCATAAATATAGATAGGTAAAGAGTGGACGTCTAGTATATCTTTGTTAATCGCCTATTTGTATACTTTATGTTTTCTTTTTTAATAAGTTAGGAGATTATAATGAAATATAGACTTTAACAGTTAAAGTAGTTTTAGGATGGCTTCTATTCGTGAAGCTTTACTGTAAATTCAGAGCGATCTTTAATCCGTTTAGAAAACTTTCTGTGAGGCCATCTGGGAACCTTCACATGGGTCGGCTGTGTCAAATGAACCTGTCAAACGTCAGCAAACATTCACTTTCTCTTCGGCGCAGCTGGCGCCTGGCAATGGGTGGCTATAGGCTGGTGGTGGCCATGGGTTGGTGGCACCGATCAGAGGTGAGCTGCATCCTGTGCCGCACTAAATTGCAATTTGTTTATGTGCCCAGCACCCACACGCTGGCGATTTGCCTGCGAATCAGTAGGCAATAAGTCAAACGCCGCCGCCGAAAGTTCAACAAATTACGGCGAGCTAAAGGTTTCAGTAAACGCCGGCATTTGTTGCTATTTTTGCGCTTCCGTTGCATGTTGCTAGTTGCTGGTTGCCAGTTGCTGGTTGCATATTGCAGTTGCATATTGCAGATGGAGTTGGAGTCAGTCAGGCAGTCAGTTAGTCAGCCGGCTGTCTATCATTTGCCAGGCACTCATGCCTTTCATTTTAGCCGCAGACAATTGCCATGCCTCCCCGGCCAGCGATCACCCACAATACACAGTCCCGATTCCCCCAATCCCAATCCCAATCCCGATTCCGATCCCCTCCTGCTTTTTCCCGCCCTCAAAGACGCCGCTCTTTCATTTGCAATTTCTATTTCTGTTTCGCTTCGTTTTCATTCATAACTCCGCGCTGGGCTGAATTTGGATCGGGAAATGCACTGGGTGCCTACAAATTAATGCTAAACTCTGTTTAGGTTGCTCCGCCACCCCGAAGCCCTCTTATGCAATCCCAGCGCGATCCTTTGATTTCTGCATCTGTTGCTGCTGCTGCTGCGTTCGGCGGCAATGAGGAAGTTGTCTTTTGTGGGTGACTGTGGCAAATGGCCAGCGTCTGATTATGATTGTGGCGGGTAAGGTTTCATCGCGATTCGCTATGGCTTTTTCTTTTCGGGGCTGCAAGGCGATTGCCCGCTGCGATAGGCCAAATGTGTGGCAGGCCGAAATAGCCGACTGAAGTCATAATTTCAAATATTATTGGGCCATAACGTTGGCCTACAAGCCGAACTAACAAAGCCGAATTGCATGGAAAAGGTCCGTAATTACTTTGCATCTAAATTTGAACAAAGGTTATGCTGCAAAATGTTATTTTACACTTTTTTTAACGATGGCCAGATTTTATTTTGATTAAAAACATAACAAATTGCATAATAAAAAAATCTGTTCAATATTTTTTCACGACATAGGTACGGAAGAGATAAGATAGAAAAACTGTTTTTAAAATTAAACAATTTTAAACTTTTTAGAAATGTTAAGGCCTAAAAATGTAAGTTTCAACTATCTCTTACAGTCTACATTCTTGAAATATTTCTTCCTAGTTTTTTTTTTAGTACTAAATTTTTTACAAGGCGAAAGTAGTTTAAAGCATCTGCGGTCTAAAAAACGAGACTGGGACCTGGCAGCTGCACGTCCTCGACCTTTCGCGATCGGCCAAGTGGCTGAAGTGGTTGCTGCCAGCTTTTCAATAACAATAAAGGGGATCCCCGCTCCCCACTCCCTAAATCACCTTGTCAGTCAGACAATGCAGCCTGGCGCGTGCTTCTGGCCAGGCCCAGATAAAAGGCCAGGAAAAAAGCCAGCCAGTTCCACGGGAGATGCAGATGCAGATGCCAGACGATGACAGCTCCGAGCCGAGCCTAGCCCCCATTTGCCCGGGCCATTAAACGGCAGCCCAGGTGGGCGTTGCCCCTCATCCTGGCCTGCTCCACGTCTTACTCGCTCCTCCATCCCACCATCCCTCAGTTCCCCATCATCAGACAACAATGGCAACAGAGGCGTCATCTACCAGACTACGCCGGCTAACAAATGCGTCCGGGCTGGTTGATGATGGCAGGTCCCGGGATCCGCGTAATGAGTTACCCACACTTAACACAATTTGAATACAAATTCTAGACTTTCAGGAATTTATTGTAGGCATTTGAAGACATACAACCTCTTTCTGTAAAAGTTGTCCACGCCTTATTCAGAATATTTGTGGAGTTGAGTTAGCAAAGAAGATATAAACTATCCTACATTTTTTCGAACTACAGGTAGCCTAATCGCTTTTCGTTGTAGTACTTTCCAAGTATTTCTTCCCCCATCACTTTTCCCAGTGCATGTCTGAGAAGCCCGGCTTTTAGAGTGGACTCAAATTCCTAAGGGGGAGGTGTCTCCATTTGTCAAGTCAAAGTTTAAGCGGCGTCATGTGCATTAATTGTGGCAAATGTTTGCTCGAGCTCTGAACCCAAAACAAACAACTGGAGGGCAGGGCAGTTGGCTAGCAGCTCATGATTACGGGGCGGGCTTGAGTTTTGAGTCTTGAGCCTGAGCCTGAGTCCGAGCATGAGCGAAAGTGATTTCGGCCGCCGGCTGCATAAATCCTGCAATGAATAATTTAGTCGTTCGCCAGTCGCGACCGTGGAATCGAGTGGAAACGAACTGTTTGGGGGAAACATTTAAGCCGCAGGAGTTGCGCCCAGCCCCATTTGACCACCCAAGCGTCAGCGGCGGCGGCGCCTTGGCGGCAAATTCATCACATGAGTGTCCCCCGCTTCCAAGATCCCGCCCCCGAACCACCTCCCTCATCGACGGACTCCTGAGCCCCGGGGCGACTACGCTAAATCGTGTGTGAATGGCTTGACGAACTGCAGCGATACAGTGGGGCAAACGGACTAATTCATTCTAAAATCTTAAATTTAAATTAAGGTTATCAAAATTCGTTTAATATTTTAAAATCAGTTAATATTAACATTTTATAAAACCCTCTTCCCTTCATGCTGCAAAAGTAATGCATAGAATAATGTGAATAGAGTCAATGATGCCAATTGTATATTTGATTCTTCACATGCAACTCTGGCAGTGCTGCCCATTTACAAAACTACGTAAACATATGTTAGGTTAGGTAAACCCATATCTTTTTCATATTTTTATGCATTTAACATTACATAATTAAAACTGAGAATGATGTGTGTAGAGTAAATGATGCCATTTCAGTATGTGATTCTTCATCAGCAACTCTGGCAGTGCTGCCCATTTACGAAACTAATTATACATATATCTTAGATTGGGTAAAACCATAGCTTTTTTTTTACAGTTTTTAAGCATTTTACTATACAAAATGTATGGTTTTGGGAAGGTTTCTCCCGCAGTGTGCCCAATACCTTGCCGCACCGACTGGTTGACCACCGTGCAGAGCTTTGCTTTAATGGCCCCAACCCGGCCTGCCCGGGCTTGACCATTACGGCGACCAATTAGTCATTCGGCACTGGTCTTACATGTCATCCGTCGCAGGGGTTTGGCCAGAGCCAGAGCCAGAGCCAAAGAGCTATGGCCAAATCCAGAGACAAACAGCTCACAGTCAACGACAAAACACAGCCTGTAATTTGTTTGTCAATTAAAAGCGCCGGCAACATGCAAAATGCCTTTTGTCCGACTCGCTTTCGCAACATGTTGCACGTAGCCAGTTGCTGAATGAAAGCGGAGTCGGGGGTCACAGAACAGACCCCTGAAGAGGGGTCATATAAAGCAGCAAAAAGAAAGGAAAAGGGATGGGCAGGCATGGAAATACCAGGGGAAGCCGCCTCCGAATGCGGAAATTGGCGACAGCTGGCGCTCACTTTCAACCGGCGACTTCTTTTGTGGTTCTGCCTTGTCAGCGCTAATGGTGATATGCAAAAGGAAAACTTAAAAACTAAAAACCGAAAAACTGAACAACTGAACAACTGAAAACTGAAAACCGAAAGCGGTACACGACGGCAACAACAAATCACAGTGCCGCTGTTGCAGCTCATTATTTTAACGGTGCCGCCGGCGGCACTTTCTACCGACTGTCCAAAAATAAGCAGCCATGTTGCATATACTCTCCATACACATTTGTATTATTTTTGTTTCCACTTTTTTCCCTGCGCTTTTTGGCCACAAATCCTAAAATGGCAACAGCGACATGTGCGACCGACTTAGCCAGGCAGAGGCGACAAGGTGATGGCGACATGCTCGGCGGCTGCGGATGGCAGCGTGATTTCAGCTTTACTTCTTTAAAGAACTAGGATGATAGAGAAACCTATAAAATAAAATTACAAAATATATTTTTTAACCTTATAGATATTTAACAACAAAGAACGAGTGCTTTGACCATCGCATACTCTTTAATCAGTTAAATAGATGCTATTAAAAAGCAAAGCATTAATGCAAGTTTCCCTCGAACTTCGCTAAAGACATTTTTGTGATACCCCCGATGGTTGTTTTCGCTAATTTATAGAAAGTGAAGAAAACTCTATCAGTTAAATCATAAAATATTGTAAAGAAATATTACGAAACCAAAATAGAAATCAAATCAGTGAAATCATAAAATTCTAGAAAATAATATCTCGAAACCAAAATAGATAACCTATTTTATATACACAAATAGTTTTTTAACTTAGCTAGAAAAACATAAAACAAGATCAATATCAAAAGGTAATAATATTTCCTTCATCACTTCCATTTAAATATAGAGCTCTAAAAGATCAGTGAAATCAATAAATACACCCAGAAAAAAATCCGTTCGAAACGTTCAAAAATCAAGACCAAACGTTGTCAAAAAGTGCGTGAGCCCGTTTGTTGACAGTTCATGAACGGTCGTTCGTAAAATGTGACCGAAACTTTAGGGTCGGTTCCGAACGAACGGTGTCAGTTTAAGAACATTTCGGGCTTAACCTGAGAACATAAAAATCTAAAAAAAAACGAGGTTTGTGTACACGCTAGACTTTCTGGACGCCTGGTAGAGATTTATTTAATTTCCCACCTTATGTTTTGTTTATTGCTAGAATTTAATGTATTTTGGATATTTTGCTGAAGACAAAGAATTTTTTTTATTAATAGAAGTACATATAAACGTTAGAAATAATATTTTTATAAAACTTACAATTCACAACCGTCTTCTCGCGGGCTCGAACCTGTGCTACCATGTGTCGGAGGCGGACGCTCTAGCAGCTGGACCACCGAGCCAATTTTTCGAGTGCGGACAATTGGGACACTAGACCTACATACATGTTTTTATGAACGATGTTGATAATTTATCGATTTCGATAGACTTTAACGCGTCTATCGCAGCTTTTTCATGAACGGCGTTCGATATCTGAGAACATTTTTCGCAATTTGGAACCAAGTTGTTCGTCGGTAGAAATTGTTACCAACACCGTTCGATTTTCGTGAACAAACGTTCGAAATGTGAGAACTAAAAATGGAGAACGGATTGTTCGCATTTCATGAAAAATGTTCTTGATTTTTTTCGTTCTTTTTTTTCTGGGTGTACGGTTGAATAAAAAGATATATCAAATTAAACAATTATAATTGTTAGTTAAACGTGCTAAAATCATTACTAAGTATACAGGTTGATTGCTTCTGTATTGTTAATTTCTCGATGATTTCACCCTTTACACCTTCTAGAAAGCTCTTGACTATACCCTGGGAATATTGTGAGATATATCGCCAACGCGATCCCTCGAAAACTTCCATCGCTAGCAGCACTCAAAGTCGCAGCTGTGTTTTTCGGAGTCGGATTGGAATCGAAGTCGGATCGGCTGGCAGATGCGTGTGTTTGCCTCTCGGCGAATAAATCTCAAATATAAATAATAAGCAAATATTTTATATTTGCCTTTGCGGGCAGACGCTGGTCTTTGTGCCCGTGGATCTGTGTGTCGCTCTTGATGCCCAATTTGGCTGGGATTTGGCGACGAGATCGGCGGCTTTAGTGGGTCAGGCGGTCGGTCGAGGGAATCGAAATTGAGACTGGCGCCTCGCTGGCACTGGCATCGATTGATTTTCATATGGGTTCCGTGCAATTAAACCCGCTTGGCAGTAGATAGATATATATATAAAACCATGGCTGCACCGCATCCACATGTCCAACGGCGGCTAATTCGATCTCAACGAGCCCCCAGAGCCCCAAGGAGCCCGATTCTGATCATTCAATTAAAATATTTCATGGCACAGAGTGAGGCCCCGAGCTGAATTGATTGATCAAAGCGCACAGAGCAATAAATAAAATGAGAAATGAATAAAATGAATAAATGCAAGTGCCAGCTATGCGCCGCACATGTTCAACACTTTGCACTTCCTCGTGGAGTGGGCATGGAATTCTGCTCTTCGCCGTTGTGCATCGGAATGCGAAATTAATGAAATCACATGCAGACGAGTTGGCCCAGTGGAGGCGGGGGGCAGGAACCGGGGCCACCGATACCAGGAACCCGGCGGAGCAGGAGGACGATGAGGTGGCCACACCGCCGCTGACAGTGATTAATGTCCGCAGCAGGAACAACAGAATCTGCCCGCACAGAGGGAGAATTAAATTGGGCTTGGTCAGTAAATGATGTTCAATATAGAAGTACTTAGAGTAAACAAAGTGAGGATCTTTTTCAAGGGAAAACTTTAAATATTATTAATATCAATATCCTAGATATATAATTTTATAACCATTATTTGAAATATATAAATAAGGGGTTAAGTAGCTTGCAATAATAACATCATTATCAATGATACAATGTGCTAATACGCCTGAATTACTTGATTATTTGTTATGGTTATGGTATCATTGGAACTTCCAATATAAATTTTCTTACTGCACCATTCGAATGGAAATTATTATCAGATAAATAAAATAACGAAGACACTAAGAACCCAAAGAATAACTCAAGATAGCTTCCACACTCCGAAACCGACGCTTTCTTAAGACCCAGCCATCACATAATGACACATTAAGAGCCGAAGAACAAATCACGGTCAAGTGGTGCTCCAGTCACTTGGGTGGCTTATTAAAAGCGAAAATAAGTCCCTCACAACACGTCTTGAGAACGGCACAACGAAAGTAGCTTAGGCCCACAAAGGCGGTGAAACGAAATGGAATGTTAAAAGGGTTAACACAAAACAAAGAAGCTGAGGAAGCAGCCCAAGAAGAAGGTGAGCTGGGGGCCCATTAAAGTGAGTCAAAAGTAAAAGCCGTGAGACAGTGACAGTGCTGGAGATAATCCACTTAGGAGATACGAAACCAAAGATATATGGTGCGGAAAGCTTCCGACTTAGGCCCTCAATTAGGGAACTCAAGTTACCAAACCGTAGCACTTATGTTCCTTATCAACATTATATTTCCCGAACTTATTTATTGCATATCAGTAAATGGGGAATTCTTCTGCGCGTTGACTCAACCCCATAGACTGAATCACTTGGGATGGTACGAATTCGTGATGGTGCCTAAGAACTGGAATCCCTCTGATGATGTCCCAGGTTCTTTGTTTCCTGCGCATGCGTCACGCGCCAGACATTCATCATCATCATTATGACGATCGTCTTCATAATCAGCAGGGGAATGCATAATTGCCAGAAAGGGAGAGAGTTAAATTACCAACCTGCGAACAAACTTTTGTTTTACGACAGAAATATTCGGTAATAAGCAGAAATCCAAAACAGCCGCTTTGTGAAGAAAGTATCGCATTTCCAGACCGAAAACAGTGCCCCTGGGCTTGGGTTACACATTATACAACATTGGCCATACAATGAGCAGACGAAACTCGCATGGTTTCCGCAAAAGTCCGACGACAGTGGCCACTTATAATTTGTTTCATTAGGCAGCGTGAAATGCACTTTTGACCAGCTCCTTTTGGCCGCAACTGTGGCTTTCTCAGCCCCAGCTTGGCCAGTGTTCATAATTTTTCATAATTTCGCGTGGGCAGCCCGGCATTTGCATTTGCATTCACATTTGCATTTGCAATTGCATTGGCCAGCCGACCGACTGACTTCCTTACAGCTGGCTTTCTTGGCCTGTCTTTAGTTTGTCCTCAGCCTCCGCAGTCGACTGCCACGCCCACAGCCCACTGTCCACTGTCCACCGGCAACTGCCCACTGTGCGAATGGGCGACTATTTTTCATTTCAATTAAATTCGCATCGCGACTGCAAATCAAATCGATTGCCGGCGCATTTAACGCCTGTCACATTACTTTGCGAGCTCTTACGCAAGAAACCGCGCTATCTGCGGGATCCAGATACAGTAGTCAGTCTGTAGAGTGTGAAAAATATTTGAAATAAAGGAAGTTCTCTTTTACACAAGCTGGGAAAATCTTTGGGATGAGAAATCATTTACCAAAATTATCCTATTAAAGAAATGTTTCAGTTACCTTAAAAAATATTCAAAGACAACACTTAAAAGATCCAATGTCAGGAATGCCTAAATTAAGTTATTTTTTATGTTATGAAATCTTTTAGATATTAAATCTTATAAGATAAGATGCCTATAGGCATACAAAAGTAAAACACCAAAGGGTTTGAGTAAGTTTTCTTAATAAAACATTTAAAGGCCTTACTTCTGACACTGAATTATACATAGTTAGTCTTTTTATTTTATATATCAAGGCATAATAAAGAACAAGGAATAAATACAAAGATAATGTGTTTCTTAAGAGGCACACATGATATATCTAACAAATTTTTAATGGGACATAAAATACCAGAAGATATGTATATATATTTAAGGTAACATTCTTAGAATCAGTTATCTATTATCAACCTCTTGATTTTATACTTAACTCAAATTTTCTCACTGTGCAGGTGACAGTTTGGCTGCGGCTTTACTGGCACACGAGCCTGCCTGGCCGGCATAATAACGCTTTATTACCCTGGCTTTAGTACTTTGTTTTCTACGGTGGCACAGTTTCCAAACCAGGCGGTTCCTTTCCGCGGACTGTGAGTGCGTGGTGCAGTCATCATTTGTTTGGGCTGGTTGGACTAATGACATGTGCCTGGTCACGAAATGAGCTCCAGACACATTTGTTGCGCCCAAATGGTAATAGAACTCCACGCAGCTAGCGATGACAGCGTGAAATTCGAACCTTTAGAGGGAAATTGGAGCAGGGTTCCTGGAGATACAGCATTTTCGAGGAAAAATACATGTAAAGGCAATCTCCCAAGATGTTTAATCCTATTGTGCGTCGATCTAGGTCCAACTCTCATCCCTGAACACTCTCCATTTCAACTCCACTCAGACGCGTGTCTAATTTATTATTTTGACCTTTGTCTGGTTTCTCGATAAGGGTTTTGTTCTGTTGTTTTAATTATTCACCGTGCTAAACACCTCAATTAAACAGATTGCGATGTCAGCGTCCACCCCTCAGCACTCGCGTGTCAAAGTTGAATTTCCATTACAATGGCCTGTGTGCGAAGTCACCCTGTTCATATGGGCGATATGTGGTGCATTGTAAATGCGTTTCAAGGAGTGCCCTTACAGGGCCGAGCAACCCCTTGGAAGTGGGGTTGTAGTATTTGTTGTCCCAGTGCACGAGTGCGCCAATTTCCAGGGAACTCCCGAAAGCACGCAACAGTTTTCGCCGGTAGCAGCATCCCCCCAAATGGATGGAAAATCCCACCCCCTGATTTTCCCTCAAGAGTTGAATAAACCCATCGGCATCGACACTTGCACAGAGAGGAAAATTTATTTTGATATTTGCGTGTGCCACAATAGGTCTTTAAAGCTCTAAAAATAGTTTCAATCAAAAAATGTGGATTTACTTTAAATTTAAGATGTGCAGAGCATGTTTATACTAACAAATTTAAAAAGTATTAAATATTTTCAAATAGTATGATACATCCTACGGTTCAAAATGTACTAATTTTGTAAAGCCATTGACTATTCTTAAAAAGAATTATTTTAATTATATAAAAGAGAGAGTAATAGCATACATATAAGAACTAATATGAGCAAGATATTATCGACAACACAAGTCTTATAAAACAATCTCGGGATGACAATAAGCAGCTGATTTGCCTTTGTTGCTCTCCGCTGAGTGACGAAATCTGTTTCTGGTCCGAATTGTTCATATGTGGGTGAGTTGGGGAGCGGGGTGGAGGGGCGGACACTTTCACCGCTTACCAAAGAGCGGGGCTTCCACTGCAGTCAATGCTCGTAAATCAAAAGACTCGACTCGACTCCACTCCACTCCATCTTCATCTTCATCTGGGACTCGCAGCGAATGCGACTATTACCCCAGTTTGAGGTCCAACCCTTGAGATACGGCTGCACAAGGGGCCCACACAGTGCATCCGGCAGATACGATACGATACGAAACGCGCATCTGGGAGATACACGCACAAGTGCAGCGACAGTAGTCACCCCCTAAGAGGAACCAGCGCACCGCCCACGCGCATGAGCACTCGCCACTCAACTCTCTTTCTCCCTGTTTGCCCACTCTCTCTCTCGCGACTGTTACATTTTGATTTGGGTTTCGGTTCGCTTGGGTTTGTTTTGTCGTTCAGTTTTCAGTTTTTAGTTTTCAGTCTCACGTTGACCGGTGCACATCGTCCAGGAAGATACAGATAGTGCCAACCCCCGAGACCCCGGAATCTCCAGGCAGCCAACCGTTTTTTGTTTAAACATAAAAAGAGCAGTGAAAATGCCCAGTGCGTGTGCAGCGATGCATTTGAATGGTTTTCGAGCAGCCCCCCGGAATATATAGTGTATATTCCGCTTCCGTTGCGCACCAATTGTTACCGTGCCCCGCCCCCTGCGACACGCCCTCCCCCACCGACACGGCAAACAAAAAATAACAAAAAGAAAACGAAAATGTTTACAGTGTTTGGCAACTTTGTTGCCCCGAAACGAGGTCAATGCATTTCCAATTGCCGATAACAAAAAGTGAAGCCAGTGCTCGAAAAACGGAATGTTAAGTTCAAAGTTAAGTGCACTGCATTTACTTTAAATCATAAATATATGAAGAATTTTCCACTCGAGTGAACAAACTCAGAAGTGCAGTTGCCAGTGTGTGCTTGTGTGTGTTTTGTATCTGTGTCTCCGGCCATAATTGCACGCCATAAAAAACCAGCAGCAACTTGTTATCAGCGCGGGTGCTGGGGCTCATAATCGGACTTCCACTTGAACTATATCCCGTCTTTATTGGTCTTTATTGGATTACCAGTTGCTGGAAGCGGGTCAAGAGGGTACAGTAGGCCCCGGATACAGCAAACATTTGCGATAGCCAGGTGAGTGGACAGCAACATTGTTGCCGCATCGATTGTTGGCCCGGGGATTCCAGTGAGTGCAGTGCTCTCCACGAAAATCTGTGTCACTGTCCACCCCCAAAAATTGGTCTGCACCCGCATCTCTAAGATGAACCAATTACACAGAAAAAAGATAGTTTTAATGCATATCTAGCACTGAAAATGTTCATATGTTAGTGATATCTAAACCTAAGACATCTGTATAGCTGATTTCTTAAGTTACAGCAGCTATATGTAAAGATATTTAACGAATTTAGACCACATTCATAGTATATTACATCGCCTATATTTCATAATTACAATGGGTAATGATGTAAAAGATTGTTTATTGAAACATTTTAATATTAAGACATTTACTATATTGGTTTCCTTTTATATATTGTACCCCTTACTTATCTTGAGTATTTTTTCTGTGCACAAGAAAACCTAAGGGGCCCCCCGCAAACAAAGAGGGAGATTTATATCTATTCTATTGAAATCGAAAATCAAAGAGCCAGCGAACAAGCGAGGGCGGCAGATAAAACGGATTAACATAGCACAAAGCGACAACAACACTTTAAATTAATAAACACAAGTCAATGACTGATGTTCGAGGGAGGGAAACTATATAGTAATGTGATATTGGGCCCAAGTACGGGGCACAGACGATAATGGCGAGCGAAGACCGCATGATGGGTGTTCGATTTCCGAACTAGATCGGCGCAGATTGAGCCATAAGCCCGCAGATACCGTTAAAGTCATTGATTTGCCGTATCCATGACAGTTAATTAATCAGCCCGCGATTCGGGGTCACTCGTATCTATAGGTCGTGCGGGGTGTGAACTATGCGCAGTTCCCTTATCGCCAAGAAGCCACAAACTGAGCGGATTAAGAGACGCAAAAGCGACGAAAGACAATGGTCACTGGATTTGGAATGGCGAACAAAAGAAGTTCAACGCTCGCACGAACAGTTAAACTACAGTGAAGCGTCGCTTGAGTTGATTTGCCCGGGCCGATAAGAGTTTCTGGCATTAGTGGGTACCTGCAATCTGGGCCACAGCGTGACCAATTTCCCCGCCCGGCCCTTTTCCGCAGGGAAAGCCCATGCAAATGGAGTTTTGGGGGGAATACCGGAAAAGAGTGCTGTTATTGCACTGGAAAAAAATATATGTTCCACAATATGTTTAAAAATGTACAACTGATGAATATTATAAAACAAATTTCTAGGAAAGTGGTGTGATATTTAAGTCAAATATCTTATCAATAATTTGTGGAACTACGGTATTCTCATACATTTTGTTATCTATGTTTAGAGGAAGGTGTCTAAATATTTGGGAAACTTTTAAAGAAATTTCATTTCTCAGGATTAGACAAAAGGATAATGATATCTTTATGACTTATAATACCTTTGAGATTTTTAGGCACTTTTTTTAGTTTAAGCGATATTTTATTTTGAAGCTTATCCATCTTTGACCACGAGAATCGGATATAAATATATACATATAATTCCTTATAACAGCTATGAGTTTTTTCAATTAGGTTAGAGTAATACGTTATTACTCAGGATTATATACCCATTTTTCACTAGGATAATAGAATATTTATATTTGTTATTTCTTATAATACTTATGAGTGTTATGAATTGTATATGCGATGACAACAGTGTTGTGTTGCCATTTTAGGCAAATGTTTGTGAATACCAGTTGGGAATATGGGAGTGGGTTTCTCTGTTTGCTTATGTAGAATTGGCTGTAAGCAACTGTGAATCCGGCAGAACAGCTTTATTTTGGCAATTGAAATTCCCTACCTGGGACGATCGGCAGTGACAGCTGAAGTGGGGCCGCAGGTTTTGAGGCCCACAAGCCTGGCATAATAATAACCCTGAAAGTTTACTGACTTCCGTTGCAGCAACTGCAGCACCAGCGACAGCAACTGGGCAACTTGGGCTCCGAGTCCCAGCCCCGTAGGCTGCAGTTGGCCAAGAAGTGGAGGCAGCAGTGGGCCGGGGGCAAGGGCGATACCATCTGTGGACACCCATGCTCCTTTGTGGGGACTTGTGGGGAGCGGAGCACGTAGGTGGCGCTAGTGTTGTTTATGTAGAGGAGGAGGCGTTGGCTCCATTCTCCATTCTCCAGCTGCCTTCTTGCCTCGTGTCGTCTGCAATTTGTTGCTGTTGCAGTTGTACGAGTACCTGCAACCTGCGGCTAGAAAGGAGCTTGCGATGTTAACAACCGTTGCTACGGTTTGGCCTGGGCCCGGTCCGCCGAAGAACCGTGTTAACTGAAAAGCTGCGGCTGCATTTCCACACGTTACCCGGCAGCAGCGACAATGACATGACAGCAGCAACATCAGCAACACCAGCAGCAACTCTATGGCAGAGGGGTCCCCAGATCGCATCTGTGTATTTATCTTAATTAGGCGGGCGTTGGCCAAGTAAAAATGCATGAATCACTGGCGAACGGAGTGACAAGGCTCGAAAGCCTAAAAATAGCAGCTGCAATCGTGGGTAAACTGCTAAAAACCTGGATATATCAAGCGAATATGAATTTATTTAACTGGATTTAACCTGCGGAAATCCAAGTTCCAGATACAGACAACAGATGGTCTAAAAATATTATATTATAAAATGAAATACCTTTACATATATTTTTAAATACCTTCAACAAAAGTATAAGTATAAAAATAATTTATTTACGTAAATTAAATTACTGTTACGGTTTTGCGCTTTTTGTTATTGATTCTTTTTTTAAATCGCTACCAATCTATTGTATCTTATCCAAAATTAAAGCTGAACAGTCTACACTTTTCGGTACGTATCCTTGTGCCAGAGAAACCAATTCCCCATAGGCCAATGGCAATTAATTAGAAATCGCTGAGCGACGAAAATTGATTTTCTTAATCAAGCCGCACACACACAGCGACATCGGGAAAATGACGCTTTAAAAGTTTTTCGCTGTTGCCAAACGCACAAAAATTAATCAAGCGGTAAAGGCAACAACAAAATATACAATGGTCGAAAAAAAAACAATTTTATAGGCAGCGCTTGAATGCCCAAAATGCATATCGCTTGGATTCCAATACGAAATTTACCGTCGCATGGCGTTTTTTTCTGTTTTTTTGGGTTGTTGCCTGATTTTATTTTCAGTTTTGGACATAATTTACGTGATCATGGCGCGTCGATAGCAAGAAATTATCGACGCGCATGCGCAGTCTGCGTCCATGTTGCTGTTGCAGTTGCAATGCTTGTTGCAGTTGCCGTTGTCGCTGTTGCTGTTGCTGTTGCTGCTTGGTTTCTAATTGTTGCGCGCGTTTGTGAAATTTATTGCGTTTCGATCGTTTTTCTTCTGCATTCACGTAACGCCAAAAAGCGAAAAAGTCGCGGATCCATGCTTACAACTTCATTTCGCCTGGGCGATTTGGTAGCCGCGATATGGCCGGCAAAAGCGAAATTTATTTTTATGTTAATGGCTGTGGCTCGGCGAACGCATTTCGTGAAAGGAAAAGCTGGATCCATGGGGGTGCCATGGGGGCGGGGGAAAAAAGGTTTTCCTGGGGCCGAGGCACTGAGGGCGTGGCAGGCACATGTTTCCTGTTCGCCGCATTGCTGATCGCTGACTTCGCCTCTGAGAATCAGAACAGCAGTCGCAGCTGCTCTTTGTTTGCCATGCCGATCGCTGAACCGGGCTCCAGTGCCTCCAGTCGCATTTTGACAGCTTCCTACTCGATCCCCCTCTGGAAATCGGAGGAATTTACGGCCTGTACTGGGGATGACTCACCCCAAACAGGCAACCATGCATCACTCCTCTGAACCAGACTCCTCCAGCAGCGTGTGAACGGAGACCAGACTGCCTGGGGGTAATCGATATGCTGTTTGTTGTGACTGTGCAACGATAAACATCCGCCGGATTAGATTTTGGCAACCTGAACCGCATGGATCGCTGTGATTTCAGGCAGGGAATTTTATTTTCGCCGATTTCCCTCGGTGTGCAGAGATCAAAGGAAAAGTTCTGCAAAAAGTCTGAGCAGAGATGAAAGATATTCAGCACCTACTCGAAGTTTCGTGTAATATTTTCTTTTCTTTTCGCTTAGTTTCTGAATTTTAAATACACTTATGTTATCATCAAAAAATGAGAAAAATTACTTAAAATAATTAAAATCTTTATTTAATTACCGGAAAATATTATTTAAATTTATTATAATCAGTTTAAACTTATATGTTGTGTAATATCACAAAGATTTCCTTCAAATATTTAAAAGCTAATTATTTCTATTGCAAACATTTTGTTTAGTTTTAAACAAATTTAGCAGGAATTCAAAATATTTTTTTGTAAAGGGCTTTAAAGGTATTGTATTTAACTTATTCTATTTGGATGTCTTTGGGAATAACACTCATATTTTCTACAGTAAGATGGATGAATGTATGTTACAAAATGATTGCTTAATATAAAATGAAAGTATAAAAAAGCTTCGATTTGTATTACAAAAAAAAGGTTTTTAATTTTAAATGCATGGATTAAAGAGCTTCAAAGTGCTTATATTTAATTTTAAATTAATTTAATCTTAAACAATAATATTCTCTGTGTGCATCACCTTTCCTTCGGCATCTCGCACTCTATAATCTCCATTAGGCCCTCGCATCTGCGTTTGCCACATGCAGCACATAATTTCTGGTGCGTTGCATCTGCAACTCGGCAATTTCGCAATCATCGAAATGCAATTCGAGTGCAATCATTTATCTGCCGCCTCGCTGGCACAATTTTTCATTTTCATTTTCGCCGGCGATCGAATCCTGCGAAAGAGCAAATATTGATGCTGGGAGGAGTCGAGCAGTCGAGCTCCAAGCTGCAAGTTGCAACTTGCAAGTTGCAAGTCCCAAGTCCCGAGACAATCGATTACCATTACCGGACCGCGGCGCAAACGTAATCAGACAAATTCAATTTACGGCAATTTGCATGCCGCGCTCGTTCGTGAAAAATGACAATTGCTGTTGCCATGTTGCCATGTTGCGATGTTGCTGTTGCCGCTGCGATGTTGCTGCCGTCATTCTAAGGCTGCGCCCGTTGCCAAGGCTGAATTGTGTTTTTATCCGCCTGGCTACCTGGTTCATGGCTGTTGCACATTTGGCGCCTTATCGCCGCACTCGCATCTGCCAGCAGCACACACTCACACCGGCAACTAGCAACTTGCAACTAGCAACTTGCAGCAGCAGCAGCAACAGCGATTTTGGGGGAGCATGGACACCAGCAGCAGCAGGTTCGAGTTTTGTTTTGGCCATTGCAGGAAATGAAAAATTGGCAAACATGCCACGCTTTGCTCTCCACAGACATGCATATGTTGCACATAATTGGCGTTTATGCCACAAGCGACGAAATGCAACCTGCAACTAATGTTGCTGATGCGTTGTTGATACGCCTGGATTTTTTCTTCCATTTTTTCGATTTAGTGGCTTTTGGTTTCGGGGTGTGTCGCCTGCAGCCGAATGCGGCCACTTTTGGCGCACTCACTTAACCTTTGAACTGGCCATGTTGTCGCGGCAAAACGTGATTAAATTTAATTAACATTTGCTTCCTAAAAGGTTGCGGCTATGTGAAATTTAGTCATTAGTTGTTGTTATTGCGCGGCCATTAGCCACGCCCACCGCCGATCACGATCCGCCTGCTGCAGGTGCCACATGCTTGGCATTGCCATTAGAGTGGCCAAAAAAGCCAAACCGAGTAAAAAAAGAGGTAACATCCCAGCACGATTGAATTAGCATAACCCAAACGGGGTTAGAGCCGAGTCACAAAAACTCGCAATCGACGATAAAGATGGCGTGTCTGCGACACACGAAAAGAATTTAATTAGGCGACTGCGTTCTGTTCTGTTTGGTTTTCCAAGGCTTTTCCAGGTCATCGGTTTGCCACACGCCACATGGAGAGAAGGCCAGGAAAAATGCTAGGAAAATGCGAGGAAAACTGCGTCATTAAGCGAAAAGCTTTGCGGCATGTCAACACGGGCATTCGCCGTAAATCAAATGCACAAAGTTCTGGAGATCCCTATACCAAATCTCGGTCCCCTTCTCCTTGCCCCAGCACAATTTGTTCGAGGAATGGGCGCAGGAATGTCGCAATCAAAATTTCAACATCGTGTTGCCCCAACCGAGGGGCAAATAAAAAAGTGGGAGAACTATTTATAGCTGCAGTCGATCGCCAGTCCATAGGGCCAAATGTTTCTGAAGTTGATTCTGGATCTCTGCATTGCACAAGCCCCTAGACAGCCAACCTCATCATAATAATGGAATAGAGCGCTCCCAACTCACTTGAATGGCACTCTGAATACGCTTCTAATTGGCGCAAATTATTGAAAGATCTTCTCCAGATTGTGGCCCCTCGAAGCCTTTGAAATTGCCAGCAATTTGTTTCGTCTTCTTTGGGACTCCAGAGGCAGCATAAATCTTCTATTGGGACTGCTGCCCTCCCCTGGAAATAAAGTATTAAATTACCATAAATTAATATTATGGCCAGGCATTTAATTAGAGAGCCAGACAGGGGATAAAAGAAAGGGAATGCCAAAAAAATGGGGGAACTGCGGCCAAGGCTCTGACTCTAAACTTGACCCACAAAAAATAGAGTTGTCTCTTTTTTTATAAATCAATTAAGTCTAGAGAACTCCATTCTGGCCAGACTCTGTATACCATTCTTAATACTTTTAGATTTTTCTTCTGCACAGTACAAAATTGCAGTGCTTTATGGTGTTGAGATGAAACGAAATTTTGTGTTTCAAAGTATTGTGAGTAAAGTAATTTCTTAGTCCCTATTATTTAAGAAGCATCAATTCCAAAAGTATAGTTTAAATATTGAAAATGTTATAGAACAATTAATTTTGTATGTGTTCTGATAAAATGTCTACATTTCTTTAGTTTTCTAAAATACATTTTCTTTTTAGTAAAAAGGAAAAACATGTTTTTACTTATGTTTCGACCTCATGTTTTTTCTGAGTGTCATTTCCAATTGATCTTGATGAATGTGTTGCGTGTTTTAATTCGCTCAAATGTGTGGCAATGCCACAGTCTCGGCGCGGATCTCCCATTGAGAGAGTGGCCCCGTTTGCGGAGGTGGACACTCCGTGGAGCCACTAATTAGTCACAATTCCCAGCGACATGGCCAGTGTCAAAGGTCCGCGAGATATTTTTAGCCATCGTGTTGCCGCATCATGCTGCGGGCAGCAGAATGTTGCACACCGCTGCGCATGTGCAACCAATTATTAATTGCATATGCAACATTGCGGCATTCCTCCGGCTGGAGCAATGGAGCGATGGAGTTGGGGAATTGGATGCGGGGGATTGGAGGAGTCATCTGAGTCAGCGGTTTGCTCCATGGCGCCGATCGTCGTCAGAGGCGTCAACGGCGTGTGCCCGTCTCTTTCTTGGCCAGAACGTGTGGGTGGGTTGACTATTAGCCAGCCTGGCAGGCGATACGATACCATGAAACCCAGACGTTATAGGCAGGGTCTGCACTCACCCAGCAGGCAATCTGCCATACGAATTCCAGACCAGAATATGGCAATCCTGGCCGTAGAACCCATAGAGTATCAGGCAATCGGTGGGATCGGGCTGCACTTTCTTGTCGCGCCCCTTTTTGCATTGCTTATTAAATTACAAAACAACGGCCCACACATAAATAAACGTGGCAAGCTCTTCCCTGGCCGGGCATTAGATGATGGCAATAGGAAATGCCTGCCCCCGCCTCGTCCACCTCTCCTCATCTGGTCCTCTGTCTTATGAAAAATTCCTAGCGCTTGGCGTCTATAATTAAGCGTGAAATGTTGCTGGCGTTACGCCGCATTCCTTGAACCGACTCGAGCCCTTCGGCTATAAAAGCGGACCCAAGACCGCGAAGGAAGATCCACGGCCCCGACTTTGGATCTCGGTGCACCGAAAAAAATAGTAGTTATCTATGGCATTTTTGTAGGTTTAAGCTTTACTCTTAATACTCCCAACCCTGCGGAGTATAAATAAAATATAGATGATTTTCATTTTTCAATGAAAGACATTAACATACTGTATATGCTTCAAAAGAAATCCCTAAAACTGGGAGATATGATGTTTCTTCATAAATTAAAATTTTATAGAAATATTTTCCATTTTAAAAAGATTTTCAATTAACTCACAAAACTTGAAGAAACTATTGTAACTGAGAGTGAAGTGGTTAATATAAATATTTAAGTGATTTTTAGCTGACCAATTTTTGTACCTTTTTTTAATAATCTACTTTAAAAGTATTGAAGATTCGTTCGAGTGTATGTATGAGCACTGGGCAAAACAAGATACATCTAATTATTTTGGAAGACAGGAATTTTTTATTTTATTTTACAGCCGACTCTAATTAAACCCTAAACTTATTAAATATTTTTCGGTGTAAAGTTTATATCCCACAAAGCGAAGCAGACAAAGGCGAAGGCCAAGAGCAGGCACTTTTATGGGTTCCTTGTGCAGCGGCAGCAATTCTTATTAATTGCAAGTGTCCGCACTTACTTTGCAACATGTTGCAATTAGAATCTTGAGCCGGACCGAGGCAGCCTCTTTGTTGACGGAAGTCAATTCAAATTAAGACCCCCGAAGGCCCGGCCCAGAGTTCAACGATCCCGGCCAGACTCCACTTCACTTCGAGGAACTGCATCTGCTGCGGCTGCGGCTGCGGCTGCTGCAAAATGTGGCAACAGGGCTCGCGAAAATTGATTTCTCTTGTTAGGGTTTTAGCGCTTTTTCGGATAGCCATCCAGCCATTTTGCCATTCCGCTCGACTCAACCTGGCCGCGCAGTAATTAAAATAAATTGCCAGCGCGGCGCGGTCTCAGCCACATCTAGTGTTGGCCATCTAACGTAGCTGTTGATAGAATTTGCACCAGGACCAGTACCCGAACCAGGGTGTTTCGCAGCTCCTTGCAGCTCCTCATGGCCATCAAATTAAAGCGCTAAATTGTTGCTCGCCTTTTCCTGTCTTCCATCACGCCATCGTCGTCGTCTGGCTCGGTTCATTAACATATGTTTGCCGGGGATCGCCGTAGGTATGGGTATTGCGATCTGGGACCTGGCATCTGGAATCGGGAGTTACGGGCCCGTAGAAGCGGGCAGTGAAACTTTATGATGCCACCAAACCGAGACTGCTCATCAATTAAAGAAGTGGCCATAATTTGATTGTCTTAGCAGTGGCCTGACCTGCTTTTTATGGCCACGCCGCGAGTTTTCCACTTGCCAATTATGGCTGCCTCGGCCACAAAACAGCTGCCACGCCGGTGGTCGTTGTGCCAATCTTGGCCTGAACTGGATGACAGTCGATGGCCTCAAACTCCTTTCTGCCTTCAGCCCGAAGCGCAGATTTTCGCTGGAAAATCTTTGCAGGCACGCGGCGCGCAGAGCATTGACCATTAATTGATGCCTTTCAAAAGCATTGACATTGGATCTGGCTGCGCAATGTGGTCCACTGCCTTGGGCGGCGATCTGGCACAGCCCCATCTTGGAGTCGGGTGAAGTGAAGTGGAGTGGAGCAGCAGTCCCAAATGGGGCAAGGCACCGCATTCCGCGGATGCGGCCTTGCTAAATAGGGGCATCTATTGGCCATCCTTGGGGACGGCCGAGATCGCTATTTTCTCTTGATCGGCCAGTGATCAGGCAGAGTCCCTTTGAAGTAAGTGGCTTCTATTACTCGGAAACGAATTGCGAAGTGCAATTCCATTCTATTTTAACTGTGCATGGGATGCCTGAGTTGGTAGCAAGTCACTTAATTTCTCAATTAATCGTTTTAAAGGTTTTATCACATACCAGTTATATAAATCCTTGTATTGAGGAGAGGGTAATATGTAGATGAAACATTAAAACGAATAAGAAAAGGTCGCCATCAGATGGGTCTGTATTGGTATCCTTGAGTTATTGTGTATAATAATATTAAGTATACAATATTTTTATTGAGCCTGTCTAAATTAAAACACCTTCCGAGATCGCATTTTTCTATAAAAGTCCACGTTTGCTGTATTGTTTAACATTTTTTCATGCTATGATTTTATTTCCCTACTTCTTTTTTTCTCAAAATTTGAATAATAATGAAAATGTTTAGTTCAGCTAAGAAATGTATAAGAAATATATTCATCAGTAGTGCTGTATTAATAAACAGTGTTTATTCTTCAACTTATTTAAATGAGTAATAAGCACCTGGCTGATATCAACTTATTTAAAGAAAACTACCGATTGTGAAGAATATATTACGAGCCCTATTATATCTTAAAACAACATATGTAGACATATTTAAGTTGGAAAAGAGTGTTTGAGTTGGAGCTCTTCAATAGTACTTCAAAAGTACTTGGAACTCAAGAGCGACCTTCGATGACCCCAGGCCCGTTCTGGACTTAAACCGATTGGGATTGACTTGTCATAAAGCGCAGGCCAGCAGAACTTGTTAACCATGCTAACAGAGATATCTTGGCCAGAGCCCGAATGCAAATTTATCCAAGCGATACGCAGCGCAGCTTGTTTATGGAGCTCATTAGCGGTAAGCCATTACCGAGAAGCCAATGCGATCTGTCCCGTTGTCCCGCCGTCCATCCGTCCATCTGTCCATCTGTCCAGCTCCTATCTTGAGTCAACACTACCCTCGAGTGGGTCCGCACTCAACTATATCGGGTGAGGTATCTTGGCCTTCAAACCAGACAGACGGGGTCTCTATCTGCGCGACAACTCCCACTCCTCCCACTCCCACCACTCCACCTCCGACTGATGGAGTGAGTGAGTGAGTGAATGAGTGAATGAGCGAGTGATTGACTGACTGATGGCTTGACTGGGTTACCAGTGTGTCGCCCACGTAGATGCGAGATTTCGGCGACTGCAATCCCTTATGCAATCGTGCTCCACATTAATCAATCAGCAGCGGCAAAAAGCCTAAGCCCTGACTGACATTTCCTGGCCACTTTTGGCTTTGGTTTCTTTAGGTTTCTGTTTCTGATGCGTGTGCGATATGGGAAAATTGTAAATTGAATTGAATTGATTTCGAAAGCGAAAACCGCACAACTGAAACCGCACGAAACTGTTGCCCGTCCGCACAGATTAGCGTTTCTTGGCCCTGGCCAAAACCACTTTCCATATTGCAGCTCCGGTGGCTAATTAAATGCGATGGCCTTATATAATTGCGCCGTTCCCACTCCCATTTTTTCCTGGCCTTACTCCCAGTCCAAGTCCGAGTCCCAGTCCCAGGTGATATCTCTATTGGCAGGGAAATTTCACCGCAGCCCTTGAACTGGTCATGACCATGTTTGCACTTCCAAAAGGCCTCCTTATTTGGCACCGCCAACGGCACAAACATCAGGCCATTGGCCCCGACTTTTTCGCAAGATTAGTTTTGCAGCCGCAGCGGCTATATTTAGTGGGCAAAATTTGTTCACACTTTTATGCATTTCTCGCGCAGCTGCCATTCATCACAGACAGTGTTTTACGGCCAGGAGATCCTCAAAACGCCACAGTCACGCAGTTCGTCATGTCAAAGTCAGGGAAGGCCATTGAAAATGCACGAGCTGCCTTCCGCCGAAGGGAAGTTCTTCAAGCCAGACCCGAGATTCCAGGTCCCAAGCCCCAGACCTCGGACCCGCCTCCCCGGGCTGAAGTGCAAAGTGCAACAGCTCTGGCTGCTCCACTCCACTCGATTCTACTCCACTCCTCGGCTGAAGTGTCGTCTGCCAGGATGGGAAAAAAGAGAGAGGCAGGAACAGTGGATCGATCTGTGGGGGAAAATGATTGGATGGAAATTTAATACTTTAAATACTAAGTCTGAGAATAAGGAACTCTTACATACTGAAAATATATTTTAGACAGGCCTGTTCTGATTGGTAATTTTGATATATCGAGTAGAACTCGATTTTTGGTCAATATGTTATATCATCTGATCCGTTATAGTTATAAGATAATTAATAAAATACTTTTCCCTAACAAATACTTTTCAACCGACTTAATAATAATAATAACAATACTTGATAGTGAAAACTGGAACAGGCTTTTTACGAAATTGTATTTATAAAAACGGTACAGAGTAGTATAGAGTAGTAGTTTATAGTAGTACTATAATAGTACTAAGTATGCAACTTGTAGAATGTATAAGGTATTATTATGTCGTATGCTACTGAGGCAATGCCATTAAAATCTTAAAGCGTATTCTCGGAGTCTTGGTATTTTGCAATGCAGATTCTGGGTAACTATACATTGAAAAGTATAATGAGAGCTTATGAGTTTTGTTTTGTTCTATATACCTTTACCAACTATCTTAAAGTGACCAACAATCTAGTACTTAAGTAGAGAAAGTAGAACCTTGTTCTAATTATGATGGGGTACTCTGTCTCCAGAACTCTCTGGAACCACTGTGCCTGTGGCAAGCCAAAGTTAATTTAGAATCAGCAGTCAGGCAATGTTTTATGAGATTTTAGCACTTTTCAGCCGTGGCATGTTTCGGGCAGGCCGCGGCTGTTTAATGGATGTCTGCCCCATGGAATTTAGCACGTTTTGCCACTCGCTCCGTGGAAAACTAATATGCCAGCCCGTTCTTCGGCGGGCCTGTGACATTTATGGCTTCCCAACGAACAAACCCACCAACCAAACCAACCATCCAACCTGGCCTGAAAGTCTGGCTTTGGCTTCACGTGCAAATATGAACAAGATTTATAACTTTTTGGCGGCGACATTTTCCTAGATTTTTGTTTTCTGCCGCTTTAAAAGGATTTCACTTTTAGCGGGAAACGCTGAAAAGGGGGCTGTGCTAAAAGCAAAAGTTGCCGTGTTATTTGCCATTGCGTTGGCCTGGATGAGCAGCGCACAGCCGTCGTTTAAGTGCCTCCATGGATCCATGGATATCCAGCACGGGCTAAAAATAACATCCAAATCCAATGCCCTCCGTGAGGCGGCCCATCTCGAGGAATTTTTATGCTTATGCGTCTGCGAGATTCGCTCAATTTCAAAAGAATTTCCAGCCTATTTGTGGGCGCTCCTCGAGATTGCTGGAGGAAAGCGGAAACGATCGTTAATCCCCGGGAAATTATCAATGGCTCTTAACGAACATTAGATGCAATTGGCTTCGTTGAAGGATGGGGCTCAATTTTTATGGTCGGGCAAAGCCATTTTAGCCAGATCGTGAATGCAATCATATTGGAATATCTATAGTTCTATGGGCTTGTGACTTAAGCTACCCCATTTTTGTACAAGGTGGAAGGTTAGATGGTCTTTTAAAGAGCCTTAAAGAACATTTGTACTTTTCAGGGGTTTAATTGTATGCTTCAATATTTCACAAGACACACATTTTTGTTTTCCTCAAATTTTAAAGACCTCTATATATAAAATATATTGCTTGATGGCACAAACATTTGAGTTTGTGAGCCAAGAAAATGTTTCTCTATCGCATGGAATTTCCCCATTATTGTCAAAACAGAGTTGCTCAGCGTGTGTTTTATTGCACATGTGCGTTTCCTAAACAAATTCCCCGCAGTTTTCCCCAACACATGTGCCTCGAATATATTTGCCAACTTTTGCGACCATTTGGCCAGGCGGATTCCACTTCCGTTTTCCAGTTTCAGTTTCGTTTTCAGTTTCTGTCTTGGCTTCTGTTTACGGCAATATCGATTCAGTTAAGTGCCATTCAAGCTGCGGTTTTCAGGTCGTCGTCTTATCGGGGGAAATGTGTTTATAAGTCGCGTTCAGCGACGCATTGAATAACATTTTAATTGGTAGTTGCAAAATGCGTGCTCATAAGCCAAGCTACCAGGGGACACGTATGGGGCCCAAGTCAATAATGACAGTTGATAAGGTACACGGGAAAAAGTGTTTAGGAAGTAAATATTAAGATGGGAACTTTCTCCCTAAAAAAGGTGTAATAATTCAACAATTACTTTGGGTGCTTTTGGTACAAACAAGTAAATTATATTGGTAAAATTTACCAATACGGTTAGTTAAGTTACTACAAACATTGGTTGGGACTATAAAAATAGAAGTATTGGGGTTACTGCTTAAAAGTATCCAAATGACAACCACCCGTAATATTGTGTGTTGAATCTTATAATGATGATGGATTGCTAGCCCCAATTGACTGATATTATTTTTTAACCATACGTATGAATCGATTCTTTCTAAAATCTGTCTAATATCCAATTTTCCAAGAATATGGTAATTTCTCTCCGTGTATCGGCTCCCTAAACACCGGACTAACCATGGCGCCAAGTCAAGTCGCGGAGACAAAATGAAATGGCGATTAAAATATCAATTGCCAGACGCGGACCTGGAATGGGACATCGATGATGGCGACTAAGCGCATTAATTTAATGCTCTCAACAGCTGGCCACGCTGTGCATAAATAAAATGTCATCGCATACCAATCCAATCCAAGCCTTATACCATACCACATCATTCCCATTCCATCCGAAGGTGCAACATTTGAACGCTGTCGATTTCGATTTCGATTTGGTTTCGGATTCGGATTCAAATTGAGATTCCGACGACAGCACTTTCCCTCGCCTCGCATAATTCAATGTCGCCAGTCGAGTCGCCAACTTATGAGCAAGTTGCACTTGGCTTGTAAATCAGTCAGCACGCAGCTGCATCTTCTTCGGGGCCGGTTGACCTTTAGCGTCTGCTATTTTTAGCCACAATCGCGTAATCTTTAGGCCATACTGCCACTTCGACTGCGACCGCGACTGCGAGATGGAGCCTTTGGGGGCCTTATGAAATTGTGTCAGGCCAGCCATAAATTGCCGGCTTTGGGAGCTTGTCCAGGTGCGAAGCGGACACCTGAAGCCGCTGCAGAAAATTACGGCTACGTCTGTGGACATAAGACACTTTGTCGCCGGGGCATTAAAGGGATTTGGATTTGGAAAACGAAACCAGACTGGAGAACTGCCTCCTCCTCCTCCTCCTCCTTCTGCACCTCTGGCCCTGACACCCTTTTTTGTTGTGTTTTGGGCCGTGAGGGGCTACTCCAATTGCAAATTGCAAAATGACAGAGCTTACTTGGCATTGTTTCGCTGGGTTGACAGGCTGAATTTGTTGGCCACTCCGGTTGCGGAGATCGCCGGCCAGATTCCAGATCTCAGATTAGCCCGGTCCGGCTCGGCCTGGCCAACATTTTACCCAGATCTCGGCGGAATTATGCCATAAATAGTTTGGAACGGCCACAGCTGTTGGCTTTTAATTAAATGCTTGCCGGCAAGTGGCAATGATTAGACTCTACTTGTTGCACGGTAAAAAATATTTACATATTTGCAAATATTTGGTTTAAGAAAATGATCTTGAAGGTTAGGAAACAAAGTAAGGTTAGAAAAACAAAGATATTCAAACGAATTGTGGACACAATGTTGATAACGAAAGAGCATGGGAAGATTACAAAACATTTTGCTAGGAAAAATATATTTACATATTTGAAAATCCTTTGTTTAAAGAAAATGATCTTTAAAGATTCAAGCAAGGTATTGTTAAATTAACAAAGATAATGTTGTAAGTATATTACTGTTTGAAATTCCTTTATATCAGTACAATGTCATTTTATTTTTCGCTTGTATGAGTAATTTGCACGGGAAGCTTGTCAATATGTCGTACACTGTTTGTGTGGCGGCGGACTATAAGCTAAGATAATAGCTATGCCTGTCAAGTTAATAAGATTTCTGCGATACTAAAAGCCTTTTTATTAAATAAATTAAGAATCTTTAATGGGGTTTTTACCTTTCTCAGGCCATTTGGAATGGTTAATCTGATTTTTTTCCGTGTGCGAAAAGCCATTGGAGAACCTGTCGTCGCAGCCCACGTTTTGGCAATTAAGCAAAACGCTCCGTCCCGTCGGCTAACTGGGTCAGCCTGCAGGATGATGGCCAGCTCGAGTATCTGCATCCGAGCACTTGCATCCGACTTAGCAACTATCTATTGGCCGCTGGATGGGCGAATATCTGCAATTTCTGCGCTCGCGGCCCACGCAAAATAATCAAACAGAATGATGGAAAATTAAATGTACAAATCATGTTTACGACTTGTCGTCAGTCTGCCCGAAAAGACAGGCGGCACAGCGGCGGTCTGACAGTGGGCGTGGCACTACTCATGCCAACTAATTGTTGTTCGTGGCTTGGCAAAATGTTGCCCAACCAGGGGAAAAATCTACAGAAAAACCGAAGCCAACCGAAGCCAGGCCACATTGACACCATTCGCAATTAGGAGAAAAGTGCCCCGTCGGCTACTGGGGATGTGGATGTGGTATGGATGCGGTTGAGGATGATGCTAATGCCTGGAAGAATCTGAATAGCTGAAAACCGGTAGCCGCAACGTGGGCCGGAGTTTTGTCTTAAAAAGTTAATTGCCTGATTTGCTCAGCCTCTATGTTCAGCGGGAAGTGAGATGTATGGGCTGCTAGGCTGTTAGGATGTTAGTCTGCTGGGTTGTTAGCCAAATGTGCTAAGAGATAATCACATAAAGAGTGGCCTTAATGAAGTTGGCCAAGACGAAGCGAGGCACTCACAGTCACACTCACAGTCGCACTCGCAGATGCAGAAATCTTTGCCTGGTATTTCTTATTTATAGAACCTAAATACAATACGATACCCAGCTCGAACTGCAATTTGCAGGCCATCATTAAAAGTGCCTGCATGCACCATTGACTGTTGACTGACGCGATCTGTAATTTATAGATCAAGTCCCCCTGTCGATAATGTTATTAAATCCGCAGTTGTGAGCGCTTTTGATTAATTGAACCGTTTGTGAGAAATGATGAGCGGGCCACGGAATGTTCATGCCAATTGCCGTTGACTCGGGTCGTTGTTCTGCCATGTTGCTGCCTGCAGTTGCCTCATGTTGCCCGTTGCTGGTTGCTGGTTGCTAGTTGCCTTGCGGTTTTGGCCATGTTGCGTTGGCATATCAATTCACATGTCAGGCCGCCAGGCAGGCGAACAGCAGCAACCTACTTATTTATGCAGCAGACCAGGCCAAGTGAGTCCAGCTCAAGGCTCTCCTTCTCCTTCTCCTTCTCCGGCTCCAACTCCAACTTCGATCCCTGGCCAGAATGCACACACTCCCTGACTGATGGCCACGTTCTGACTCGCTGGCTCGTTGGCCATGCATCCTGCGGCTAAACAACTCAATACATCAGGCCTCTCGTCCCATTCTCCTCCGCTGTTTGCCCCGGCATAAATCATTTTATGCAACAAAATTATGGCAAATATCGCGGGATTACGAGCATGTGTGCCGCTCAGGCCCATCAACATTGCAGCACCTCGATCGGTGGGGATCGGATCGATTGGGTTGGGTCTCGAGAATGGGTGGGGGCATTAGACACCGCCCACTCGCCACGCGCTTTACGAGGTTAAGAATACGGGCAGACTTATCACCCCAATTAGTCATCACTTTGTTATTGCGTTTCACATAGAAATTGCCTCCAAAACTCGTTCGCAACACGTTCTCGTAGTTGTACAAATTAAACGCAATATTTCAATATATTCATAATAATTTGGTTAAGCATTATGAAACCTGTTTTTATATGAAGTATGCTATGTATAGAATTAGTGTTCTTAATTTTAATGGAGTTTTTAAAAGTATAACCAAGAATACTTAACCTGGGAAACTAGAGTTCTATAGTATATAATCAAAATACAATTTTGAGAACTTTGTATCTCTTAGAAAATGAACACTGGCACATAGAATTTTTAATTATGATGAATTATTTTATATTATTTTTAAGAGGTCTTTTAGTTTTTATCCATGTGTTCCATGTATAGTGATGATGAGCTATGAATTGTATCCAAAATATGTTACGAAAAGCGTGGGTTAATAAAAAGTGGTGATGTAACTTATAATCACTTGGTCCCATATGTTTTTTTTTAAATATTTTATTTATAAGACTGGCTTTTTATATGTTTACTAAAACCCCATTTCCTTCCTTTCGATTTACAGGCAGCACCACTGAGTTGGCACCCTCGCTGCTGGGCATCTACGACACTTTGGCAGCGGCTCCCACTGCGACATCTCACGAATCGAAGGCCTCCAGCAGCGGCGACTCGACGCCCAAGCGGAGCAACAGCAACTGCAGCAGCGGCAGCCACTCCTCGTCCTCCTCGAGTGGCAGCTGCTCGAGTGTCGCCACCAGCGATGACCACTCCGCCAGCTACACGCTAGCCAGCTCCAGCACCCAGTTGGGCCACCAGGAGCCAGTTGCTCCGTTGGTGGTTGCGGGCCTGCGGGACGAACCGGATGGCGCTCAGCTGAGCAGGTTGGTGGTGCAGCGGAGGAGCCAGGAGTCGCACATCCACGGCAGCAGCAGCAGCCTCGCCTCGAACGGCAGCAGTCGACGGGGCAGCAACATCCGCATCCTCTCCCCGAATGTCCACAGGATAATCACGCACTCGGAAATCCAGCCCGTGGAGGCGGTGTCTGCGGAGGCACTGAAGCAGCACCAGCAGCAGCAGCAGCCATCCCAATCCCTATCCCAGTCCCAAAGGAGTCCCACCCAGGGGCGGTACATAAAGACCGGTAATAGTGGGCCACCTCCTGTCGGTGGCTCCACGCCCAAGCACAAGCTGTCGCACATACCGCTCTCCAAGATCACCGGCAAGTTGTCCACCCAATCCGGCAGCGAACTGGTCTCCACCTTCGACTCCAGCAACGAGTATCTGAATTCGGTGGCTTTCGCCGCCTTCGAGAAGACGAAATCCATGGACGAGGATCGCACACCGACGAACCAGTCTGTTCCAGGGACTCCCTTCCACTTCGATGGGAATCCTTTCCACAAGCGAATGCTAACCCTGCCGCGGTACGATTCGCAGCAGAGCATCAAACTGATCGAGATGGAGCAGCTGGCAGCCACCAGTGCGCAACTGCAGCACGCCCAGCCGGCCACTCCTGGAACACCTGGAACCCCGAACACGCCCAAGCCCAAGCCCACTTCCAATCCGCCCAAGCCCAAGGAGTTTGTGTGCAGTGAGCCCCTTAGTCCCGTGGACATAGTGGACACCATTAACTTTGACCTGGTCACGCAGCACATGGAGAGACTTACCCTGGCGGATCCAGGGGGACTGGATCCCAGGGCGGAGCTCATAGAGGCGGTGAACAAGACGCTGGTCAGCAAGCCGCTGGTCAGGAGCTCCTCCGCCGCCTGTGCCTCCACCATCTGCAGTTCCCCCCTGCTGACCTACGCCCGCACCAAGAGCCTGGGCGCCAAGGCCAGCACCCTGGGCGGTGGGGTGCCCCTCAAGCTGCCCACTGCCGAGCAGCTGGCCGAGTTGGAGGAGGCCAACAAGCTGTCGGCGGAGAGTCTGGACAGGCTCACCGACATCAAGCCCAAGTTCGCCGCCCGGCTGAGTGAGCTGGCCCGGCTGAACAACCGCCCGCTGTCCTCCTCCTCCATCTGCTCCACCTCCTCCAGTTCCAGCTCGGGTTCGGATCAACTGCTCAACGGCAAGCTGACGGCCACTTCCTACCTGGCCAGCGTGGAGAGCCTGGCGGAGAGCGAGAACGAGCTGGGCGACGCACATCATCCGCCGGCGATGAGTGTCCTGGAGAAGACCTGCCTGGAGATCGTGGACTCGGAGCGAAGCTTCGTCGAGGATCTGGGACAGGTGATCAAGGGGTGGGTAGTCCTTCTTATAAAGTATACCCTGCAAGGACCTAACAATTGCATGTTTTTAGGTACCTGCTCGACTGGAAGGAGCGCGCCTGCCTGCGCGTGGACGAATTGCAAATACTCTTCGCCAACATTGAAGAGATTTACGAATTCAACTCGATGCTCCTGCAGCGGCTAATCAACACGGGAAGGGATCCCGGGAGGATCGCCAGGTGCTTCATCGACCTGCGCGAGGGCTTTGATGTGTACACAACCTACTGGTGAGTGAACGGGTATACTATTGCCTATGTGACTCTCTCTACAGCGCTGGACAAACCCCTGAACTTTTGTGGGAATTCCCTTCTTTTTTCAACCTCTGAATCATTTCATTCTTATCAGTTGCTAATCGTTAAGGTAGTCTTTTAAAGTGCAAAGCTCATTGCTCTTATCACAACCCAGGAAAAATACCGTCATGATGAGGTTTAAAAATATGTTTAAGGTAGCATGGGGGAAAACCTTAAAAGTATATATTCATATGAACAGGGAGTACTGGGTTCCTTATAGACAATGCACACTGGCATCAAAGATTGGTATCATTATATAGCAATTTAAAATTTTGTTGAGCACGTAAATTTGTAAAATTCTCTTAAATACATTTTGATTGTACTAGGGGAACGTCAACTTAGCTTAGATAATTTATTTTTAATCTATAAAAATTAAATGTTAACAAATTTTAATAGTGTTATTGAAGTCGATTTGGTGATGTTTCTCTGTTTCAAGTGTAAAGCTTTATAATCACTTCGGATGAGGAAATTATCAACTTTTTCGATTGAATATAATGAATTTATACATATGAATATGCGTCCATTACGTAGATCTCGAACTTCTTAAAGGCCAGTTCCTCGCCGCCGTAAGGGACGTAGCAGCATCCGTGCGAGGGATGCACCTTTCCAAGGGTTACGGTTCGATTGTGGCAGACGCGGCCGATATAGAGCGGTTCTCCCGTGGCGATTCTGCCAGCGGGAACGGCGTTGTACGGAATGTGTCCTCCCTCCACATACACCCACCGACCTTCGGCGGCGCAGAGAATCTCGTACAGCACCTTTCCGTACTCCTTACCTCCATAGGCCACGTAGGTGACCCCATGAGATGGCTGAAACTTGCCGGGAATGAGGTAACCCTTGTGACGGGCCCGGGCGATGAACAACTGATCCCCATTGTCAGTTCCTCCCTTTACGGCCTTGGGCGGAACATCACCAAAGCCGGCGTGCACCCAGCGTCCTGGTTTATCTGTGGGGAAGCGTTGGTGTTAGTTCGGAATCAGTTGAAATTAATACAAAGTTTCCGTTTTTCACTTTCGAGTACTTATGTTAAATGTTTTATCAAATGATATTACTTAAAGGATTTTTCAATAGCTGAGATTTTAACTCAGAGAGGGGGTTACCAAAGATTTTCCAGAACCAAATCCCGGATTTGTCCATCATGCTCTATGTTATCCATTTGCTCTATGCACTCCAGAATCTGGAACATTTACCAGTTGGCATGGTTGTTACTTCCAGTCAACGTTGTTCACTCTCTGAGACTCTACTTAAAACTAGAATCAAGTACTGACAGTGTGATCAATTCTAAGACCTTTTGGGATCACTTTCAAAGTATAAGATCGTTGTTAATCTGATAACATAGCCGTTTTTTACCATAGAGTAAACTGTTCCTAGATTGTCTTATCGCTAAGGCTACGGTTAATTGGGTTTATTTAATAAATGGGTTTCGGGTTTTCAGAAAGAATTTTTAAATAATGATGTCACAGTGAAAAATAAAATGGATGCTATTTCAATATTATTTATAAAGTTTGCTGATCTTTTAACAAGTTTCAGAGAGTAGGAGAGCTTTTTTAATAAAAACTGCCTTAGCCAAACATTTAAGGCATTGACAACAATTCCAAAACCCTTTTGGGACTAAATAACACAATTTGCCCACTGCCGTGGCCCATTAATTTTTGCACTTTACCAATATGATGTATCAAAATTAATAATCCCTCTGAAGTAAGACCACTTCTGACCTGGTTGGGGATTCTGGGGAAACATCCACAATGGCCTGGCGTGTTCGCTCCATCTTCGATACTGCGTTTGTGGCTTCGGCCTTTTGCCAAGAACGGTAACGACTTCCAAGGCGATCTCGATAGGCAGTTGGCTAGCAGCATGACACGAAACGAGACGACGGCGATGGCGATGGCGTCTCTTGGCAATCCAGGCACGCCATGTTCCATTTAAACGCTGGCGTTTACCTGGCCGCGCTGCCAATTTGGAGAGCGGGATCCGATGGCAGCGGTTTGATTTGTCGCCCCCAATGACACGCCGCATACATCATCGTGCCTCCCACTGCCTCCCAGTGCCTCCTGGTGCCTCCCACTGCCCAAACTGCCCCCAGCGACTGATTTGAAATTCAGATTTAATGCCGACCATGATGAAGACCTAAAGCACATGTCATAAATCCCCTTTCTCGTTTCCCCACAGCACAAGCTACCCGGAAGCCATCTCGCTGCTGACCAAGTTGCTGCAGGCCACGCACACGAACTCCTTGCTGGCCTCCACGCAGAAGCTCCTCCAGCACCGCCTGCCCCTGGGATCCTATCTCCTGAAGCCGGTGCAGCGGATCCTCAAGTACCATCTGCTTCTCGACGTGAGTGGGGAAGTTGGCTGATCGCCCGAGTGACAGTCCTTAATGGTGGCTTTCTTTCTCTTCCCATCCATCCAACAGAGCCTGCGCAAGCACTGCGATGTGAAGGAGGTGGCCGAGGCACATGTGATCATGCGCCAGGTGGCGCACAACATCGACCAGGTGAAGCGCAAGCAGGAGCAGCAAAGTCGCGTCAAGGAGCTGTCCGGCATTCTGGACGGCTGGCTGGGACCAGGTGAGTGGGACTGAGCATGGTCCTTAGCCCACAAGTAACTCCCTTTTGCTATCCCCCCTCAGAGCTCACTGTCCTGGGTGAACTGCGTCAAGAGGGACTGCTGATGGAGCAGCACAATAAGCAGCGCCTGGTGCTCCTCTTCGCCACCATGCTGATCATCACCAAGCAAAAGGAGGACGGCCGCCTGCAGTTCAAGACCTACATTTCGGTGAGTCTGTGGGATCCACCCATCTGTGAGATACCTTCCTAACACCCGAATCTCGCAGCAAAACAATCTGATGCTCAGCGAACACTTGCCCGGGGAGCCGACCAGCTTCTATGTCATCCCCTTCGACGAGCCGCGCCACCAGATCAAGCTGACGGCCAGGAATCGTGACCAGAAGCGCATCTGGACGCAGCACATCAAAGGTGTCATGCTGGAGAAGCTGGACATTCCGATGCGCGCCAAGGAGCTGGTCTACCAGCTGGGCAACGAGGAAGGTGAGTGCTCCTCATCCCAGCTCGGCTGAGTTGGATAACTTGGCTTGGCTCTAGGGCCCTTGCTGTTTTTGTTTTTCGTTTTCCCCGATTTGCCCCGTTTCCCCGTTTTTGTTGTGTTTTTTGTCATGTGGCCAAAACACTTAACGATTTGGATTGGGGACTGCACGAGATGATGAAGTGCCTACAGTTGTGCACATGCGGGTACTTGTTATAGTTGGGTAATGCCTGTCGGCCTGGGAGCAGGAGAGCCACACAGAGAAAAGTGCAGCTAAATCAGTTCTGTCCTGTAACTAACATTATTTTGTTTTTGAATTAATCATAACTTACCTTAATATAAAAGGTTTTCCCATAAGTATTACAATAATATTAATATATATATAGCTTGTTCTAATATTATATGTGATAAATTACCTGAATATAAAAGGTTTTCCCATAAGTAATACAATAATATTAATATATATATAGCTGGTTCTAATATTATATGTGAAAGGGTAATTGCTTCATTTCGAATAACTAGATTTAATATAGATAATCAAAACACGTTCGCTTTATTTAACAGATACAAAAGAATACCTCACCACAGGATCGTATTTACAAAGACTGTATCTCTGCCTGTTTAGGGAAAAGGTGACAATCTATTGATATGGGGTCCCCTAATCCTGATATACCTAAGGCTAAGGTTAAAGCTACTTACAATATGCATATGAGTACTATAAATATAATATTAGTGTATTTTGAAATGATATAACGTTACTGCAAACTTTGTAATAAGAACATCTGTTCTGCAATCAATGGTTTAGTTATCGTTAACGCTTTTAGTCTCTAACTTATTTTTACACAAATATATAGTTATTTTAAGAATTTTTCAAAATGGCATTAGGTATTGGATTTAAGGTTAATCAATTCTTAAAAATCCGCATTTTCACGATGCCTTACTGGCTATAAATTTATATTATTTAATCATAATTGGATAGATTTAATTATGATTTAATGAACAATACTTGTAATCAGGTACCACTGGAAATCGGATGTTAAGTTCGTGCTTGCCCATTTCGGTATTAAAAATCATAAACTAGTAGATAGACATTTTTCTCTCTGCACTTTTGGGGGCTCTCCTTAATCCCGGCCACATGGAGGACTCGACTCGACCCACTCTTGCGCGCGGTGCACTTATGATTCGCACGCTCCAGCTGCGACCAAGTGACATAACCGAGTGGCAAGCGAGTCGCTAGCCTTTCGCCAAGATCGTGCCAAATCTGTCGACGCCTCGGCGGCGGGCTGATTTATTACTTGGGCCCGATGTAGGCGCATTTTAATTGCGGACCTCGGGCACCGTCAGAGGCACAGGCACCCACTTTCCTCGATCGTTAGGGGTTTTGGGCCACCCTCCACCCCGCTTAGTTGGTGTCCTACTCTAGTACTAATTCAACTTGATCTAACTCTACTCTACGAAATGCTATATGTTTACCGTTGTAGTACTACCAGTGATGCATTCTAAAACTAAACACCCCAAAACAAAGAAACGAAACTACTTTGACTAGTGTTTAAGGCGTTCTAAGGCTATATCCCCACACCCAGAGACTGAAACCGATCTAAATACCCACCAAAAACAAAAATATAATTCGGTCAGACAGAAAATAAGGGCTATAGACAACTGTAAACCCCAGTACATCTAATAGTTAAACATGCTAATCGTAATCGTAGTGTTCGCTAAAAGTAACTCTGGTGTCCGAAGAGCCTAGTAAGTATTGCGAGAACCGTATTTGGATTGCTAGCTTTAATTGGCCTTCTAACTCGATCGGGGTCTGTGTTTTGCATGCATCCTAACTCCCAACCACATAATCGTACAGAGAACGCTACCCACTAACCAGCACCAACTAACTAACCAATCGATCCTAACGACTGCATGATCCGCTGTTAACCAATACTTTAGAATGCATTTCTCACTGGTGTTTGTTTTTCGCTCACAACCCCCTATCACTCACCCCACCGCTTTTCATTAACTCTAAAGTTTTGACTCAGATCTTGACTAATGGATCATCCTTCAATGCAGATCGGACCCCAGATCGCAGTACTTGGAAGTGGAGCCTGCACTCGGGAAGTAACTCCACTCCCACTTACTTGGAGCGGAGGAATGCCTGTCGCAGGAGTGAGATTCGCCAGCGGAACTCCAAGTTCAAGCGGAAGACGGTGGCCAACTCCAGTTCTTTTGATAGCTTCAACGAGTCCCTGGAGCAGGAGGAAGAGCAGGTGGCTGGCCAGGTGAAGCCCTCGAAGCCTCTGGCCAGAAACAACAGCCTGGACGATACTGCTCTGCAGAAGCTGGCTGCTGCCATGAGATATCGCAAGAGGGATGCTGTGGGAAAGGAGGAGACCAAGACGCCGGTGAAGGAGCCTTGTAAATGCGGCCAGGATGCCAAGCAGGAGGATCAGCAGGAGGCCTGCACCTGCGTTCTGCGGGATCAGCGGAGTCGCAGTGCCAAGTCGCATTCCCCCGTGTTCAGCTACAAGGCTCTCAAGGAGCGCAGCAAGTCGGTGCCGCGTATCGGAGGCTTCAGCCTGGAGGAGGAGGCCGAAAGGGAGCGGGAACAGGACGAGGACAGCGCCGCCTCCTTGCGGGGCAGTAAGCCCGATCTCAGCGAGCGCAAGACCAAGGGCAAGGGCTTCTTCGAGGTCAAGCAGTACAACCACAAGACGATGCCCAAGAAGATAGCCACCTTGAAGAAGCAGCGAAGTAGCACTACCAAGAGCTGCTCCAGGTTCTACATGGATCTCAGCGAGTTCGATAGCAGCAGTACGACTGTGCTCAAGATAACCGAATCCACGGAGGAACTGCGTCCGGATGGGGAGATCGAACTGGCCCAAGAGGCCTCCACGCTGGATGAGTCTCCGGCGGGTCAGTATTACAGCCAGGAACAGCAGACGGATCTGCTGTCTCCGGCGGAGAAGTCCAAGCGGGATGCCCAGATCGTGCTGGATTTGCTCAAGAACACCAAGGAGTTTGAGAGGATCTACAACAAGCAGCAGAAGAGACGCGAGAGTCCTGTGAGTCCTGTTAGTCCCGACATAAGTCGTGGACCCATCCTGCCTCCGCCACGCCCTCCCTCGAGATCTCCTCCGCCTCTGGAAGTGGAGGAAGAGAAGAAGAAACGTCGGGAGGAGGTGGATTCAGTAGGTGAGGAACCCATTTACGAGACCCTCCTGCGCAATGTGCATGTGCCTTACAAATTCTCACCCGTAATGGGACGCGCCAAATCCTCGCAGATGCTGAAGAAGCGATCCAAGACTACTCCAGCAGCTCCACGTCCAGAATCGGACTATGTGACCCTGGTCTACTCGGCCGAAGGAGTGCTGCAACGTGTGGGCGAGGAGGCAGTCCAGCGGGACAGCTGCAGCTCCTCCTCCACTTCGACCTCCTCAACGGGATCAGGGTCCACCCTGAAAAGGGACAGCCAGAGCACGGTGATCAATCTATCGATGGAGGCGGTGCAGGAGCACGGATCACGGCCCCTGCCGAAGAACTCTGTTTCGGGATCGGAGAGCTCACTACTGCCTAGGGCCCTCAAGTCCATCGACAACCTGAGCCTGGCCTTTGGGCGCTCTAATCGACCGCCGGAGCGTCGAGTCTCCGATGTGAGTGAGATGTGCCGCCAGAGCGTTCTGCATCGCCAGGGCAGCGAGGCGGTGGGTGAGCGCATGGCCCATGTGGACTACGCCGATCCCAAGACCTTGTTTGGATTGGGGGTCCTCAATCACTCGGAGCGGGACTCAGTCTTCTCGCTGACCTCCTCCTCCAGCGACAGCATGTGCGAGCAGCAGCGCAAGAAATCCGGTGTGGATCCTTCATCCGCCACCTTTGAGTACGAGCAGCAAGTGGAGGACAGTCTGGAGAATGACTTCAGGGACTCGGCCATCTACAGTGACGACAACGAGAAGCGTTCGGGGGAGTACGACGTCCATTTGCGCCGGCCCAGCAGTCCGCCTCCGCCGCCTCCTCTGGGACCACGTCCTCATCAGCCACCCCAGATTGCCCCAAAGCCCTCCAAGGATCACCTCATCCAGCAGAGGTCGGGCGTCATCGTCTGCCAGTCGGCCTCCCGGAGTTGGGTCCTTCAGCAGATCGAGAACTTCAACAAGTAGGGTCTTCATGATCCCTTTGAGACGAGCCGTTGTAAACGACCCATTGCCATAAACACAATTCCTTGTAATTTCTACATGTACATAGTTAAAAGTGTTCAATACACACTTTGTATGCAATGCTAATCTTAGATACCGTTAGTCGACTGTTTTATATTTAGAGCTTAGTTGCTTAACCGCAGAGTCATTTAATAAAGTTCGTAATCACTTTGAAAATTAAAAGATGTTTTGAAATTGAAATTCATGTTCTAATTTTTAGGTACGGAGGGATTTCCAAATATATAAAAACCAGATAACGGTCTTGCACAAGAAACGGTTCCAGGGGAACAGATCCAGAGAGGACCTGGACTGCATCATATGCAAGCATTGACCGAGGAGTCCTTTCAGAATCACCATCTAACCTCGATCGCCATCAAATAGGCCCGCAAAATGCAGAAGAAGTAGGTATCCATTAATTGCAGTTTGATTGGAGGTTAACTATGTCCTTTGTTTGGCCAAAGGGTTCGGCAGACCCATTTATATAGCATTTATTTAATTAAAAATGTATTTAAAATAAATTGAATTTTGGCGCCAATTATCGATTGATGAATCAATTTCGATACACTTATCGATGACGGAGGCCTCTACATAACAAGGTTTACATTATGTTCGCTTAGCCCTCAGAGCTAGATGGCGCCACTGCTGTAGTTGTTCAATAAAGCCGTAAGATGGCGCATTAAATAATTAACACTTTTGTACAGTTCTCAGAGTTAAAATTTATTCTTTTAATATATCTCAGTCATTAAAAAACAAACCCACTTTTAATTATATTTTCAGCACTGATTTCTCTCGGCTGATGTTCTTATCTTGCAGTGGAGAGAATTAAGAGAATTTTTGTGCTACCAGATCGGGAAAAGTGTGACTAATATCCATGGAAGAAGAAGGTCATATGGCGCCTTGAACCCACAAAATCATTCAAAACAGGGCCCAAGCTTGGGACATTTGAAATCGTGAAAGGTGCCAAGTTAATCGATACGCAAATAAGTTCCTCATCTAATTCATCTAGATCAAGCTCCTTGCACACTTCCCATTCCACCACTTCACTTCAAAATCAGTTATGAATGGAGACAACCTTTCAAAAGTTCTTTTAAAAAAATGAAAAAATCTTCAATTGATTGATTGATGGATGCGATTTTGGCCGTTAGGGCATTAGAGTTGGGGCTTCGAAAAACTGACATGGAAATAGATAACATAATTTCCGAGCCTTCCGCAACCTGCAATATTCTGCCTGCTGTTAATTTATCGCCCTCATCCAGTCCAATTTTGCTCGAGAAACCCTTACCAAAAAAGAGCAAGAAGCGTATTTAACGATGTGTTTTTGAATTCAATTTAATCAAACTTACTTAAAATGCAAAGGAACTTATTTTTTCCGCACCCTTTTCTATAATTTCAGAAGTTAGGTTTTTCTCCCTGTGCAAGAACTTTAATGTCTGCCCTCCTATTCACCATTATGCAAAATGTCAATGGATAATTATTATAATTTGAACTCATTTGAATGGTAATCGTGTTACCTGTTTAATGGTCTGATTGACAATCACTCGCCCGATAATTATTAAAAATACGATTTATATTTTAAATGCCGGGACGGAACGGGACGAGTTGGGCTGCAAAAGATCCATGACATAATCCACTTATACAGTTTGGGATATTTTCGGGAAAATAGCCAGCCGGGCAGCAGCCGCTTTTCACTGATTATGCAAACGTTGACCAATTCTCTGGAGGCTCTGCCATTGAACAATGATGAAAATCAGGCCGTCGGCGTAATCTGCTGGAAAATTAAATGCAAAATCGTGTGTTCACAACCAGCACAAACACACATAGCCCCGTGTGGTGTCGACACTGTGTGTCCGCCTCCATTACGACAGAAAAATCCACGTAAATTCGCTTTTGCATAATTCATGGGTCGAATGACCGGCTGACAATTACTCGTTCCCCGCTCGGAGCCACAGCCATGCAAACAGTTTAAACCCATCAACGCATTCGTACTCGATAAAGTCCGGAGTTGGCAGGATTCAAAGGCCCTGGGCTGGCAAGGACCATGCCGAATGTCCTTGACAGTCGCATGCACTTGATGGCGCAGCACTCCGGATCCACAGGATGCAGTTGAAGCTGGAGCCGCAAGGCCATGCCAGGTTCACAGCTCTTTTCACGGGGGCAAGGTCAAAGGTCTGGGCCAGAGACCAACTCCATTCAACGGACAAAACGAGTCATTCTATCGTTTCCCAGTGGGGATTTCCAGGGAAAAGGGGCACAGCGTTTTCCCTTTTCGCCCAGAGCATTTTGCCAATCGTGAGCTGACTGCATTATGGTATAACCCCTCTGGCGGAGAGGTCGCTTTCACTTTTTCTCCTCCTCTACTGACATCGCTGGCAAAAAGCTCACCTGCTCATCTCCTGCTGGAGCAAGCAAAACACACAAACTCACACACAGAATTTCAATTTCTTTGACACGTTCTTGTTGCTGTTCGTTTGCAAAACGCTCAACAAGTGCCACGATGCTGAGCAGTTGAGCCCAAGTATCTACAACGGCCTGACATGGGCTAGATGCACTCGAAAAAACATCTATGTAGATGCAGAGCTGAAGACATAAACATGATAACGATCCTATTCGTTGTCAAACTTAGTTTGTAGGCTGTTTTACGACCGCATGTTCAACCAAAAGTAGGTCTTAAACCAGTGGTCGGCAGCGTCCCATCAAGCGGGCATGGGAAATAGCTCTGCCTAGCCTCTGCCGGGACACGTACAGCATAGAACAGCAGTCGTCACACAAACAAAAGATAAAATGTCTTTGCATTGCTCTAAACCAAGAAAACGAGTGGATACTTGAAGTTTTAAACCTGGTATAAATAAGGAAACAAAAGATAATCGATATGAAATCACTAAAACCAGTTCTTTGGATCTAACAACCAACCTTATTTTTCTGAAATCCATTTCTAATGAATTTTTTTCGAAATTTAAAATCACTATTTCAACCCCTAATTTCTTTACCTATCTCAACTTGCTTCTTAGTTGAGGCTCACAATTATGTTGATAGCGCTAAAATGTAACAAAGCTTTTCATGTGTCTATTCCAGGTTCAAAAGATCTAGTGGAACGGAACATTTTATAAGTTTCTTGCGAATGTTTCAGGCATCAGAACAACTTATTAATAAACTAAATATGACTTCAGCTGGCTGCTGGAATGATTTATGTGTTTTGCGTTAGAGAAATAGTGCGAAGTAAGATGGATTGGAAGAAGTAATCAACCAATCATGGGGTCTGTTTATTTTCCAAGTGTACCAGGGGATACCGAGTGTAACAGACAAGCTTTGACTTTTATGGGCCCCCCTGAAAACCTCACTCCACGCCCCTTGACCCTGCTGTGCTGGCACCCCATCTGAGGTCTCTGGCCAGTGTCTTCGTCTGCCTTTTCCTTTTCCCGGGGAAAACTTTAGCAAATTGCCATTTTGGCATTTAGCTGAAGAAGGAGAAAACGAACGGCCCCCCGCCGCCAATTTTCCTACATTTGAGAGATTATTTTGTCTTGGTCCTTTCGCATTTCGCATTTAATTCCGTTCGTCCCCCGCCAAGTCCCTGTCCACCGACTGAAGGTCGTGGGCTACAATCGAAATTCCTCTTGTAATTTGCATGCCGCGAGTGGCACACCCACTTTCGCGCCTTTCACCAGGCACTCGCCCGCCTTTCTCCCGACCCCTTATCGCAGCTCTTTACGCATTTTCGTATCGTTAGGTTTTCCGTTGCCGGTGACTTTTTGCGGCCTCCCGTCGAAGAACAAACAACACAATGCCCAGACCCCCGACAACTTCCTGTTTCCTGAGCCGCGCAAATTTGCAAGTATATCCAGGGCCACAAACATCAACAGGCGGGCAAACAGCCCAGCCAGAGCCAACCTTTTCTCATTTCCTCTGTAAGCCCCCAGTGTAGACATCCTATATATAGTGTAGAACGGTGTAGTATGGCCTGGCATAGGCGCAACTTGTTGCTGTTGCCTCTCAGCCATCGCAAAAAGCAATTTCATGCCAATGCGATGAATTGACAGCGACAGCAAGAGCAGAAAACGAGAGGACCGCCCTTGTCTGCTGCCGGCGGCGCTTGATCCTGATAACCCGGCACACACGGGCGGACAGGTGTGCTCTGTGTGTGTGCAGGTGGAACAGGTGGGCAGGGCAAGGGCAAGGAGCCGCCGACGACCTCTATCCGTTCAATCCATTCCAGTCCAGGTGCCCGACTCTTCATTACGCTCGCGGGGCAGTGGGGCAGGACACTCGACTGACGGACCCGGTGGGCAGGACACGGGCATCACTTCCTCGAATGCCACCAGCAGGAAATACGTTCCTTTACTATTTCAGCAGAAGATTTACTCAACGCCAGCTCGTACTCTTTTCTTGTTATCACATGTTCTTAGGATCTTTCAGACGATTGGATTAAACTGAAAATCAATTTCTGGGAACATGATTTCCGGCGTAATTCGAAGGGCTTAAAAGGCTTCAATACCTTTATAATGCCATTTAGGCTTAATATGATTACCCAAAGGAAAATCAGTTTCTAAGAATATGATTTCAGGCAAACTTTGATGGGTTAAAAGAAGGTTTCAATATTTTTACGATGCTTTTTAAGCTTAGTATTGTCATGGCTTAATAAAAGAAATTGTAACCCAAGGATTTGCTGGAAATCGGATGTTAGAAATTTGATTTCACATAAAATTAAACGTCTTGTTATGATATAAAGTCCCTAAATATGAATAATCCTAAGGATTATGTGCAACGAAACACACAGGTTAAACCAATTATTAACTAACTAAAGCTACTTTGCAAAGCAATTATTTTGCAAGTAAATAACTTGTTTGAAAAGGTGAAACGAATTACTTTACATTTAATATATATAACTTATATAAAATGAGTAAAACTTTTCTATTATATTACTAAGTAACTTAAAATTCATTCTAAAATCTGATAAACTTGTCAGTTGCTAAATTGGTTCTAAAACGTTGTGTTACTTAGCTGTCGCACCCAAAAGGTTCATATCATTTAACACCTGAGTAACCAGAGCCGGGACTATTTTGTTACAGAAAACAACAATCTTGTCGACTAGCCAGGGTATCCCAAAAGTCTAGGTCTACACAGACCATCACTCCCTCCGTTGTTTACCTAGCTCCTCGTCGCGCCCTGCAAATAATCATACTTCAAAGGCAATAAATCGTTATTTAAATTTCATTTTCCACACTGCTTAAAGTTTCATCTCGCCCATTTCAGCCTCTTCGCCGCTCCGGGAATCGCAGCCAGGATGGGGATCCTGCGGAGGGTGATGAAGGTATGCTTTAAAAATTCGGCTTATTTGGTTATGAATCCCCCGAGAGTGACGGCTGCCGGCGCGAATATTTCTTCATCTGCCATGCGAGAATACCTGAGTGTTTGTTTGTTTGTTTGTTTGTGCATCTGAGTGGCCAGGTTCTTTTTTTACACAAGCACACACACATAAGCATGTCTGCAGATGGCCAACAGCTTTTGGCCCTAAAGAAAATTGTGTGTACTTTGGCATCCTTTATGATCCTTTTTCCGGCTAGCTCTTAAGGTATTGCCTGCCCATTCCGGAGCACCAAGACGAGGTAATCCGTTTGGAAGGGTAAAGGCAAAATGCAGAGTGCCTTTAAGCCATATGTGCTATATAATCGATGGGAAATTCGATAGGGAATCGCAGCCGGAAACCGGATGACAAGTGCTGGCCCATCGGGATTAAATTCAGGTTTAATATTATTATTATTACATGAGATATCTCGTAACTGCCACGTGTAATTAACTTAATATCCACCCCAATTTAATTGTGAGCCCCGCATTAAGCTCCTCGGAATATCCCAGCTTAAGCCGGATAGTGCTTAAGCTTTTAATCGATTTTCGTCGACTCTCGACGACTCGATTATGATTGCGACTGCGATGCGAAATGCGAAATGGCACGAGATGGGGGTCACAGGGCATCCTTGGATGCTCCATCCTCCAATGACTTCCACTTTGGCGGCCCAATGCCAACGTTGCTTATTTTCATAAGAATTTACACTGCCCGCGGGGCTGGTGCTGATTAAGGAACGGCAGCTCCCGGGCGGGGATATTCATTTGGGCTTGTTTATTGAACTTGGAATTAGTTTGATTTGGCCACTGAGCCCGCAAGGACGAGGGCCAAGGCACAAAGGACGAAGGACGAAGGACAACGACGCACCGACGAAGGTAAAGCGAAACAATCTCGGCTCAAAAGGGAACCATTTGCAGGATAATCTCGGGCGGCAGCTCCTCGGTGCGTTAAACATAATAAAATAAGCTCATTAAAATTATGAGACCCAGCAGGTGGTGGCGGGGTCGTCAAGCGGATGCCATCAAAGTTTCGCAGATACATCTGGAGGGCTGGTAGGTTGCCATGCCAGGACCCTAAGCCCCCCGATTCCGGTTCCCATCCTCCGATGCTGGCCATCAATCAGAGCCGGATTGTCAACTTTTCGTCTTCGTAAGTTAATTACGGCCACCCAACAACGGGCGATTGATTCTCCGAAGAACCAATACTGAGTCGAAGTGTTTTGTGCCGACGGAGCGTGAAATCCGGCCAAGTTTCGGGTGCGATTGACAACAGGCACTTAACACATTTCCCCCACTCGTCCATGCCCCAAATGGACCGCAAGTGCGCAACAGCTGAGATCCGAGTTGAGTACTTCACCGCCAGCCGCATGAGTTGGCATTGAATTTGCGGTAGCACCCCGTGACCCCTGAACCCTGACCCCTGCAAGGAAAACACAAGTTAGTTACAGAGCGTCCTTGTCCTTTATTTATCGGATGATGAGATCGAGTCGAGAGGAGGGGGGCGATTGGGAGGCTGGGAAAGGGGAGGGGGGTACCATAGTTATACACACCAAACAAGAAATCGGATTTTATCTCCGTGTACTCTAATTAATTTGCTTTTTCTGCAGCCTCATCTCGGTGACAGGCAAAAGCGTACAATTGCGGATTATACTATGCAACACAAAATTGATTCTTTGCCAAGGGTTCCCTATTCAGCTTGGAAAAATATATATAAATATACATCGATCTTTACACAAATATATATGTATTTATAGGAGGTATGTATGTATATGTACGGTTGGATATCTTTATAGCTACGCTTTTTGCCAATTGTTATGTTTAAATGGCGGCCGTAAAATCTCATTTAGAATACATTGTTGTTTAATGGCTTTACACAGTAAATTCGGTGGGAGTTTATAGCTGTCTCTGATTCGATTTGGGTTTCCTTCGGCGATTTGATTAGCAAATCAAATTAAAGTCCCGACCTCGGCGCACGCGGCGTATGCGCGATGCAGATGGCCACGGTGCGGATGCGGAATATTCGAATATTTCCGCCAGCCAGGCTTTGCGTTGCAAATTAAAACTTTGGCCGCAGCAACTTTCTGTTTTGTTTGCTAAATGTTAAAAATGATAAAGTGCACTCGACAGAAAGGATGTGGAGGAGGATGTGAAGCGGAAGGAATGGCGGGGAAAGGGGCAGGAGAAAGTAGAAAGTAGAAAGTAGAGGAGGGCAAACATGAGTGCACAGCTGTCGAGTGCTCGACTTTGGACGGGCCCGGTGGCAGGCCTTCAAACCAATCCCATCCCGTCCGGAATCCGGAATCCGGCATACGGAATCCTCGCAATCCCATCCCCCCTCTAATGTGTAAGTTTGCGTATGAAAATAGTTAGAGTTACGTTTGTTTTTGCCTTGCCTTTCGCATTTTGTAAAAGGTATTTTTCAAATATATAAGCGTATGAGTTCAGAAGTGTTAGAAGTTCGTAAATATATGGTATATTATATACGTATATGTATAATGTATATGTATCTTTGTATCTTTTTATCTTTATCTTTAAATATATATAGTATAGGTACGGTGTACACGTTGAGATACATCTATAATATATATCTGAGTGAAGTACTTTGATTAAATGGTATTTGTTCTTGGCTTAGACTAACAACAGTCAACATTCAACAGTCATTCCGATATGAGATTTTCGTCAATTGGAAGATTTTCTTTGCGAAGCAGGTGGAGCGTTAAGTAACCCTAGCCTAGACAATAAACTTATCCGATATAGGTCACGTGTATATATGCTGCTTATGGCCTCTATGTGTATACATAAATCAACATCTATAAAGTTTCTCTCGTCTCTTGGGGGCTGCTCCTTAAGCGTTTCGTAGCGTTCAATTGACAGCACATTATTGGAATTGAAGTTATTCGCATTGGAACACATATAAGTATCTATGTATGTATATGCAAGTACGCATTAAAATGTACATCTATAAATTAAGTATTACGGATCCGCCCCCTTCAGCGGGTTTATACTGTTTTTTCGGGGTGGAGGCTGCACACGCCTCGCTGGATCGCTGGGTCGTCGGATCATTGGATTATTGGATCGGGGCCTATCGGACCGGCCTTCGCCACCCAGTTGGAGGTGCGTCTGGGCGCGATAAGCCGATCCAAAAAAATCCGCCATAAACAAGTCGACTATCGCCGAATCTGGAGGCCTGACCACAGCCAATGACTTGCCGAAACCCGAGACCCGGCATTAAACTTTTAATAAACGGAGCACCGCAAAGGCGATGAATACATCCACATCCCCGTCCGTTTTTTGCGGTCCAATCTGAATGGCATCTGGAATATTTCGCCAGGCAGCCGCTTTTGATAAAATTCTCTTTTGTATACAGTTTTGTGGCATAATTTCGCCCAGGAATTTAGCCGGGGCAAGAAGACATCGGGGTTTTGCTCCGCACATGTGATTGGGTTCGCTTGGGGGATATCTCTATAGCACATGCAGGTTCTCGCAGCTCTTCGACTTGGAGATGTCGCTGAGGCAGATCTTCTGCAGCAGCTCCTTGGCCAAGTGCAGCGATATGTGGGTGCGAGATGTCTTCATCTTCGAGGCGGTGGCCTTCTTCTCGCGCTTCTCCTTCAGACGCATCTATTTCGAAGGGTTAAAGGATGAAATAGTAAAAGAAAATGGGTGTTAAAATAACTTGTCCTATGAGAAGGGGTTCCTAAAACATATTACTATCTACACAGAGCGAAATATTCAATTACAGTGCTCTTGAATTGAGAGCATTCGTTCTTAAAAACCGCGTAAGTACATTTTGGTATCAATGTTCTCAATATTCGAACAAAATGGTGAGAAGAGAAGAGTTAAATGAAGTATATTTAACAACTTTTTAATAAGTATACACTTATTACAGAACTAATAGTTAAGTTATTAAGTTATACAATGTAAATACCGCCAATTCAACAACAAGAACAATTAAAACATTTTCAACTTCAAAAATTTCGTTCTATTTTTAAGAACATTTTTAACTCAGATAAGAACGTCAGAATTCTCTCTGTGTATATGCTGGGGTGTCACAAGCACATCCAATGGTTAAAAGATGGAATAGTAAAAGAAAATGGCTATTAAGATAAGTGGTCATGTCAAAATGGGTTCCTAAATTATATTACAATTTATATTCAGGGGTGTCACAATAATCCCCAACGCTTTTGGGAACCCTTGGCTTTACATCCAGCCACAAAATTTATCGGTTTCACAGAATGTATAGATTAAGTAAGAGATTTCCATAAAAGCCCCTGATTTTCATTATATTCAACTGAAGTACAAAGTAAAGTCTCTTATTCTGCTTAGTAATTGTGTTGATTAATACAATGGAATCAGAAATATCCCTTTTAAAGCCATCTGTGACACCCCCGATGTTAAAAAGTAGATTCTCTCCAAGTCGTGCCCAACATTCTTCTTATAAATTGTATTGACTAATCCAATCAATCGCAAATTTATCTTTTCAAGCTAAGTAACCCCATCTAATCTGGTTGGCTGACCAAGTTTCCCTTGGCCCGCTCGCCACCGCACCATTTTCATTAATTAGTGACCCGATCCGGAAGCAGGCCCAGCCAAACCGTAACCCAACCCGAAAACCTGCCCATCCCCCAGCTGTGTGGCAAATCCATTTAACTCCATTTCCTGCACCATTTCGCCATGCATCGGTGGGTTGCGTGTGGTTCGCACCTTGCCCCGATAACCGCAACCCCAGCTTTCCACTTTTCCACCTTCCATCACCCCCATATCATTCACATCCACCCTTCCACCTCGACTCACCTGCTTCAATATGCCGACGAGCAGCTCATCGACATTGTGCTGTATGCCGCTGGACGTCTCAATAAATTTGGCATCGCGTGAGGCGGCCAGGGCTTTGCCCTCTTTGTGGAGCAAAAGTGGGTTTGGGGTAAAGGGAATGAAATGAAATCAAGCCATCATAATTAAGACCATCGCCCCACTAAACTCACCCTGCGAGGTGATGAGACGGGCGCGGGCCAGGTCCGCCTTGTTGCCCACCAGGATGACGGCCTTGTCCTTGGTGTAGTTCTCCTGCCACAGGTAGTTGATGATCTCCTCGGCCACGCGGAAGGAGCTGCGGTCCACCACCGAGAAGACGACGACGCAGCCGTGTGGCTCGTAGGTGGACAGGGAGTTCTCCACGCTCATCTCGACGCTGGGATGGTCGATGAAGACCATGTCCGACTCCTCGTCGTCCAGCAGCACGCTCACCGTCTTCTCGCCGAACTCGTCGTCTAAAACTCAGATCAGAATTAAACTCTAAAGACGCCAGTGGCAGCCGGGAAGCTAGGGGTCAGGCACACACATAGGTTCCAGCTAGGGGTCACACGGCTACTCACTGCGCTCCCAGCGGATGATCCCCATCCCCATCCCTCTCCAACTACCGAACTCTCAACTTACCCAGGCTGGCGTCGTAGGTGTGCATGTACTCCGAGGTCATGAACTGGTTGACCAGCGCCGTCTTGCCCACGCCGGCATCGCCCAGCATGACCACGCGGTAGCGGGCCGGGGGCGGTGGGTCCAGGTTCTCGGAGTCGTCCGGCGTCGCCGGCAGGGAGTCCACGTTGGCGTAGCCCGCCCCACAGCAGCTGCCCTCGAAGGGCGACCGCTCGCTGGCCCGGCTGTTCGTCGAGTTCACGCTGGTGTTGCTCCGCGACCTCCGCGAGATTATCGAGTCGCCGCAGTTGACCACGTTGCCCTTGCTGATGGAGAAGTGCCGCAGGCGGTAGAGGTCGTCGCTGGCCCGCGGGTTGTAAGGTCGCTCCGGCAGCGAGCAGACGCGCGGTCGAACGTGGTCGGGAACTGAAGGGATAAGATGAGGTTAGGGTTGAAATCGGATAGGGGATGGATAAAGGTCATGTTCAAAGAAAAATCCCTTTGAAAAAAGGAATCTTTCGTAAATTTAAGGTCCTAGGAAGGGCTCTTTGAGGCCTTTATGGAGGGTCTGCGCATTGGCTTTAAGGATTGTTTTTTATATACCGCTTTTCCTAAAATACCGTTTTCCTAAATTATTTAATATTTCGAATAAATCCGCTGGAAATGGTATTAAAAACATTTCCCTTAATATCTGACGTCCAATTATCACTCATACGTACTGTTGCCTTTGATAAAAACTACCTATATATTAAAGGTGGCGAATGTTTTTATTTTCAATGTCTTTATGGCCTTTGATACATGTTTACATTTCGTCTAAATTAATGAAGTTGTTTAAAAAAGTCATAGCAACCTAGACAACATTTTTTTGAATTTCCAATTTGAGTCATAACAAATATGTTAAGAGGCTTTCTATGTGTTGCCATAACTTTTTTAATTAAAGCAAGCTCGATACCAAGCAAGTTAGTGCTTTTTCCTTGAATATTATTATTAAATTGGAAAGGTGAAAAATTGGAGAACGATTGTTATTACAAATTAAATTTTTCATGGATACATTTCTTTAACATTCCGAAAAGGGGTTTTCACTCAATAATCTACCATATAAAAGAGTGAGATTTTACTTTTTCCACTACCACTCTGTTTATACTAAACACAAACTTTATTATAATTTTAATTTAACTTAAAATACGAAAAAAAACAAAATAACTCTCACCTGGCAACTCGAGGAAGTTGGATGTCCTGCGCTGGCGACCGCGATTGGAGCTCTGGAAGGCCAGTGGACCGACGTCATCGTTGGAGACGATGGAGGCGTTGGAGCAGGCGCTCTTCATCGACTCCCGGGAGCTCCGTCGGCTGGCCAGGTAGGCCAATCCGCCCTTGGAACTGCCCCTGCGTCGTGGCTTGTGCTCCACGTGGGTCTTCGGCTTGTTCGGCTTGCAGCCACTGAGCTCATGGTCGGCATCTTGGGTCAGGTCACTGGTGGATTTGCGATAGCGCAGGGAGACGACGCTATCCGAACAGGTACGATCCAGCGTGGAGTGGGAGCTGTGGAGCACCTGGTAGCCGGGATTGGAGGTGATGTTGATGGCATGGCGGCGTTGGCGGTGCGATTGCGGCTGTCCATGCTGACCAGGCTGTCCCGGCTCCTGCTCCATTTCCGGCTCCGTGAAGCTGAAGCTGGTGGTGGTGTGGGTCACCCTGGTGCTGTTGGTGTGCTGGGTGCCCGTCTCGCCGGACTCCATGGACAGCTGGGTGCAGTCAGTGACGCAGGAGTCGCGCTTCAGGCCGTAATAGTTGCCTCCTGCTGATCCCGATCCTCCAGCTCCTCCTGCTCCTGCGGCGGATGCAGCTGCACTTAGATTTCTGGCCTCGATCTTGCTGATTACCGGCAGCTCCCACTCATCTCGCTGCCGCTTGTTCAGTCCTCCTGACGTGTAACCTCCTCCACCACCACCTCCTCCTCCTCCGCCCATGGCCACCATAGCCACCGCCATGCTCTCATCCACCCCTGTGGTGGTCAACTGGGGAACTGGATCGAGAGGAGACTTCGAGCGCATCAGCTTCTTGGAACCCTGTCGCCGTGGCGAGCTGGGGGGATCGTAATAGAGCGCTCCATCGTCCGGAGAGATCGGTTCGTAGTACTCGAACTTCCTGCCATGGCTGGGACTCACTGCATCGAAGACGAACTGGCACGGGGACTTGGGACTGCGGGCAGTGGTGCGTCCACTGAGCAGCGAGGCGGAGTCATCGATCGATCCCGTAGGGGGTGTCTGATAGTATGAGCTCGGCGTGGAGCTACTGCCATCATCGCAACTGTCCTGGGCAAAGGTGGTTGTGATCTTGGGACTCCGCGGGGTCTCGTAGCCCCCGTAGCCGTAACTCGGCGACGGAGCACCATGGTATGGCCTGGTGGGTGGGTCAAATCTAAATGGTTTCTCTGGGGAATGCTTTCGGATCTCACCTGGGAACTTTGGGAGTGGCTCCCTTGCAGGGCAACGGATTGCTGGCAGCTCGTGCAGGTACTTTGTGATGCGAGGAGTGGGGATGGCCGTAGGATCCTCCAGCTCCCTCGTCCCAGCTGCGCTGTTGCTGTGCCATTTCAGGACTACTTCGAAGAAGAAGATATATCATTTAGTTTTCCTACGAGAGAACTGTCCTAATTCTAATAGGTACATTCAAGTGGTGATGACTAAGACCTTAGACTCTCCTATATTATAGTTTAAATGCAATATTCTATGTTTTAAGCGACTTAATTAAAAATAGCTTTTATTAATACTTATTCCTGTGGGGATGGTAAGAAAAATAATTTTTCAAGGGCATCATATTCAACAAGTATGATTTAACATTCCTCAGTTTAAAATGCAATGTTTAACTTTAGGAAGGAGGAAAACATAAATTATAGGTTATTCCGCTGGTTGGCCTTCTCCTTTCCTAGTGAAGCACAAAAACATTATATATCAATTTCTTCCCGTGCATTTAGCAGGCCGATGAGATGAGATGAGATGGGTAGATGAGATGGGAGCGACCCGCTGATGGCCAACTCATGTGTAAATATCATGGGCCATTACTCATCCCGCACACACACCCAAGAGTGCGTCCTGGTCGACCGGGGCATTGCCCAAATGGGCACAGAGTAAACATAATTTATGGCTTTATCTGTATTTAATCAAAATAATGAAAAGCGGGCCATGGGAGCCGGCCATCATATCACACAAAGGCCGCGCCCAGCCACCCACAAGTCCGCAGAGCGAAGACCGCAAAATGTTATGGCCGCAAGTCATTTTCAGACCTTGGACGGACATCCAGGGGAAGTGCTCTATTTGGCCGGGCAATTATTGTTAAATGTGCGTTCTCCCTGGGTCGAGCTGGAGCTGGTGGCCTAAGTGGCTGCCCCTATTATCGCTCCACATCCACATCCTCACCCCCATCGACCCACCAAGCCAACCATCCAACCGAACCCACAAGCTGTCAGCACATTCGCACACAGTCTGCCAACTTATGCAAAAGTTGCAAACAATCGCTTGCGGGGAACTTTATCAAGTTGCCTAATGGGATTTGCCAGCTTCGAAGTTGACTTGCAGCTATGGCTATTAAAGTTTGGCCCAGTGGGCGTGTGGGCCGCGAACTGTTGCCTACATTTGGGCGCCCACGGACTTGATTATGGCCGCAGACAGCAAGTGCTGGCCATTTCTAAAGATCCAATGGTTTTCCATGGCTGCCAACTCCCCCAGCACTCTAGTTTAACGATGCTGCACTCCCCAATTCCCCAATGACGATTGCTGCAGCACTTACATAAGCATTTCTGCTGCACACATATGTTGCACTTGCTGCTGGTGGCCTTTCACTAGGTTTTCCCACCGGAAAACACGTGGCTCGTTCGAATTTCCACCTTCTACTGCTACTCACGTCCGACCTGCGGGCCATTATTATCTATCGTGTGTACAAATAGCCGTGGCACCCACACACATCCGCACCGAACTGCGTGAGTACGTGCCCATACGGCCAAGCAAATAGTGCGGAATAAGAGTCGCAGCATACCTGGTAGTTCACCTGTTGGCCCTGCCCTTTGTGGTTTGGCTCTACTCGGAAGTCGAGCAGCTCAAATAAGCTTTACTCGGTGGAATTTCAGGTGAATTTTGTATTAGTAAGTCGTAGTGCTGTTAGTTAAGAACTGTTTTTCATTATAACCGACAGAACTTTTTATGCACCTACTAAGGTTCTGTTACCATAGGTCATTACTATTGACCACATTCTAATAACATTTAAGCTTGTAGGTTTTCTTGTATTCAGTAATGTCAACCTATTAAATCAGCGCTCAAACAACTGACTAAGTATTTGCCAAAGAATCTGCTTTCATAAGGAAGGCATTCATTTATAAAAGCGTAGGCGTTCGATTAGAAAATTCAACATCAAAAGTCCTTTTCGTGGGTGCAAGTTCTGAGGAATTTCTCTTATTATACCCAAATTTTAATAAACAAAATATTTGAGACAAAGTTTCCACAACTTAATTTTGTTGATATGCAAACAAAATATTTGTGAGTTAGGTTTTGTGCCTCAAAAGTATGCCAAGTCTGAGTGGAATAACTTCCATTGCATATTCATGAATGGAAAAGTTCCTCGTTTAAAAGTTTTTCTCTAAGCCCTCGAATCTTTGAGACAATCTTTTCGTAAATACCACTTACAAGGCATCAATTATTCGAGTGATTGATTCAAGTGTTTGGCAACTTGTTGTTTCTCTACCTCCGCAGCTTTTTCCGTATTCCCATTTTTCGTGTTCTGCATTTCACGTAATATAATGGCGTGTTGCCACCGCAACGAATCGAACCCAACCGAACCGACGACCAATGGGGATGGATGGGGGGATATGGTTCGAGGATGATAACAAAATGTTGATGGAAAAGTGGCCCAGAGTCCAGGGCTCACCTGGCCCGCTCCTTCTCGCTCTGGCCAACGGCTTTCGGCTTTGCAAAAATCTGCAGACAACAAATCAATAGGAATATCTGTCGTTTCTCTTTGGGCGCATTCAAATCCTCGGTAGTTAGTTTTTTTTTATGCGGAATTGTGTATGCATAAAGGCCATCGAGTTGGAGGCCTTGGGAGATTTCGACCAGCTTATTGTATTGGGCGAGGACTCTGGGACATTGGGATGCCCGGGAGAAAGGTAAGCTTGTGTAAGATAATAATTGCTACAGATTTCTGAATTATAGAGGAATTGTGAACCCTTTGTCCTGGCTGCGGATGGAATTATGGATGGATTCCATTGACTTTAAACCGAGACGGACCTACCTACCTGGCCCATAAGTTATGCATGGCATGGAGCGATGTGTGGATAATTTGACTGGGGTTAAGCTGCATTTGCATATACAAATACCAATGCGTGGGCCGGGCTTCAATCAGGTTTATGGCTTCGGACCCTCCTGCACTGGCACCTTTTCCGCATTTCGCTTTTCATTCTCCATTTTCCATTTTCCGTTTTCCGTCTGCGGCTCTTCCCTTTGGCCTTTACGGCTCGGCCATCATCATTGCTCATTCTCGAGGTGGCCAGAGTAATGACTCTTCCTGCACGGACCGTCATTAAGTTGCAGGCCTCCACCGCGTCATAAAGAAGTTCTCCGGACAACCCTTTGGGTAAACTTTGCTTGTAATTAAGCCCGCACCCGTTAAACGCATACTTAACACCACCCCCACACTCCCGATTCCCACTGTCCCTAACTACTCATCCGCCCACCTACCAGGCACCAGGCACCCAAGCTAACCGGGCACTTTTGCCCCTTGTCTCTGCTGTAAAAATAAACTGAGTGTGTGTACAACACAAACAAGGAAAGTCCATAAAACACTTAAGATCGAGGGATATATGTAGGGGAGAGGGTCTGAGAGACTGGTTCTCTGGTCAGTTCGCAAATTACAAATCCTGGCCAAAGTCACGTCGCAAGTTAGTCATTAGCCGCCACTTGAGTCCCGAAGCTCCGCCTTCGCATCGATTTTATTGCAACACATAATTCTTGAGGCCGGGGCCATTTGAGCAAATCTCATGTTGATGGCATATTAAGTGACCTCCGGGCGGCTTTTCAAATCAACTGAGAACCCCCCCACCCAACCACCCATTCGGTGCCCCAAGCGGCTGCCAATTTGCACTTTAAACGGCCGGCGGGTGGGCAAAGTGATGTCGTTGGATAGACAGAAATGGCGCAAACTTACGTGTAATTAGACGCGTCTGGGCGCGAGGATTAGCAATTAAGCGAATGTCCTGTGAGCGCAACAAGTGCCGCAGGGAGAGAGAGGGGGTGTGTGGGAAGGACGAGGTGGTGTGAAAAGAGACACGGGACTCGGGTAATCCCAGTCGACGGGGGTGGGGTTGGGTGGCAATTGCCGTTTGGGGGCAAAGTGAGAGCAGCGCATAAATCAACATGTCAAATCGCAGCTTACAAAGTGCCACCCCCACCACCCACAGACACACAAAAGCACACACACAAACACACAGCTCACGCACACACCGACAGGAATAGAAACTCACTTTTACTCCGCGTGCCGCATTACAATTTAATGTTTACCATTTTCATCAAATTTGTCGGATAATTCGGTCTGTTACAGCAACTTTGCTAATTGTCCAACACCAACAAAGCCACCGAGAGAATCACCATCACACCGACACGGCCACACCAACACAATCACCAACACACCGACGAGCAACAGTTTGCACGGCCTGCCGCTCGGGACTTTCTGCACTTCCGTTTCCGCTGGCGACTGCCGCTCTCTCAAACTTCCGCCCGTTCGAAGCGGCGGCGGCGGCTGTTCGAGCTGAACTGAACTGTTCCCCCGATTCTTGGCTACCTTTTCCTGGCTCCCGATTCCCATCTATCCGAAGTATCCCAAGTATCCGAAGTGCTGGAAAAGCTCCGCTTGCCAAGCTTTCACGGCCTTCCACTCGGCTGGAAAGTGAAGCCGGTGAAAGCTGGCAGATGCAATGGATAAGACTCTCGTTGATGGAGATGATTGGGAAATCATCTAACGGTTTTATGTAATCTAATCAAATGCCAATTAATATTCAATGAAGGGACTACTGGGATTACACTAATTGCAGCAGATTGGTCATTGGTTATAGCTTAAATTATCTGCATAATATCAACTACCTCTCATTTGCTTTGAAATTATTTGAGAAATGATTGAAGGCATTTAAAATAAATAATAGTCAGTTAAAAAGTAGTTAAACATTCATAGTTTAATATACGTTATTTTTAAAAGCTTTGTTACTTGAGAATAATAATTTAAATGTAACGTATTTCAACAGTGTTATATTTTGTTTTATAAGATCGCCAATACAGCTACACAGAGAAAATTCTAACATTCTCATCTGAGTTGAAAATATTCTTAAAAATAGTGCGACATTTTTAAATTAAAGTTGTTAAATAAACTCAATTTAAATGTTCTCTTCCCACCATTTCGTTATAATATTAAGAATATTGATACCAAAATCTACTTACACCGTGCACGAAATAAAATAAAATTTAGTAAGGCATAACCAATTATCAAAGTATAACGACGTACTTTGTTACGGAATATTAGGCTTCCTTAAGGTAAACTTGGTGCAATACATACAAAAATTCAAATTAAAGACGCGACATTAGCCAATTATTACATTTTAGTAAATTGGCGTTTAATTTCCAAGTCATGACTTTCTAAATCTTCTTATCATATTAAAACAGGCTTAGTTATTTTGCTCTTGTTGAGATTTTTTTTCTTATTTTATTTTTTGAATGCTAATAACAAACCGAATCGTGCGGTTTCCCTAATTCCTAAAAAGTTATATTGAGCCATATTAACATTTGGTTTCATAACGCTGAAAACACGCAGATGCACAAGATCCACGTGTTAAATAAATACTCGTATAATTCGTATGTTATAAAATCGTGTTGTTTTATTTTTGTAGGATTTTTCTTTCTTGGCTTACTGACTAAACTTAAGCTGCTTACATAATAAATAGTTTGGAAGTCTTCGGCTTAAACACTAGTGAAACGACTAAATAAGGGATATAGGACAGGACAGGATAGCATATTGGGTGAGTATGTGGGGTTGGTACGGGATAGTACGGATGGTGAGCAGGTTTGTGAGGCGGGTAAAGATGTTTTTGACTGGGTTCTCCTTCCTCGTCGATCCTTCTCAAAGGCTGGCAACGCGGGAGGACAGCTCGTCCAGTTGCTGGTAAATGCTGGCAGGCAGATCGGCGCCCACCTGGGACTCGAAGTAGGTGCGGATGTCCTTGACCTCCTGCGACCAGAACTCCTTGGGCAGCGAGAAGATCTCGGCCACATCCACCTGATCCTTCATGCCGGCCAGGTTGAGGGCTCCCTCGGTGGGAATGCGTCCAATGGCCGAGTCCACGAAGCAGGACTCGCCGTTCACCCTGCGCAGGATCCAATCGAGCACTCGGGAGTTCTCGCCGTATCCAGGCCACATGAACTTGCCCTCGGCGCTCTTGCGGAACCAATTGACATGGAAGATCTTGGGTACCTGGCCGCGTTTCTCCATGCTCAGCCAGTGGGCCACGTAGTCGCCGAAGTTGTAGCCAAAGAAGGGCCTCATTGCGAAGGGATCGTGCATGATCACCTTGCCCTTGTGCTCCGCAGCAGCGGTAGCCTCGCTCCTCATGGCGGCGCCAATGAAGACTCCGTGGGTCCAATCGCGAGCCTCGTAGATCAGGGGCACGCCGGCGGGACGACGTCCTCCGAAGAGCATGGCGGAGATGGGCACTCCCGCCGGATCCTCCCAGGCGCCATCGATGATCGGGCACTGGGCAGCAGGGGTGCAGAAGCGGGAGTTGGGATGCGCGGCCGGCTTGCCGGACTCCTTGGACCAGGGCTTGCCCAGCCAGTCGGTGATCTGTACATTGGGCGCCAGACTGCTCTCCATGCCCTCCCAGAAGACTCCTCCATCTGAGGTGGAGGCCACGTTCGTGAAGATGGTGTTCTTGAACACCGTGTTCATGGCAATCGGGTTGGTCTCCAACGAGGTTCCAGGAGCCACGCCGAAGAATCCGTTCTCCGGGTTGATGGCACGCAGCACTCCCTCCGAATCGAACTTCATCCAGGCGATGTCGTCACCCACGCACTCCACCTTGTAGTTGGCCAGCGAGGGGTTCAGCATGGCCAGGTTGGTCTTGCCACAGGCAGAGGGAAAGGCGGCGGTGATGTACTTCTTCTGGCCCTCGGGATCGGTGATGCCCAGGATGAGCATGTGCTCGGCCAGCCAGCCCTCGCGCTTGGCAATGGTGCTGCCAATCCTCAGGGCGAAGCACTTCTTGCCCAGCAGAGAGTTTCCACCATAGCCAGATCCATAGGACACGATCAGGTTCTCGGCGGGCTTGTGCAGGATGATGGTGCGCTCGGGATCGCAGGGCCAGGATGGCTGCTCCACCTGTCCGTTAGCAGGGGCACCCACGGAGTGCAGGGCGCGGACGAACTCCTCCTTTTTGGCCAGCTGGCGCAGGACAGCGGCTCCCATGCGGGTCATGATCCTCATGGAGGCCACCACGTAGGCGGAGTCGGTGAGCTCAATGCCGATCTTCGAGAGCGGCGAGCCCACTGGACCCATGCTGAAGGGCACCACGTACATGGTGCGACCCTTCATGCAGCCGGGGAATCGCTGCTGGACAGCCGCCTCCATGTCGCTGGGCGAGATCCAGTTGCCCAGGGCACCCTTCACGCCCTCCAGAGGGGTGGGGATGGTCTCCTCACGACGGTCCGTGCAGATGAAGGTCTTCGACTCCACACGGGCCACATCCGCGGGATTGGTGCGGGCCAGCCAGCAGTTCTCGTACTTGGGCAGCGGCACAATGGTGCCCGCCTCCAGGAGGCTCTTGATGAGCATCTTGTTCTCCTGCTCGCTGCCATCGCAGATGTGCACCTGGTCGGGCTGGCACATGGCGATGCCCTCCTCCACGAAGGTGCGCACTCCGGCGGTCAGGGAGTCCACATTTCCGTAGGAGATGGGGATGCCACGGATGTGGCTGTACAGACCGCAGTTGTCCTGGCGCAGCTTGTGCAACTGGGGCAGGCCGCACACATTGCCGGAGCTAAAAAAGGAAGGCAAAGAGAAATTTAAATTAAAATTTAATTAAAACTGCCATAGCATTTAATAACCATCCCCCTTTGAATGCATTTCGAGTGACCCCTTTTTCTACACTTACATAATTTTGCTTTGTTCAATGAGCTCAGGCATTTTGCTTGCTTTGTATTTTGTTAGTTTCTCTCAAAAAACGTTGGAATAATTTGTTTTAGTTTTGTATTTTATGCGTTGATGGCGTAAAAAAGTTTGTTTTTGGCACTTTGCTTATCACAATTGGGTAATTATCACAATTATTGTTCGACTGGCGAAGACTTGAAGTTCATATGTTCTTCCACAGTTTCTTGTCAAACATCAACTCGGTTTTCAGACCACTGAAAGTAGGCTTTTCACTTGATCTTTCCATCTACTCTGGCCACGAGTAACTGATGCCAACTGCCGCGATCCGGGGCCTTTTATACCCAGCCGGCTGTGCCTCGCCGTCGAGGCGACTAGAACACGTCGGCCGATCGCCTCGGAATCGGGTTTACGATCGCATCGCCGAGCGAGAGGGTCAAACTCCGGACGAGCTGATTGGCTGCCCGTGGAGGCTCGGCGATTGTTTTGGTTTTTCACAGTCCCCTCGATGAGTCGGGGGATCCGAAATCCGGGGTATACGTGGGTAGTCGTATGTGGGGTGTGGGTATGTCCCCACTTGGCAACAGCGGAGTGCGCTGTTTTTTCTAGTGCGTTTGCATTGATAAGCGTTTGTTGTTATTTTGACACCCTGATATTTGCCACTTTCGCGTTGTTAATTTAATTATTTTGTTTATGATTTTATGCGATCCTTGTAGGTATACACATGCGAACACAGCGAAAATAGAAACCAGTTCATGGACAGCTGAGGCAATAGCACTCGCAGTCTCTCCCATGCAGCTGGGTAAATTCTGGATGTGTCTATAGCTGCATTGCCATAGATGCAGCCGCGTATAGTGGGTCTCTCCGTATACCTCCTCCTACTTATATGCTGACCACATATCTTTTTGGGCCTCTGCCAAATCGAAAGAACTTTCGCTTATTTGCGGAATCGGTGACGGAAAATTTTTATGCTAATCCGCCCCCTTTGGCCATCCAGATGGAACCCGGCCTCCTCAATTGGCCATGGCCGCCTTGGAGGCCAGAATTCATGTGACTCTTGTGGCGCACCAGAATAGCACTGCCCAAATGGTTGTCATGTGGCCTCTCAGTTTTTCTGTCTCTGGGGAAGGAGAAATGAAGGTGCTGCTGGTGGTGTGACTTTGCCCCCAAAACAGTTAACAACAGGCCCCAGAATCCTCTGGCCACTAGGAGAAAAAGTTCCCTAAAATCGGTGCTCCAATCGGAAAAGTTTCGAGTAAAATAGCTGCTATTTCTGGATACATACACAATTATTTTTACTTTTCTTAATTCTAAAATTGTAAGTAGTAATTGTTTGCCAAATCTATTTTAAAACATAGAATAATAAGTATGTATATATATCTCATTTGAAACAAACATTTTAGAAATGGAATATACCTTTAAAGACCTGACTATATTCTGTAAATTTCATCTGTGCTTAAATTACATATTTGAATCTCATATAGGTACCTTAATATAATAGCTACTTATTTATATTTATAAAAGAACAATACAAACATCAAATTAATATTAAAATGCAATGCCGCCTTGCAGTTACCACTTTTGGCTACCTTTGCCAATCAGGTTCCTTTTACCGCTCACTTAGCCTAGACCCAGAAGGGACTGGCGCCCAACGGCCTTGGGAAACCTGGTCAGCCAGTGGTCCTTGGTCCTTGGCTCCTCCACCCCCCATCTCCCACTCCCTTTTCAACTTTTTTGGTATCCCTACTACAAGTCCAGTTTCGATTTAAATCGACATCGTCTACACGCGTTGCCTCGTTTTTCGGTAGGTTATTTATAAACTATGGACTTGTTTTTCTAGTTGGGCCTGATAATCTTCATCATCGGCGCTAATGGCTGGACTCAGACTTGGACTCGGAATCGGACTCAGACGCTAACTGCTTCGCTCCTGTTCTCACCTCTCCCTAACTGGGTAAGCGCATTTCGATGATTCGGGCTCATTCGAAACGTACGTCAATAGACGATCGATCCGCTGAATATATGCATAATCAAATGCGATCTGTTTTGGGATCGATGTGGGACAGCCGGGTGGGTTATCAGTGGACGAGCCTCTGAGTTCGTCTAAATATAGAACAGACCCGGATCTGCAAAGGCAGCCAGGAAAATTCCAACGGGAAATCATTACTATGGGGACTCAAAGGGGCTCTATACTTCATTAGGAAACTATTTTTAGGGGTTGGACCCCTTGATTTGTAGGCTTTTTAACTTCTTATCACCTTGCACCCCGAGGGTACATCACACCACACATTTCCCATTTTGGCAATCAGTCCTTGGCAACCCAGCCAGCCAAAAAATACTTGCTCCATAAAGTTTTTTGGCTTCTACGGGCCTTTTAATTGCTTGTTTTCCCCTGGCGTCGATCTGTTGATAAGTTAGGTTAAACGGCATTATGGATTTATACGCTTGTTTACGCCAATTGTGGACGGGCCTCCGCCCCGGAGACCACTGATAAGCCGTGACCAGGCCACGCCCCAATTCCAGTTTCAGTTTAAGTTCCAATTCCGATCCCATTCTCATTCCCAAATAACCACAACCAGTCGAATTTCGCTATAAAAATCTCGTTCGTTTCGTTTTATTTAGGCAATAAGGGGTCTTAGATTAGGGGGTAACCTATGGAACAAGCACATCACATGCCCGCCACACGCGCCTTCAGTTCCCTCAGCTGCTCGGCCACGGGACCTGGTAGGTGGTGGCCCACCTGCTCCTCGAAGTACCTCTCGATGGCAGCCACCTCCTGCTCCCAGAAGTCCTTTGGCAGATCGAACAGCTGCTCGAGATCAATGGTATCTTTTAGGCACTCCAAGTTCAGGGAGTCCTTGGTGGGCAGGCGGCCGATGGGAGAGTCCTGGAAGCATTGCTCGCCCTCCACTCGCCGGAAGATCCAGTCCAGAACTCTGGAGTTGTCCCCAAAGCCGGGCCACAGGAACTTGCCGTCGCTGCTCTTACGGAACCAGTTGACATGGAAGATCTTGGGAACCGTTCCGCGCTGCTCCATGCTCAACCAGTGACCCAGATAGTCGCCAAAGTTGTAGCCGAAGAAGGGTCTCATGGCGAAGGGATCGTGCATGATCACCTTGCCCTTGAATTCAGCGGCTGCGGTGGCCTCGCTCCTCATGGCAGCTCCAATGAAGACACCATGCTTCCAGTCACGAGCCTCGTAGACCAGGGGAACTCCAGCCGGACGACGTCCCCCGAAGAGAATAGCGGAAATGGGCACTCCCTCGCTGTCCTCCCAGGCGGGATCTATGATGGGACACTGGGAGGCGGGTGTGCAGAAGCGGGAGTTGGGATGAGCAGCTGGCTTGCCGGACTCCTGTGACCAGAGTTTGCCCAGCCAGTCGGTGACCGTTGCCCCCTTCAACTGCTCCTTCTCCATTCCCTCCCAGTAAACTCCTCCATCCGAGGTGGAGGCCACATTCGTGAAAACCGAGTTACGGAATATCGTGTCCATGGCTATGGGGTTGGTGGACCTCGAGGTGCCGGGAGCCACGCCGAAGAATCCGTTTTCGGGGTTAATGGCTCGCAGTACTCCCTTCTTGTCGAACTTCATCCAGGCGATGTCGTCACCCACACACTCCACCTTGTAGCCGGGTAATGTGGGTGTCATCATGGCCAGGTTGGTCTTGCCACAGGCAGAGGGAAAGGCCGCGGCTATGTAGATCTTCTTGCCCTGCGGATTGGTGATGCCCAGGATCAGCATGTGCTCGGCCAGCCAGCCCTCCCGCTTGGCAATGGTGCTGCCAATCCTCAGAGCGAGGCACTTCTTGCCCAGCAGCGAATTTCCACCATAACCAGATCCGTAGGACACAATCTCGTTCTCCGCTGGCTTGTGCAGGACAATGGTGCGCTCAGGATCGCAGGGCCAGGATGGCATGGCCTGGACACCACTTTTAGGAGTACCCACCGAGTGCAGGCATTTGACAAACTGACCATCCCCACTCTGCAGATATTTCAGCACTGGATTGCCCGCCCTGGTCATGATCTTCATGGACTCCACGACGTAGGGTGAGTCTGTGATCTCGATGCCGATCTTGGAGAGCGGTGAGCCCACTGGACCCATGCTGAAGGGGATGACGTACATGGTCCGTCCCTTCATGCAGCCGGGGAATCGCTCCTTGATAGCCACCTGCAGATCCTTTTCCGCCATCCAGTTGCCCAGCATTCCCGGTGTAGCCTTCTCCGTCACCGGAACTGTCTGTTCTTTGCAGTCCGTAGAGATGAAGGTCTTGCCCTCCACTCGAGCCACATCCGCTGGGTTGGTGCGGGCCAGCCAGCAGTTCTCGTACTTGGGCAGTGGTACAATGGTTCCCTGCTTGAGCATGAGTCCCTGGAGCAACTGGCTCTCGCCCTCAGATCCATCGCAGATGTGCACCCGTTCAGGCTGGCAGAGATCCACGCACTTCTCCACATACTGCTTGACTGCGGGGGTGAGGACCTTGGCGTCCCCATACTGAACGGAGAGGAAGCGAAGGGTCACCCGGAAGTTGTAGCTCCGTTGTGGGGAGACCAAACTGAAAGAGAAATATATAATATAATAAACCAGTTTTATGGTTCTTAAGGTGCTATCTCTAGTTCTTCCTTAAAAAATATATCAATGAAAATTATTGTGAAGTAGTTTAGTGTTGTGAAAGGGTCAAGGCATTCACAATCCCTATATCTTCTTTGTGATGATCTGTTTTTGCATTTGTATCTTCACATAAAATGAATTTGTATGCAATGAAGGATAAATGATATTTTTTTCGATAAAGTACTGGACTGCACCATTACCATCCAAGGTTCTAGCGCCGTTAGGTAAAAGGACGCAGAAGACCCTCTACCTAATTCTTGAACCAATGATAGCGACCTTTCGAGTTACTCTACCTACAGCTACCACCAGTCGTACAGCTGACTAACCGAGGCGAGCACAACTGTACCCCCTTGACGGACCTCGTAACGTGAATTTCAAATTCTAAGCGGTAACGCACCGCCGTTGGAAAAGAGGCAGTGCCGCGAAAGAAACGAATACAAATAAAATCGAAGCACAAACAGAAAAGATACAGTCAAACTGGCTGATCAGCTGTTCGTCTGGTCGTTCAGGTTTTGGATACCTCCACTCCAAACTCGAGAAACTTGCTGGCCGCACAATTCGCACAGATCTGGGGGCCTGGAGATGGAGATGGAGGGCAATGGGGTTTCCAGCCGATCCAACCTTCGTATAGCGGCCAGCCCACGTCACTTTCATTAGAAGCAGGTCCAGACGAGGCTCCCCTGACAACATGATGCAATCTTTCATCATCTTTTTGCGTTACGAGGAGACTGCTCTTTGTGCTCTCTGTTTTGGTTTTGGCAGATAAGTGGACTGCAGGTAGTCTTGGTCTGGTGGTATACTAGTATCTACTAGTAGCTCTTATCTTCCGGCAGATATCGTCGAGATACATTCACACATATGTCTGTGGGTCAGACACTCGCAGTAGTTTCCGAGACCCGATCTCATAGGCCAGACAGCTCTCGTTTACATGGGGTCCAAAGTCCAGTGACTCCCCGCCTCCCAATCATCAGCGGAATTATCGTTTACACCAGCTCAGGGTTGCCCCAGTTGTGACGTCAGGCGAATGTCTGCGGAACCACCGAAATTAATGTATGCCTTACAATTTCGGAACTGCGCAGTTTACTCCGTCACACGCTTGACAAATGCACAGACATATAGAGGTAGTCATACCCATCTGGCCTGGTTTATATTAGCATAAGTTGTCTGCATGGCCGGGGCGTGTGAGGTGAATGATAAACCCAGCGACGTCTCTTAATGTCTCGGCTTTGCCAATTCTGAGCCCTGAATAGCAGAAGATGGCCAATTAAGCCGCCTAATTGAATGAAAATGAAGATTTAATTCAATCATATTAACTGGCTTTTGTTTTGCGTTTTTTGTGGCCAACGTCTGGCATTTATCGTGGCTTTTGCGTGTGAGAACTTTATTTGCCAGGTTAGTTGGTCGTGAAACGCCACTCAAATAGTCCAACAATATTTACAATGGCACTGATATTGATAAGAGACCATTTTGGGCAAACCGCTTTAGTCCAAATCGAACCGCTTTAGTATCGCTGTTGACACCAGCAGCTAATTATTTGAGCAACACTCGAATTGTCAAGGCGGATTTGATTAGGGCCACGCGCCTCAATTGGAAGCTGAAAATCCGCTGCGTATTCGGTTCTATTTTGGGAGATAACAGAGCGCACTTCTCAGTAGCGGAATGGGCCCGAGAATTTCCCCTGGCCTTTTGAAATGGCAACTAAAAAAACTCCCCTTCCTAATGACGCCACGAATGTTGACCATCCTATTTTGGCCATACCACATACCATATACCCTACCAAAAGGCTCTTGAAAACGAACTGCTATTTTGACGGACTGGCAAAAAATTCAATGAGTAAGCATTTCCAGTGTATTTCCCACTTCGTCGGCTTCCTCTTTTTGTTTACGAATTTATCTGCGTTTTTGTATTGCAGAAATACGCACTAAAAACAGTCGTTGAATTTTCAGCCAGCGCGTGTTCCTCCGGTGTGTGTGTTTTTATATGTAATAAGAAGATATCAGTCTATTAATAGTATAGTTAGTGGGCTACAATGTCCACCCAAAAACACTTGACAACAGTCATGGGGGTGTCAGCTGATTCAACAGATTTTCCATAGCCAAAAAATGTACTTGCAGTCTGACGAAATATTCGAGACTGGTTCCATAAGAGGGTTCATTAGCCTTTGCCCTTCGCCTTCGATTCAATGAAAGAACCCAGTATCCCGGTATCAAATGAAGGCGAAGGGCAACCACAATCTATGGTGCTATCAGCTTGAGGATTCAGTCAACCATCAAGGGGTGGTGACCAGACTTTCATGGGTACTTCAACTAGAGATGGAAAAATGATCGGTCAAGTACAAAAATAGAGCATGAAATTACCAGTATATATATCTATATCACTGTATCTATATCTATTATCTACTAGTACCCTGCAGTATACTATCTATACTATCACCTATGTTTAAGCAATTACAAATGGTTATTACGCAAGATCTGCTTAGAGGAAAACACCCTATCATTTCCTAGATGCAAAGTTTTCCGCTATAATGATTATATTCCGCGTCATCTTGAATAAATAAACGTTTCAGACTTCTATGAACTTATTTATTATTGAAACAGTTTAATAACAAAGAATCCACTGGTAAATGAGTAATCCAATGCCTTGTTCTTTGAAATAACTTTGTTCCCATAAATTCCTTTTCTCAATAAGCTACGCAGGGAACCCGGTCAGAACTGGATTTTATTGCATCCAGACTGGAGGATGGTTTATAAGTACCCATAGAATGCTGTTGTAGAGTGCTCATTACCGCATATCAAAGTCCACAGAGTGGAAGCAACTAATTTTGTATTTTGTTTACTGACTGATAAGCGATCCGACTGCCCACGCTTCCATATAGAAACGTACTTATGTATTTGTAGATTAAAATATTCCATGAGTGGTATAATGTGTATAAGGTAATGGTTGAATGGGGATCTGGTTGGGTTGGTTCCGTGAATTACATGGAGTGAATTGTACTTGGAAAAACTGGGCGGATAATTGGAATTTGCTTCACTTTAATGCAGTTTATTCAATGAATGGAGTGAATCATTGTTGCCAACAAAGCGTCATTACTTTGAGGAATCTTATCTAGAAGTTTCTGGGAATTCTGGGAAAATGCGGTAAACAAACCATTAACTGATAAGACATCATTAGCAGACTATGAGCCTTATTTGCCATGTTCAGCAAAGCATTCACTGATCGATGGGGCCTTCCAAAAAGGCGCGTGGCCCTCGCAACCGATAACCAGAATTAACGTTTATTATATTTAAGAAATTGTTTTGATACCCCGGACTGCATAAATAAAGCCACATATTTGCTATGTCAAATTCGCAAACGGGGGCTCGGCCTGAAAAATAGATTCGGAGAATCGTCGTCAACAATAATATTATTTATTTTCGTTGTCACTTCGCCGACGTCGCAGTGTCTAAAGGTTATCATCAATGGCAGCTCCAAGAAACGGGAAAGTATCTGTTGGATACCTCTGCCTCCAGCTCCATAAAAAACATGTTTGCTAACTGCTGCAGTTGGGCTGTCGAGTGGGTGGGTTTATGGCCAAAAAAGAGACTTCGAAACACGCCACCCCATCAAAACAGAAGCCAAAAGTTAAAACACTCGACGGGCGGACAGAGATTTCGAGGCGTTGTTGCTAGGCGGCCTCAAAAAACCCATACATGCAGTGCTTTGTTTTTATTTTGCCCGCCTAATGGCGTCACACACACGCACACGCACACACACACAGGGGAGGGGCAGAGCCAGTCGAACAACTTGCCAGCGATCACACACACACTCGCAAGCTCCAAGAAAACGAGTCAAAACAAAACTACAAAAATAATAAAAGGCGTGTGTGGTGGGGTGAGGAGAAGGGGGCTGGGAAGAAAGACGCTGATAAAGACCGAAGCAAAAGAAAAGGCGGGAATCGAAAAGCTTTTCATTGAACAAAACATGTCAGGAAAAAGTGTTGCATAGCCACAGGCGCCCCAAGAGAACTTCTAGGGCTTTGGTCACTCACCTGCCGCCTGAAAGTAGGCAGTGAAAAGTATTTCTATGCCCACGGGAATTAAAGAACCACATAACAACATCCTAAGTCTTTTACACTCTAAAAAACAATAACAATAAGTGATTACATAACATTTACAACTTTCTTGTAATATAAATATATGCTACGCAAACAAATTATTATTATGAAATTAATTTTAATTTAATATTAACTATATAGATGGTTCTTTTTCCAGTCTTCTTATACATTTTTTTGGATTTTTGTTTAATTTATTGAATATACATATAAGGAATAAAAAGGGTTAATAATAAAAAATGAAACCCTAAGCATATTCAATTTTTCTGTATTTAGAGATGAGTGTAAACCTAAAATAATACTATTATAGCAAACTCAAGCACTTTTCGAGAGAGTAAGAGAGAGAAGAGGGAGAAACATGCAAGTTACCCGCCACTGAGAGTTTAAGAACATATAGCGACGAGTGCAATGATCTTGGGAGCTTTATAGATGACATTAACATTGGGGCGGTGTTATTCGAGATGATTATGCCACTTGTTTACGTGAATGAAAGTGTAACGGACGCTTGGCGAATTGGAGAGCGTGGAATTTTCCCGCCATGCGATAAGAGTGAATCACAACTATAAGTAACAAATCTTAGTTGAGGTAGGTTAGTTACTTTAGTAAAATGAATGACACATATTAAGTTAACCTTAGGGCTTGTAAGCCAAGTAGACCACACAATGTTATTTACTGCATTCGCATTATAAAATGGGGTATAATTATTTGGTCATAGGTAATTTTTGATTGAAATTTTTAATATTTTATAAAATTACGATAATTTACTGTTTTCCTACTTATTTTAGAAGTTCAAAACATTTTTAAGAACTTTTTTGAACTGCAGCATTGTTGGTCCTATCAAATAAAGGCATACAATCAAAAGTAATGAATTTGTTAATAGACTAATATATTGCCAAATTGAAATTATCAGGCTTAAAGTGCATCACTTTAAAAATACAAGCCCATTTTATTACTTAATGTTTTTTGGCAATTTTTGCAGATGTTTTGCAATAATTCCAATTTGGTAACTAGCCATTTGAGATTATCAACAAAAAAGAAATTATTTATATTTGGTATTTAATCTTTTTCATTAGATAAAAAGCATTTTGTTTTCTAAGTACCGTCTAAAGTGATTAGATTAATTACTGTGGTGCACTTTATTTAATGATGATTAGGAACTGTTAGATACCCCTTCATGATATTATGTTTCGAAGTCTAATGGTTGCTGAAATTATTTAGAGGCATTTACATAAAACTCCTACTTTCAATAAAACTTTTACTTCATACGTTTATATTTGTATTTCCTGGGGTTTCCCCATCAGTTACAGGGTGTTTGGCTAGCGAACTAATGTCAACCTTATTGGATTTACCACTGAGTTACCACCTCTCAATGTCAATGCATCGCCTTGGGGTCTCCCCACCCTGGAATCCCGCCAATCCGACGCAATCCCATTAGACTCACCCGCATCGCAGCAGCTGAGCGCCTTTGAGCAGCATTCTGTCACCTGTTCGTGGTCGCTTTCACTTTTGCCCGCTAAAACTCTTGGCAGCCAATGCAGTTGCAATTTTATTTCCGCCCTAATTAATTTATTGCGCTCCGTTTCGTGGGACCCTCCTTTAATTTGATAGAATTGCCAACCTAATTTGGATTTATATCTCGGCCTCCGATGCACTCTGGAAGTCTCTGGAGCACTTGTTGCGCTTCAGCCACAGCTACGGCTTGTGTTTCGGATTCGGATCCAGATTCAGATATAGCGGGGCACTTGTTGCTGCTCTGGCACAACGAGCCAAACTGACTTTGTGCCGCACTCGCTGCGCTCAAGTAACATATGTGCGCAGACAGCCGAGCATTTTGCTTTTTCGGTTTCCCTTGGGTCTTTGCTCCATCGCTCTCATACGATCCGATTCGATCCCATCTGATTTGATTCGATTCTTGCAGCCGGAGCATATGGTCGACATATATGTTTTGTTTTCGCTCTGATAAGATAAGACCCGAATTTGTTGCCGTTGCATTTGCCGCCCGAGCTACGTGCCGCCCACTGCATAGTCAGCGGGCGGGCTGGGAAAGCTCCAGAGGGGCCCGGAAAAGTCGGCAACCGCGCCCCCTTTTCGAAGCACACCGGTCTGGCGGGTCTGCAAGCCTCTTTTGCCATGTCTGCGCTGTTATCACATTGATGAGGGTTACGCCATAGCTGATCAGTCTCTACACATCAAAAATTAAATTATTGACTAAATCAAGTTATAAGTTAAGATTAATAAACATCATAGGATATAATGCCAAAAATTTTAGTTTACAATTTTTGACAAAGAAAATTATAATTATTAAATTCTTAAATTAAAAAATTAAATTGAAGGGAGACACACAAAGGACTAGGGTTCTTACATCAGTTTTATATGTTATTTTAAGTGCCTAAAAGTATGTAACAATGTATTTTAAGCTTGGTAGAACAATAAGTTCATTCTGAAAAAAAGTCTTTTATTACTTGCATACTATTAGACACCTAAAATTACCCTTAAAGTGATTTTAAGCCCCTGGTGGCTTATGTAAAAAAAATATCTTTTAAATAATCTTAAAAATGTTTTTTACCAATTTTTATAACATTTTTTTGAGTGTAGACTCTTAATAAATTGATTTCTCCCCCCTGCATTCCGCTTATCTATTCAGCCATATCGACCGTGGCTTTCAGTCAGGAATTATCGGTTTACTAGTGCTAGCATATTTATAGGCCAATGCCATTTACGATGCTGGTTTCCAATAAAACGACCGACCGAAATAGCCAATATTGAAGGTCGAACTAGACAACTCTTTTTTTAGGGCCCCAGGAGTAGTTTAACTCCTGCCTGGAGGGCCTCACTTATCTAATCACATGTTACCAAAACAAAACAAAAGAAATGGAAACTTTCCCCCAAGCGATAAGCCTAATCGGGAATTAGTAGCTCCCGGTCCAAGGTGCTTTGACCAGGGGGCCACAAACCAAATACAAGGCATTGTAGTCTATCAAAAACCCATACAAACCTGCAGATTCGTCTGCCGGGAATCAAACGTGCCAGCTGTGGTACAGTGGAACACCCAAAAGCCAGAAATAAGAACACCCAACATTCGTTTTGCTCTTCTTCAACTTAACGCACTAATCATGAAATATCTTTATTAATAATAATTTCTTGCGTACGGTATAATAATGTTTCATATAAGTATTCTTCTCCTTGCAGTGGTTTTTTAATACATTCAAATTTACACAAGTCCGGGGCTTTAGCACTACGACAATAATTGATATACAATATTTATAGTAGAGCTAGGTATATAGATTAATATGTACTGTATATATAGATTTAATGCTCGTATATATAGTGGCGTAAACAAGTAAACTTTACAATTAGGCATGGTACTATGTATTTGGTTTCGGTTGCGTTTGCATTGCGAGGACTCGACTTTAATGGATAAGGTGGGGGAGGGGCAACTAATTATTGGGGGCCTCCTACTTTACAGTCATGTAAACGTACGTATAAATCTGCTGACCTATCGGATCCTTGATTGGAACTTCTTTTGATTGGCGGTGTACAAAATGGATACTTGTCTCCCAAAAATAAGGTAAAAGTGGAAAAATTCCTGCTCTGCTATGGGGAAATCTGCCACGTCGGCAACTACAATTCGCTCTAAACTCGACGGGCCATATCATAAGTATATTTCTATATTTGTCTTATTGTCTTCAACGTTCTGCCGTCCGTCCTTTGCATTGACTTTGAGTACTTCGAAATTCCATGTGTTTTGATTCAGTTGTCAGTAGTCAGATATCAGAGGTGCTTTTGCTTTTGCCTTTGCCTTACCGAAATAAGAGAAAGTTGGGGGCTTGGGATTGTATGAGAACCATTTTGCGGAAACCGAATTGGAAATATGGCTGGGACAATCTTTGTAGGCATCCTGTGGAGTGAACTCAAGTGAACAATGGGGTGCCGCTTAACAACTAGTTAAATATTAGACGCTTTATGGTTTCCCTTCTTCGATAGAACTTTACAACCACTAAAACTATTCACAGCAGTTTATTTTCATGTTTTGTTTTTACTTGTGTAGCTCTGTCAGTGTGGGAAAATACTCTTGAGTGGTTTGAACGGGGAAAATAGATTCAGTGAGGGGATGAAGAGTCTTAACAGCTAAACATTGAGGATATTATTTAGAATATCACACATTCCATGTATCTTTCTCTAATCAATATAGTTAGTATAGGTATTTGTTTGTATAACTCAACTAGAACTCGAAGTGTTAATATTGTGTCTCAACGCTCTTAACCTGTTTGAAGTAATATTAAAGTGTGTAACTCCTTTTAGATTACATATGCTAATTATAGGTCGGGTGAGTTCTACTTGAGGTCGAAATAAAAACTGCAGATCTCTACTAAAACTAAATGTTGAGTTGAACTCTTTGGAAATGCGCTGGCTAAGTCGACTATAAAGCGATTGCCGTTGAAGAGTTATCTCCAGGAGTGGCGGGTATTCTGGGGGATTATCGGGATTTCAGGAATTACAGGGATTACCGGGATTGGAGAGGAGTGTGGCGTGGGGATCAGAAATACTTTCAGTTTGTGTGCTCGAGTGTCTAATGGTAAAGCTTTAAGCATTCCAACTAAATGCTACATAATCGAATTTAAACCTTTAGCAACCCGTTTAAGATAATACCTAACATCCTGCGGCACATTGTACTCGTACATAGTTTTTAAAATTTAGTTTAGTTTTAGTTCGGGTTTAGTTCAGTTAGTGTTAAAGTACGATTTAACAATTTTAGTTGCGCACTCGAATGCAATTCTTCGGCTGTTTATTCTGGTAATTACTTAGATTAGATTTAAATTATGTTAAAATACTTATAGTAAATATTTATAAATGTTTGCGCTCAGCTCGGCACGCACTCTCCTCTCAATGCTCGTCTCAGTTAAACTAGTTCTTCACTTGCCATTTCGTTTCGGTTCACACCTGGACCTGGACCTGTGTCTGTATCTGTATCTGTACCTGGACCTCTACCTGTATCTGTATCTGGATCTGTGTCTGCTTAGTTATCGGTTTCTGTATCGGCACCTGGGGGTTGTGGCTCCTCTAGACATCGTACGCGTCCTTCTTGTAGTTGTTCTTTCTGCTGGTTGGCACATTTAGCGCGTTCGATGTCTTGGTGGTAGTCGTCGGACGCATCATCATCATCCGCATGGTCATGGGCTTGTCCTCCTCCTCGTCGTCGGAGAAATCGCTCTGGGTCTTCACGTGACCACCAAGCGCCGGGCCACTGAAGTCGTTCTCGTCGTCCTCATCGTCCTAAATCAAGAGAAGAAAGGGAAACGGATGAGGCCACCCTTCAAGATGTCAGGCAATCAAATGGACGGACAGAGTCCTCTAGGAAATCAAGAACTTCTTACGAAATTATAGTACATAAATCAAATGAGCTGACACCACGCTGCGTATACTCGATATTCTACACAAGCTCAAGCGAAAGCTCTCTACACGGCCAGCGGATGGCCTCGAAAGCAGAATTTTCAAATTATAACGACTAAAAGTCCAGTGACAACTGTAATGTAGATGTAAAGTAGTTGTACATCCGCCACTGGTTGCAAGTAAAAGATTTGAATCATACCAAAAAACATTGAAACAATGAACAAACAAACAAACGAACCAACAAACGAAATTTATATGGTAAGATTTTGGTTAACCCTCTGTTACTTTACCTGCGAATAAGCCACGATCAGCCGCCAATTGGATTTCTATATTGGTTTAGAACTGCCTACATCTATGTACACTCATTGCCCTACTTCTGCTGAGCCCTCAAGCGATTTTGCTAGTCTTTTCCCTAAACTTAAGTTTTGTAAATAATTGTTCTGGCCTTATCAGTTTTTTCGGTTTAAAAGAGCTTTTTGCGATTTTTTTCTAGCTACGATTAATTGCTGTGCGTTGATTAGTTCTTAGTGGTATTGAGTACAGGTAATTGCTTGGTAACCGAGGATGAGCAGTTGGTTTCTACTTGAGTCGAGGCATGTCCTTGGTTTTTTTCGGTTTCTCTGGGTGTTCAGTGTTTGGTGTTCGGTGTTCTGTGTTTCTGGGCCATGCAAAGGGCTTTGGTGAACTACTTTTAGAGCTATCCTAGTTTTATCTGTTTGCTGATTTCTTTTTGGGGTTCTCTAAAACTTGGCGCTGCACTTGAGTTCGTATCCATGGCTTCGATTTCGTTTTCGGTTACGGTTCGTTCTAATTCTAAAACATTGACCAATGAAAGTGGACACGGGAGCAGAGGGAAAGAAGAGCAGAGAATCGTGTGATTAGCTTTAGTGTTTCAGAGATGTGCAGGTGACGATGGGATCGGGGTTTCTGGATGGGGCATAGCTTTTCTATCCAGGACGAGGCACAACTTACTTCAAAGTCTCCAATTGTGAAGCGTGTCGCCGCTAGTGAATCTTGCGGTGGCATATCCGGACTCATATTCTGAACGACAATGGTGAGTGAGTTTGGTTATGTATTCGGTATTTGGATGTAAGCATTGTCAGATAGGAAAAACAAGCGCAAAAGTGAGGAATGTATCGTTAGGTGAGAGAAAGACACAATTAGTCACACGTATAGACCAAAAGAGAGATGGGCGTAATCTTAGACTAAGAACACAACGAATGGTACAAAGAAAGCTCAAATCGAGACTGGATCGAAAGTGTTATCAGCCGATTTGAGGGAGGATCTGCACTTACATCGTCGTCATTGTCGATCATCTCCTTGGTGGAGGCCGTTGTCTCGTTGCGCCTGATCGATCCCTGGTGGATGTCCAGGTCCACCTTCAGGCACTGGAAGCTACGCATGAGGAACACGATGGGCATGGGCAGGACCCCGGCCAGGATCATGGACAGGGCGATGGCCATCACCCAGTTGGGGTAGCTCTTCTGCTCGATCATACCCTGTGGAAAGGAAATATTTAGTTAAAAAAGGGTAATCGAAAGAAAAGGTAACTTATGAGCAACATATAGTATGAACATATAGTTTACAGTACACAATATCACTTACCAAATCGGCATTCCAAGCTCCGTAAGTGGGATTCCTGATGACCATAAAGACCACCGATGAGACCAGGATGCAGACCATGATCACCGGACCAATGTACCGCCAAGTCATCTGCCAGTAGAGACCAGGTCGGTAGCCAGTCATCTGGTAGATGTCCTCAGTGAAGCTGTGGAAAGGCATCGTTAGTGTCCTAATCTCAACTACAAAAGGAAACCCCGAACTCACCGCTCGTGTCCGTAGATGAAGATCACGGCTATCATCTCCATCAGGGCCACTACCACGAGGCCAATGGTGCCGGCAAAGGAGTCGAACATCTTGAGCCAGTACTCGCCGGCACCTGTGCAGAAGATGAAACCGACAATGAAGCAGAAGAGACACACCACGCCAGTGACATGCTGTTTCTTAACCCGCTTGATAATGTCAATGTCGAAGAGGGTGCACAGCATGCCCTCCAGGATGCCGATCTGCGACCCCAGTCCCAGCGACAGCAGCATGGTGAAGAAGAGCACGGCCCAGAAGGGAGCCCCGGGCAGCTCCACAATAGCCTGGGTGAACACGATGAAGGCCAGGCCAGTGCCCTCGGCAGCCTGTATATAAAAATATGTGGTAAGACCCTCTAGATTGAAGGATCCCTCATCCCGACAGTACTCACATTGTCCAGTTCGTGGGCCAGACTGCACTCACTTAACTGAAGCCTGGTCAGCTCGGTGCCATTCAGCATACTCATGGTCTGTTCATAGTTATGGGTCTCATTTACGCCCAGCAGTTTGTTCTTGACCAGGATGTCCGTATTACTGGGGGGGAATGAAAAAGGAAGAAAGAGTAAGCAATCAATGGAGACCAGTTGAAATCGGTTAGAACTCGACAGAGAGCCAGTTCAAGAGCAATTGTGCATAACTCAAAGTGGGTCCGTTAATTGATGCAAATTGACAGACACGACCGCGATTCCATATATCGATTCGAATATCAATGGATGGGCGCAGAGGTACACCCACCGAGCCGGCGACTCATTGATACGCAAATAGATACAAAGACAGTTGCCCTGTGCCGGTTACAACTGGTCGGTATATGGATGACCCACCTAGTGGACCCACTGATGCGTACGACCCACTCCCTAACCCACTCCCCGACCCACTGACTCACCTGGCCACACAGCGGTCCACATTCACGGTGGCCTTGAACCCGAGAATGGCGAAGATGACCACGCTGGCGTAGATGGCCGTGACGGCATTGCAGACGGACACCAGGAGCACATCCCTCACGCAGTTGTTCTTCGGCGTGTTGTAGCTCCCGAAGGCGATCAGGGAGCCAAAGGCCAGGCCGAAGGAGTAGAAGACCTGCGTGGCTGCATCCAGCCAGACAGTGGGTTCGAGTAGCTTCTCCACCTTCGGCGTATACATGTGCATCAGGCCAGCCCCGGCTCCTCTCAGCGTAATGCCGCGAATGAAGAAGATGGTCAGCACAATGTAGGGGAACAGCGAGGTGAAATAGACCACTTTGCCAGAGCTCTGGATGCCCTTCATCACGATGAAGAAGACAATGGTCCAGGACAGCATCAGGCAGAGCACGATCCACCACTTGAGGCCACCGGGCTCGTCCATGGAGGGGGCTGCATCCAAGGTGGTGCGGTACCAGAAGTACGTCGTCTCCGAGGACTTGGCGCACTCCTCCAGCTCAAAGCCTGTGCCGTTCAACGGACAGGTGGACCAGGGCAGCGGATACTATTGAGAAGATTATTCAATTACGGAGTATTTATTGGGTATCCAGAACACTAACTCACCCGAAAACTGTTGAAGAGGTAGAAGAAAACCCACGTGATAATCACGTTGTAGTACAGAGCCACAAACAGCGTCACTATGCACGACGAGATGCCGATGCCACCCAGCCAGGGATGGATGGTGTTCCACACACCCAAGGCACCCAATCGCATCCTCTGGCCGATACCCAGCTCGATGAGGAACAGCGGTATGCCTTCCAGTATCAGCATAATCATGAAAGGTATCAGAAACGCACCTGTAGAGGAAGAAAGAGGGCTTAGTTTAACAGTGATAAACAATAGTTATGACACTAATAATAAAATAGATCACATAAAGATATAAAATTTTACAGAGATTAAGATCAAATACATAGCTAAGCTTATAATAATTACTAGCTTTCCCGCCACGACTTTGTCCGCGTTTTATAAACTGTTCCTAGAAGTGGTAGCAAAGATTATAACACCATTTTGTCTCCATATAATTATTATAGGCAATCGAAATGTTAAAAAAAAATTAAATTATTAAATGATTCTATGATTCAATCATTCAATCATTCAATGATTCAATGATTCAATGATTCAATGATTCAATGATTCAATGATTCAATGATTCAATGATTCAATGATTCAATGATTCAATGATTCAATGATTCAATGATTCAATGATTCAATGATTCAATGATTCAATGATTCAATGATTCAATGATTCAATGATTCAATGATTCAATGATTCAATGATTCAATGATTCAATGATTCAATGATTCAATGATTCAATGATTCAATGATTCAATGATTAAATTATTCAATGATTCAATGATTCAATGATTCAATGATTCAATGATTCAATGATTCAATGATTCAACTCTAAGATTCGACTCTATGATTCCACCTTATGATTCGAATCTATGATTCGACTCTGTTATTCGACTCTGTGATTCAACTCTATGATTGAACTCTATGATTGAACTCTATGATTCGCCTCTATGATTCGACCCTATAATTGCACTCTATGATTCAACTTTATGATTCGATTCTATGATTCGACTCTATGACTCGACTCTTTGATTCGATTCTAAGATTCGAATCATTGATTCGACTCTATAATTCGAGTTTATGATTCGACTCTATGATACCATTATTTGATTCGACTCAATGATTCGATTTTATGATTCGACTTTATGAGTCGACTTTATAATTCGATTCTATGATTCTATTCTATGATTCAACTCTATGATTCGATTCTATGATTTGATTTAATGATTCGATTCTATTATTCGATTCAAACATTCAATTGAATGATTCGACTCCTTAAGTATTTTTTGGAGCTGTTTGGAGCCACTGGCCCCCTGTTGAGTAAAAATTTGGCTGCTTTAGCTTTTACGATTTGGGCTCTTTTTGAGTACTGTATTTAAGATACCAATATATTTATATCAATAATGCGTAAAGTAAATACTACTTACTAAATAGTTATTCCTATTCTTGTATATATTCGTAAATTAATATTAAGTTCAGGTGTACAACAATGAAGATACAAAGATTATCATTACCTTTACTTTACTGGGAACAAAAAATTAAGGTGAATTAATTTAATTTAAAAATCTTTATTTATTCTTCTAAATAAATTTCATAACCTTTAAAGTAATCCCCCCGACGTTATGCAAACGTTTTTTACAATCCTCGAAACATGCCAAATAGTCCCTTTCCGGTACAGCCATCAGCGCCATCTTCGATTTTTTTAATATCCTCAATCGACTCAAAACGCCTTCCCCGGAGTAGTCTTGAGTTTTGGGAATAGCCAGAAGTCACACGAACCCAAACAATAAAAAAGATGGCGAATTTGTCACGAAAAACGAGTGAGGTGTGAGCCGGTGCATTATCGTGATGTAAAAACAACAGTGGTTGTTACCCATAATTCTGGTCATAACGCTCAAATATTATTCCTTAATAATAGTTTGCCCGTGTGGAAGGAAATCATAGTGTACCATACCTCGAAAATCGACCACCACAGTAAACTTATTAAATGAAAAAAAGTAATTACCCAAGATAACAAAAGAAAACCAAATTCATTTAACACATATTGTTATTCTTTTTCCAAGTGCACATTTGAATGACAGGTGACGTGACACAAAATCAATCTAAAGCCAGCCGGAAATTTGCATTTCTGGTGGGGTCGGGAAATATCTGGTTGGCCAGCTAGAGAGTATTCGAACTTCGATGCCGGGTCATGCTGTCAATTGTAATTGAATTAAAACCAGGGTGGGGTTAAAGCGCCATTAGAAATGTGCGTGCTCTTGCTTTTGCGTCCCCTGCACCACCCACCACCCACCGCTCACGCCCACTACACCTATCCCACCCAAGGCCATCAATTGGGCCCTTCCGCCGTCGAATGCCAGGCAATTAGTGCACATTAAATCCCATAATGTTATTGTCAAAGCTGTGCACCTGATTAGCTGCATTTCGTTGGACAACTGATATTGGATATGACACATGTCGACGGGCGGAGGGGCGTGACGGGGGTCTACCCAATTTGGCGTTATCGCTCAGGTGACCCGTGCAGTCAAACAGACATTGATTGAAAAATACTGCTCCAGTTAGCGCATTTTGCCCGGCTACCCGGTAATCCGAGGCTTAGCGTAAAATTCCATGCCAACGCTTTTGAAACTCGTAATCGAGTTGGTGTTATTACGAACCCAAATAGCTAGCATATGAGGATTGCTTTGAAATAATGAAAAGTAAGATTAACTGATAAATAACAACTATGATATCAAAGGTTTCTAAGAAAGTATTATCTAGAATAATGAACGAAATGATTTTATTATGATCAAATTTTAGCAAACATTATAAGCCTTTTAGTTTAAAATAAGTTTAGTACACCCATCCACCGTTTTTTAAACATAGTTCCATAAAAAAATTTAACTCTTTAGGTACACCACAATTAAGTTATATTATTCCGATATTTCAAAATATAGTTATTTGCAGATTAATACCTCCATTCTTAACTCCATAATTCATAACTCCAATGAATCTAAGTTTAAATGTAGTCGTCTTTAATGTGCTCTTATTACTAGAAATCGAATCTTGGGATATATCGGATGTATCATATATTATATATCATAGTGTAAGCGAACTATGTTCAAGTACGATTATTTAGTTTAAGCCACTATCTAAGTAATACAAGTAATGTTCAATCCGTAATTCCATTTTGATCTATAATTTGCTTATTATAGAATTCGAAAATCCTAAATGTATAACTATATCTTATATTGTAATAAATATACTTAGATCTGATTAGATATTGGTACTCACCGCCTCCGTTCTGTTGGCACAGGTAGGGAAACCGCCAGATGTTGCCGAGGCCCACCGAGTAGCCGATGATGCTGAGGAAGAACTGCATCTTGCCGCTCCAGGCGGCGCGTTCCGGCTCGTTGCCCGGGATGTCCACCGACTGCACGGAGTTGCGCTGCGGGGCGGTGAGGACGATGGTCACCCCGTGGGTGCCGTCGCCCCTCGCCCGGGTGTTCAGTGGCGCCATCTCGTGGCCGTTGCGCGGCGCATCGATGATTTTGGTGGCAGCCATCAACGTGCGGATTGCCCTGGCGTAGTATCCGTGGTTACCGTCTGCGGAAAAGTGGAGCAGCCGATTAGGAAGTGGCAGGACTCGCGGGAAGGATTCTCCTTATTATTGTTTGATCGATACTCCTCGAGTATCCGTGTGTGCGGGCTTGTTTGCCCACTTGTGTGGCGGCTCGTCCTTGAGACCACTTCTACTGGCTGCTAACTCAATTTGTGTCCTAATTGTTTGCCATTAGGCGGGTTCTTCGCTGGTTAATGGAACCTTTTCGCCGGCCCAACCACTCCAAATTTTCTTTTTCCCCCTTGTCAACTTTCGTTATTTTATTACTATGCAAATTGGGTATAGTGCCATGGGAATTCATAAACAGGGTATGTTCATTAGTTTTCACCAGAATTTACTCAGACATGGATGTTGGCTTGCTAAAAGCAGTACACCTCAAATTATATTTCAAATGTTCTTCATCTCAAAAAATATTTTTTTAGTTCTTTTAACTTGAGAAAGATGAGTTTTTCATAATAAATATATTTCAAGTTAATAGTTTCTTAGAAGTTAAAAATGCTGAAATATTCTAAATCGAACTGGGAAATTAAAACGAAATAGTATTGGAGATCAGGGACTGTAAGTAATGATTATTGATCTGATTTTTGAATCAAAAAATCACCCACTTAGGATCGACACACGCGGAAAAGGAAAATACCATAGTAATACTCTTTGGTTTGTGTATCCATTTTCATTTTGATTTTTAAGTTTGTGATTTTTATAATATTCTTTAAAAATAATCCTCAATGGAGATACCTTTACGTATGCCTTTAAAAAAATTATCTTTACGATAATCGATAGTCGACATAAATACAAGGGGATACAAATTAGTTTTTGTTGTGTGGCTATCTATCCAATATCCAAGATAATTCTGCCCGTGTAGCAACCACTCATGTGGGGGGTCAGAGGTTAATTAGATCCTTAGTTTCAGCAGTAAACAAGCAAGCAGCTCCAAGGACTGTTTACGAGTCACTTAACCGACCCAACCACCCACTGAGAACGTGACTTCCTGAACCTTGTTGCTTGGTGTAGAGGAGAGCCAAAATTTTCGTCAACACCGCAGAAGGTCGTTGTAAATTGAAAGAGCAACTAAAAAAGAGCAACCTGGGTGGTGGAACTAAAGGGGGTTGGGGGTTTAGGGTTGGGGGTTTGGGGTGGCTCTACCCATGGGTCGTTCTATGTGGTGCCCATTTACTTGGAGGCTCGTCCTCTGTTGCTGACGTAGTAAATTAGGGCTAGAGAACAGGCAGCAGAGAGAGTGAGCGGAGAGCAATGGGTGTGTTGTTTTGGGGCAGAGGCAGCAGCTGTGTGGCAAGAAGCAGCAATTCACCACGGAGAGAGAGAGCCGAAAGCTTTGCCAAGCTTTTGGCGTCCTGCCGCTTCATTGATGGCCTTTGCGGGGAAAGGTTTCTTAGGGGGTGCCAAGGGGTTCCACGCCATATATTCTCGGTCTATTCTTCTATATTTTGCGTATACGTAATGTGGTATGACGTCTTTTGATGGCTGCCTCATTTTCCAATTGCGTTTCCCGAATCGCCACCCCCAACCGCCCATTCGTGTAAATATTTATCCAGCTACACCCACAAAGTGTATCTTGTAGTTACAGATGCAGAAACCAAAAAGTATACCCCCAGCTGGCATGTCTCTGATTAAATTGCAGGGAAACGAGCAATAATCAAAGGACGCAATATGCACTTGTCCGCACTTTTCCGCACTTTTCCCCCCGCCGAGCTGTCTCGGGAAAACTCTCGTCCTCTGATTACACAATCCGATTGCTGTTACGTAAACCAGAGTGTGAAAATATTAAAGTCCTGTGATTGTTGTGCTGTTGCTTTCTGCGTCGCAGTTAAGTGGGTGGTTGGGTGGTCTCGTTTTTTTCGCCTTCAATCACCGGCGTTTCTAAAAAAAGCTTGGGTAAGGATGTGGCCATGGCCCTGTCATTGGAATGGGTTAAAACACTTGGCTAAAACACAATGCCCAAATCATTGCCGTAGGAAATTACTAAATGAGGGTCAAGATTGCAACTGATTGGATGTGACAGGACCTCATTGAAGAATAGTCCTCCGGCTTATATAACTCGCGGCTTGGGAACTGAAAACCCATCTGGTTGAAACTAAAATGAATGGAAATTTACCAAACAAAGCTACCCCAAAACTCATACACAGGTAGAAAAGCTTAGGTCCTGAGCTAAAAAAAGGACAATACCAATTGCGTCGTTGCCAAAGTGCTACGCACATAAAAAATAGCGAGTTCATCCCCTTTCAACTCGCGGACTAGGATATCCGAGTTTAAAGCTCGTTCTGGGTTAAAGTGCCCTCGAAATAGCTCGAAAAAGAGGGGCGGGGATAGTGAAAATAAAACAAGTAGGCGAATCTGATGACATGGCGTGTTGCAGGCTAAATCGATAAGAACGGCTTTGCGGGTAAGGTGGAAATCAAGGGGAAAGCCAGCTGTCTTTTCCGATTTCTGCATAAATCATGCAATTTGATTGCCAATGAAATGCGCTCTGTTTACGCAATCGATTTTGCACATTTTATTGGCCTTTTGTTTACTCTATGCCATAACAAATTCGCTGCGAATCGTTCAAATATATTTGCTCTTGAATTTGAAATACCCACAAATATAACCATATTTGTGGCTATTTTGGGAACCACTCGAAAATAAACAGAGAGGTATTGCGCAAGTTGTTTGCTGGCTGCCAATATGCAACTTATGCCCTTTGCTCTTGCTAATTTATTTGGCCATCGTTTGGCGCCAAGTCGAGAATTGCGCCGAAAGTCTGCGAGGACACTCGGCACCCAGAAGCCACCCCAAAACCACCCTCACTTCCGGTTCCGACTGACCTTGGTGCTCAGCCTTCGATGCATTCAAGTTTGGCGGTAGTCGCCACTGTGTGTTTCCTGGAAATCGGCGCCAGTCTGTTCAGGATGGGAAACATTTGGAGGCACTTAAAAGTGACAATGAGGATCCCGAGGGGAGGTGGGATTCCCTCATCGGTGTTGGGTTACTCCTCCCCAAACCCCCGATTCGAATTGTTTACGCATACATAACCTTGGTCAGCTGCTGCTCGAAGAAAGGAAGGTTTGTTTTGCAGAAACATTATGTAAATAAACACGACTGGCTGGTCTGGCTCTGGAACTACGGAAAGTTTCCATGTATTATTATACCACTTTGAGCCCCCTTTAAAGTCTCGTTTTACAAGAAAATGAGTATGCTGATTTTACAATGTAAGTTAAAATTATACAAATCTTCAATTCCTTTTCACCTTTTTTAAGCGGTCTAATATATATATTATTATTTAAATTGGTATATTACTGCTTAGACAAGCATTGTCTTAGTTATTTCGTCCCACCCTTATTGTCCTAAGTTTCTTGGTGATAAAAATAATGTATACAACTAAAATAACTTTTAATAAACTTCAGAAGTGAGATACTACACTGCATAAATAGCGAACCTTGATTTCAAATAAGTTTGAGTTTTGAGTAAGGGTATAAACGAGGGTTGTGTTCATGCTAGTTTTTCTGGACGCCTGGTAGAGATGTATTTAATTTCCTTACTTTTGTCTTTTTTATTGTTAGAATTTAATTTATTTTGGTTAATTATCTAATGAAAAAAATGTATTTATTATTAGAAGTACATATAAACATTCGAAATAATATTTTAATAAAAGTTAAAGTTGACAGCCACCTTCTAGCGGACTCGAACCTGTGCTACCATGTGTCAAAGGCGGACACTCTAGCAGCTGGACCACCTAACGAATTGTTCGCAATCATGAAAAATGTTCTTATTTTTTTGTTTTTTTTTTTGTGGGTGTGCTCACCTCTTTAAAGGGGTCTAAAAAAATATTATTATTTATTATTTATTTTGGTTTATTACTGTTTAGACAAAAATTCTCTAAGTTAGTTCACCCTTATAGACTTATGTTTCTTGGTAATAAAAATATTATATACAAATAAGAGAACTTGAATGTATATTTACCAAAGGTGTTTAATTTTGGTGTTTATGTGTTTACATAGACTTCTGATTTTAGATACTACACTGGAAAAATGGCGAACCTTGAATTAAAGTAGGTTCAAGTTTCGTTGTTAATATTTTATACGTTGTCACAATTTTTAAGAATGATTATTAATAATGAATGATTCATCATTATTTTTTTAGGAGATTTCTGCTTTAAACTTGTACTTTTATTAAAGATATGGAAAATTATTACATTTTTGCAATGCGGAAATTGAAGTTTCGTAGTCCCGGCTAGTCCTGGCCTTTAAAGCACTATTAATTTATTTAATTATGGTATATTATATTATCCTTTTTTGTTAAATAACCAACGAAAAAGATATTCAATTTGGGGCGTGGTGAGCCGTTATGGGAAAAACAAAGCCAACCCTTTCCACTATTTTTTATTCCTTTGTGCGTCTTAACCTTTTGCCCCAAGTTAGTAATCGATAAGAGGCAAGTGTTTTAGTCCCAGCCCAAACACAACATTAATTTTTCATCAAGCAAAGTTCGCTTGGACAGATTCGAGCGGACTCATGCACTTGTCTGGCCGAAAAGATTGCCAAAATACCAGTGTACCAGTACCTTATATAGACCCTATATAAACCCATCGTACATTGTATCCAACTTTCGCTCTCACCCTAGAGAGAGATGGCCAGGGGTGGGCGAGGAAAGGCAGAGAGAAGGGAGGAAACTAAATGCAATCAGACAGGCACAAAGTTCAATTGCTTGTGCTTTCCATTTTTGGCACAGCATCAACTGTTGGCCTGTTGAGGACGATGGGGAGGGTTGGGGGTGGAGCTTTTGTGGCCAAAACATCCCCTCGGCCAATGCCATTGCCAGCCCCAATGCATTTTATCAGAGTCTCCAAAATAGAGAGAATCAAAGATGATGTTTTGAAGGACTTTTTGAAGAAGAGAACTTAAATATCTTGTTCTTTTTTAATAAAACCTATTTACAAGTGCATTAAATAAATCAAGTAAAATTAATAAATATAATTTATTAAAACGAATATGAAAAAATTATATTATTTTTAATAATTTATCCCTTATATTGAACACAACTCAAATGAATTCGCTCAGAGAATGAACAAATTTTGTTTACGATGCCCGTTTGGTCAAGTGACTAATGAGTGAATGAGTTCCCCTGCCAAAATCTGATTCTGTTTTCCCATGTTCTACAATGCAATATATATGTAGGTAGTTCATGTCAACGTGCAAAGTTGAATGTATTGCCGATTCTAGCACTTTGTTGGTTTTTGGAATGCGAATTCGCTTTGAATGCACAAAAATGCAGATTTTCGTTGGCGCTAAGGGCACGAAACAAATGAAATTAACATAAAGCTAAGTTCACTGTTTTCGCGGAAATCCACGTGCATCCCCAACCTCGAGTTTTTACGACAGAGTTATAAGATAGAGATGGAAAAGAGAGAGAGAGAGCCTATCTAAAAGAGAGAGAGAGCACGAGCAGGACAGGGAGGAAGTCCTTTGGGTATACGTAGACATGTGCCTGTGTTAGTGGGCAGGACACGTCAGGCAGAAAGTTTCGCCTTGCTTTTTGTTTCGTACCAAAGTTTGTCTTGGCTGCGGTTTTGGGTTTGCAATTCCTGGCTGGGTTTTAGCTGACTTTTCACACACACACTCGCGCGCTGGGAAAATCACTGATTTTCCTCGATTTCCGCTTTAATCCAGCTTAACGCTCGATATCAATTTCGTTCGACGAATTTTTCTGCGTTTTTTCACGGAGCTTTGCTCGATTTTCACGACCGTTGGTTTGTGCTTTCTGTTGTTAAATGAATCCAAATCGCTTGGCGCCGCGCGAAGCTCGCGAATTGGCGTGGTGGGTTGGATTTTGAGGTGAATTCGCCACCACCAGCGCAGGCACTTACACACACGCACACTCAGCCACTGACGCAGGACTCTGCATGGAAATTTTTCGGCTGACAGCGTTTAAATTGGGCAAAGCTTCACTTTCATTGATTGCCGTACGCGGAAAGGAGGCCAAAAGCTGCAGGAGCACGTGGCTTTTCGGGGGTTGAAAGTTCAAATGCCGCCGCTATCGCCTGTTGGTGGTAGTTGGACAGGACACAGGGAGGAAGAGAGAGAGAGAGAGCGTGCAAAAGAGAGCCCAAGAGAGCAGGTCCTTCGGAATAAGAAAGGTAGCTAGATCTTTAAAAGTTTTATGTGTTTTGCTCTCCATGATCGTTCTTACCGATCGGGCTACTGTGTCCTATAGGTTCTATTGAAACAATAGCTTCAAAAATGTTACATTTTGCAGTTTTCAGGATATTGGGGTAGTTCAAATATATAAATATATATATAAATATGTATATACAATCCTATTAATTTATATAAGGAAAATGCCAACTGACAACTATATCCTACAGCTACCCTTTTTTTAAAAAAAAATACACGGACCTAATGACTATTACTGTGTATATGCTATGCCTATTTCATGAAATCAATCATGAATTCGATAACACACGAAAGTTGACTATGAATTCAGCCCCAATTCACGAAATGTTGAGGCACAGCCTACTACTTTGTAGAGCTCTATATCAAATTCAAAAAAATTGACAGTTTACTAATATCATTTCATGAATTTGTCTGTGTTGTATAAACAGGGGCTATTATAATTTCATGTATTGGAGAATGCATGAAATTCATAGCATAAACATAGTTTATGTAAAGCTGAATAGAGTACTCAACTTTTTTATTTGAATTTTTAAATTCAGGCGCTTATTACCGATATTGTGATTTTGCTGCTGGCAACGCTGTAATTAAAATAATTTTGGTGCTACCAGACTAAGCAATATTTAAATTGCATTGCAGCCTTTTGGGTACCAAGTGCTACCGCTACCGCATGATAGATGGCGCTCAAATATGTGTGACCGTAAATTGCAAGTTCATTGGTATATCGTAATAAGATATATCGATAGACAGGCGTCGGAAAAAGCGCGCAATTCAAAACAACGAAATTATTTCGACATGCCTTTAGGTTGTTCATATAACTTTGAATTTATCAATAAATCGACCATTCCAATGTACACACAAATCAGGGAGCGTAAGTAACAGTTATTTATGACTTTTATTTCATAAGGCCTACTGCAATTTTGCGCAATTCAAAACAACGAAATTATTTCGACATGCCTTTAGGTTGTTCATATAACTTTGAATTTATCAATAAATCGACCATTCCAATGTACACACAAATCAGGGAGCGTAAGTAACAGTTATTTATGACTTTTATTTCATAAGGCCTACTGCAATTTTTGATTTTAAACGTAAAGAATAACAGTCATTTTGATCTTATCCGCAAATTACCAAACAACCGGCCAAATTGGAAAACAAACAACAAACAAACAAACTATATACATGACTACAAAATGCCTAACTATTAAAACAAAAATAATATATTCTAGTGGGTCTTTTTAAATAAAAATCACACATTTATGTATAATTGTATTTATTCACAGTCCTGATTTAAATGTTAGTTCTCATAAAATATAATTATTAAGCGTTACTGCCTTCTTAATGTCAAGCGGTTCTAATTGGTCGGTAGTAAGAGGTTTTACCAAAAGTATATAAGTACAAACTTAGTTCCTATCTTGGAAACATAGGTTTAATTAGACAATGAATTCGTCACTTTCAGTGAATTAACCATTTAAAAATCATAATTGATATGTAAATTTAACGATGTCATGATTTGTCTGCTATACAAAATAAATTTAATACAGATTTTAATAAACTTACAATGAGTAGGGCTTGTTGCATGTCACAGTTCTTTAAGTTAAATATATAGAGACCAATAAATGTCCAAATAAAAATGAAAAGCCGGCCAAAATCGGAGTGAACCTGACAAAAATGTTAAAAATGTTAAAGACATGGCCCTGACTCCGAAAAGGTTAAATATGTTTCCCTCGTACACAAACTCGTAATTTTGTTTCGTGGCCAGAAAAAAACCAGAAAAACAATGACAGCCTCGCGAACAACAGAGCCCTTCTTGTTGCCTCAGAAAAACCAAATCACAAATATTGTTTGACCCTCATTATGTTTGAAATTTGCTTTCCCAGGCCCAGCCAGCGAACACGAGGACATTAAAGATAGGATGTGAACAAAAGAGCCTGTTCATTTAACTTGCACCGAAGCTTACAGCACCCTTTATGACAAGTAAAGAACATTTACAAGTTATAATAACTAATTTATAACTATTATATATCAAATATAGCACTTTTAATATACTATACTTTAAAAATTTCATTTTTTTATCCAAGTATCTAATTTTGTATTAAGAAAAGTATTTATTTTTGATTTATAGAGTAAGTAGTATGAGGAGCAACGTCCTCGCAAGTTGACTTCTATTATCCGCAAATTATACAAAGGTAACCTTCCAGTTATAAAAGTTCGAGTGTATTGAAAGGCCTCTCGATGCGGCAGTTTTAGACCTGTGACCCCTGGCAGGGTATCCTTTTCAGGGGTCCAAAAGAGGGAAGCAGCCAAACGCACCGAAGAGGGTCGAACAGGGGGCAACACAGAAAACAAGGGAGGCCTGTAACTAAGTAAGATGTGCACAAAGTTAGTTTTCCTTTCCCTGTTCGCTTTCCCTATTTTTTTGTGTTTTGTCCTGCTCGTAAACTCATTTGCCTGGCACGCTGACAAGAAGAGCCCACAAACAACCGGCGGCAAGTTTACAGAAAATACAGCAGAGAAAACATCTTCGACGGGCCGTGGGCAGCAGGAAAATGAGGCTGCCACCCAAGGAAAATAATACAATTTAATAAAAACGCCTGGGCTGTTGTTGTTTCTCGGCTTCTCATTGAATTTCGGGAAGAAATGTTGTCCTTTCGCATTGACACGCAGCGAGAATAATACGCCTGAGCGTATGCAATGAAAAATTCAACTTTTGCATAATCTGGAAAAAGTTGCGCACGCACGAAGGTAAACAAATTTGCACGGCCAAGGCTGAAGGTAAATGAAAATGTACTAAAACTGAGGCACAGCGCTTAGAAAATTATGCAAAAATAAACAGGGCAAAAAAGAAAGTGAATGAAAACCACGCACACGGCGGAAAAAAGTCACCAAAACTTAATGACCTTTCGACATGCTTTCATAGATACAATAATGAATTTTAACATTTTTACCTGTCATATATTTTTGTGGATATGACTTCACACACATCAAACCATCCAACATGTACGCCCACTAGATATGTTTTCATAGATACAGTAATAGATTTAACGATTTTTATAATTTTAAATATAATATTTTTATGGCTATGGGACTAAAACACTATGGCTCTAAAAGAATATGGGTTTTTTAAAACCAACACATATATGAAAAAAAAATATTATACATGGTAAGGCTTTTTTTAAACCACCCAACATGTACGCCCACTATAAATGTTTTCATAGATACAATAATAAACTTTAACGTTTTTTATCAAATATAATATTTTTATTGCTACGTTTTCACACTATGGGTTTATTTTAAAATCACCAAATATATGAAAAATATTTCTCAGTGCCTGCCCAAAGTAAAAAGTGCGATAAAAACAAATGCGTCTCGTTCTCGGGCATCTTCTTTTTCCTCTCCTCGGCAAGGTGATTATCCATAATCCCCCGAAAAAAGCGTCCGTGTGGCGGGCAGGATTGAATGACTAAAGACAAAGTTTTCCCTCGCCCAGAAGATAAATGCGGGCACTGTTCCAGCTCCTCCTGTTTGCCACTCCCCCTTTTTTGCCCCGCAGCCATGTCCTTAGAGCGAGGATACCCACACCATCTCCATTACGCACCACCCACTTGTTCCACCTGCCCGATATCATACCTGTCTAGGATGAGATTCAGGCGTTAATATTTTTAGCTGCGCCGGAATTTGTAGTCTGGCAGCGATAAAGCATCTTCTCGGTGACAATGAATCGGGGATAAAGCATTTTACGTGCCACCGGCTGCCAAATAAAGTGCTCCTCTCCCCCAGCTGGTGCGGGTTGTTTTTTCAGCCACGTCGCTGATTCGCATAAATTATGCAAGTACATTTTACCCGAGAGTGTTACATGCAGGCGACCGAATCTGCGGAGCGACCAAAGGACCAACGGCAGACCCCAAATTCCGGCTAACAAATTACAAATGTGCTTTTTATGCAGTGAAAACAAGACATTTGCGAATGAACCTTGGTTTCTCCAAATTTACCTTTGGTTTCGGAGACCTCATTTGCACAGTAATAAAATACATTTAAGTCTTGCCAATCAATATTGTGTTTCTCCCTCAGAAAACCTTATACAAATCCTACACAGAGAGAAATATTCAAGTACACTGTTCTTGAATTGAGAATATTCGATCTTAAAAACCGAGTAAGTACATTTTGGTATCAATGTTCTCAATACTACAACGAAATGGTGAGAAGAGAAAAGTTAAATTGAGTTTATTTATCAACTTTTTGATAAGTAGACACTACTGATTGGACTAATAGTTCATTTGTTGAGATATACAATGTATATACCGCCAATTCGACCAAAATGAAAATATTTTCAACTTCAAAAATGTCGTTCTAGTTTTAAGAACATTTTCAACTGAGACCAAAACGTCAGCATTTTCTCTGTGTATATTTCCAGTAATGAAATATATAAACACACAGAGAGTAATAATCAATAACAATGTTCTTGATAAATTGAGAACATTCGTTCTTAAAAACCATGTAAGTACATTTTGGTAAAAATGTTCTCAATATTGAAACGAAATGGTGAGAAGAGAAAAGTTAAGTTGAGTTTATTTAACAGCTTTTTGACTGGACTAATACTTTATTTTTTGAGATATACAATGTTAATACCGCCAATTGAACTTGATTCAAGCAAAATGACAGCATTTTTAACTTCAAAAATGTCGTTCTATTTTTAAGAACATTTTTAACTCATACAAGAACGTCAGAATTTTCTCTGTACCCCAGAAAACCTTCAAATATTTGAAGATTTCTGAAACTCCCTAGCTTTATATATTTTTTGTACACATTTCTAGAATAACTACGCTTTCTGTGATGAAAAGGTATTAGAGAAGGAGACCGCAAAATCCACACGAAAGGCATTTACATTGGGAACCAAAGCGAAATTAGTTTTTTTAGCCAGGTGAAGTGTATTAATGAATTTTCAGGCTACCTTTGGGCAGCCGACCCAACATTCGGTTCAATTCGAATAAAAACCATTTCGAGGTGCATTTGACTGGAAGACCGCAAACCCAATTCCTCATATTCCGCAGCAGGCGAAACAGCATTCATTCCGCTCCACCTCGCAGTAACCCAATGAATACCCACTGAACCCCCCGCCGAGTCCCTTTCAGTGACAGGTGCACCTGCTCCTTGCCCCTTTCTGGCAACAGGTTGCAGGTGAGCTTGGGCAGTGGCCAACCGGACTCTGGTTGACTGGCCAACTGGCCAACTGGCCATTGCCCCTGACACATTTCCAGCGACATTGTCTTTGGCCCGGGAAATGCTCCCCTGCATGTGGAGCAAGCTCATCGCTTTAATGACCGGGGAAAACTTATACTCGCCCGCTGTAAACATGTAGTTTTATGGAGGTCCCGCTGACTCATTCTTGCCAAGTTAGCCCATTAAATAGGTCTGTAACTGCTAACTACAGTGTACCTCCTTGTATTTTACGATTCCTTGTAGCTAACGATTTTTTCAAGATTTGGGATTGGCAATCAGCCGAACAGCACACTGTTTTAGACAATAAAATAGCAAAGTAAGTTACTTGGGTTACCTAGAAGCACTCCTAATATTTTCCTAATGATTCCAGCATTACATTTATTATTGCGAAATGTGGCCAAATGCAACCTTTCAGTTTTTAATGCCAATTTTAAAGCCTTTAACCAACAAAAACCCTTAAAGAGGCCCAAATTTCCCAGTTATGAACCAATACTGCACACAATTTCCCTGCCAGTATTAGTAACTAATCCAGTCATTTGTAAGCAACACTACGAATAAGCAAATGCTTAAATGACTACCCAAAACGTAGCAGTCATCCTGGCTATTATCCGATTCCAATGGGCCGCAGGACCTGAAAGGTATACAAATACTCGTCACATTGAATTGACTGCTGTCTCTTTACACCAGCCATTGTGGACTAATTTGCAACGGTTATGTAATTTTGTGGGACATTTTGTAGGTATTTGTACCCTTGTTGGGGTCCATCGATAGAGGGGTGGTGGGTCGAAAACCTATTCATATCCTGACTGGATCCGGGCTGCTCTGGCATGTAGTTATGCAAATTACACGCCCACACACATGACTGCACGTGCGATATCAATGGGATTGGCAAAGGGATCGGAAGGGGGTGACAATGGGGCTTAGAGAGCGGGATCTGGATCCAAAGCAAACGTTTTGAATGGTTTTAATAACTTTACACACTCACGCACTCACACGCATCCACCTGCCGAGGACAACAATAACAACGAGTGCGTATAACAATGGGCCTAGGTAATGCGAACTGAATGAATATTCACGAATGTGAGTGTGGGTGTGCGTGTGTGCGTGTTTCTGGGTCCTTTCACATGCCTCAAATGCCAGCACAGCCCAAAATTAAATCCCCCGACTACCTACAGCACACCTGGACTGACCAAATAAATGCTAACAAGGATTAGATAAAGTTAAATGCGAATTCGTTACGGAGCTTCTGCAGTTGGGTAGCTTGAAATTCCGGTACATTTAAAGTTACTACACGGAAAAAATGGTACCATCTTTCGCTCTTTGAAAATGTTCTCAATTTGAAGAAATGGAAAAACGAGCACCTATAATTTCTCTGGGTAAGAACGAGACCGCAATACTCGAAGATCTCCAAAGTAGAAAGATAAGGCTAAGTTGGATAAACTTGATACTAAATTTCATCAAAACGATTATATCTTATCTATTTTTATTCTTGGTGTACACTGTACAAGCTTCATATCTTTTACTTTTATATGTTTAAACAAATAAGACAATTATTTTTTTAAAAATTTCCATTGAAATGTCAGAACTTTAAACACATTAATGGTAAACTAAGTTTCGCCATTATTCAACTTGTTAATCTGATTACTGAGAATATCAATTTTCAAATTAAATGAACTTAGCTCAATTACGTTAACAAGAATTAAAACTAATTGAGATGAATCCTATTTGCTAAAATAGTTTTGCACATCAACCGTGTTATTCTCTATTTCGAATGTGTCATTATTATGATGGGTGAATATAATTTAATTTCCGAGAACTTCCTTCTGATTCACTTCGATTAAAATAAACTCACCAATGTAAACAGATAGCTAAATTAAATTTCGAATAGTCAAACGTCACTGCATTAAGCGACGTGAGAATTTACTAGATTTGCGTTTACAGAGCACCCCACGAAATTCGTCTAAAAAACTTTTTAAATAAACTGAAAGTCAAAAGATAATTAATTCCCGTTTTATCCCCATTCTTAGGGGCGTCAAAATGCTTTGTTGCCAAGTTGTTAAGAAGCTCCGCCAGCTTCTGGCCCCGAAAGTTGAGCGTAGTTGTTGCTGGGGATGCCATTCACGCGGTGTTCTTTTCAATGGGCATAATGCTCATAATTAAAGCAGGTTTGCCCCCCTGTTCACCTACGCCCCTGGCACGCAGGTGGAATCCGTGTGCGGGAAACTCAAAACCAATTACCAGAGCTGCCCCAAAAATTGCAAAAGAGACAGAGCGCTATATTGGGGGATGTGGATGTGGATGTGGAAATTGCACCGAGGGGTCGAATCACGTATGCAAAACACGTATACGTCATGTGGGCCATGAGTCAGGCAATTACAGAAGCTTTTGTGTGTCTGGCCGTGTGGCAAGGGTTGGAAAAATTTCGGATGCAAGCTGGATGCAGCGGGCTCCTGGTGTTGTACAAACGATAACACCAAGTCATCGCTGGGGCACTGGGAGAAAATCTAACCTGATTCAAAAATGTATTAGGAAATCTGAGTGAATAAAGTAACCGGATCTGAGTACTTCTTTATTCGGTAATAACCCGGCTAAATGAACTTCTACAATTATTCAGATAAAAGTATTCGAAAGCTAGCACTTTGATATATTTTGAAGAACCTAAAATCCTTTTTTCAGAGCCCTTAAGCAGTAAAAACATTCGGAAATTCCACATAAATATAAACATGATTTTTTAGCTGACATTGAAGTAATTTTTGGGTGTTATGCAGTGCACATATTTCTAACAAAAACCTGGTAACTAAAATAAGACTTACTTTTAAGGTTAAATATAAAAAAATATTAAGGATTACATTCCAATCTGCCAAACTAGAGCGCAATATTTCATTCCTGTGTGAGGAAGCCCGCATTGCAACCAAAATGCAGATGCAATTCCATTTGTGGCTGGCGTTTTTCCAATTTCCAGCAGCTGCAGCAGGTGACACTGCCTTAGCCAAAGATAAACCAATGAATCAACCCGTAAATGAAGCTGGCAGGCTGAATTTTGTGGTTGTGTTGTGGCGGCAAATGAAAGTTAATTGGTTTAAGGAGATTGCCCGTGGAGGCGACGAGGCAGCGAGGTGGCCAAGTGGGAGTGGCAGTGGCACTGCCAAGTGGCAATAGGCAATAGGAGGTTCTCGGTGGCCGTGGCAACCAAAGTGCCACGCGAAGCGCAATGAGGCGAATGCGTGAAAACGGCGTGAAGGCAAGGAGCTTAGGCTGCCGGGGGCCTGTAATCAGGCCTGGACTTGGCCCAAGTCATATGGCTGAACGAATTCATTTGCAAGTCAGCCCAGAGTCACCCACGACCCTCAGCCCACAACCCATGGCACCACCCCACTTCCACATCACATTCTCCCCACCCTTGGGCCATAATTCGCTTGTTGTTGCCCCTAATTGGAAAAGTTTGTCGAGCACTTAGTGTCAACAAATTTATTGTCTATAATTGCTGCAATGCGAGAATTCGTTCCCTTTTTTTTGGGGTGTTTAACTCGCAAGCGAAGTTCAAATATCGCTGCCAGCCCTGGAATTGGGTAATGAATGAGTCACGAAAACCCTGAATCCGGCACATCCTCAGTTGCCGGTGCTCCATTATTTAAACCTAATTACGCTTGCAACAGCCTGTCCAGAAAAAGTACACTTTTAACACATTTACCAAATTAATTAGTCAACATTGAAAGAGAGACGACTTTGCCTACAGTGCCTAACGAAAATGTATGATAGATGGAACTGAAATCGTAGAATTCGGGAAATATATTCATAAATACGATAATAAATTTGGTTTCAGTATGTCAGTTAAAGGTATGGTTGGAAAAAAATCGAAATGGGCACAATCGATAGATTTGGATATCGATAGTGATAAATGGTAAATCTAAGTCTTAACGCCAATAAAATGAAACGAAGTTCGAGTTTTAACATCTACATTTTAAATTCCCTATTCCTGTAAATACTTTTTAACTTTAAAAATACCAAAAATGCTAAATAAAACTGTTTTGCTGAGCGATACTAGCGATATTGAATCCAAACCATCGATTTTTCCAAAATAAAACAATCGATAGTATCGATGGTGCTATCGATAATTTTTTCAGTCTCAGTTAAAGGTAAGTTAAAGAAACAAAAAACTTACTTTTTTTGCTTTTTATCTATATATTATAATTCCTGTATTTGCAATCTCAAATAAGTTTATTTTTGTTGTCTTACATATAGTTATTTTATTATATTCTCATATATTTGTAATCTCTCAATGCAATCACTTAAAAGTGCGGCTTCGGCCTCCCACATTCCCGACCTTATATGCATATCCCAAACCTTGCTCCATCCGATATTGATTAAATGAAAACGCAGTGACATGTCAATGGCAATGAGAAACTTTGCCGTGCATTCGGACTCGGCTGGGAATCTGCATTTACAGATCAAGTTTGCTCCGTTCATACATATCCAATTATGCAAATGCAAATGTTGCTGCTGTCAGCAGGCGGCATTCGAATTGCGAGCACTTAATCAACATGCATCGAATCGGGGCGAGGAGGATGTAGGGTTCAGGGGAGGGGACCAGAGTCCTGGCTCTCGCAGGATGTTCTCCCAGCGACCTGACCTCATTTGAATGGCAGGCCTCGGCACAAAAGCCCTCAAGTTTGTGCTGCCGTTTATCAGGACCCAGCCAGGCAGCAGGCCTTTCGAAGGACATTCGGCCGGACAGGCAGTCAGCCAGACAGTTGAGAAGGATAATCGGCTTCCATTGTCCTGACCCACTCACAATTGCACTCGCTCGTTACGGGTTAGTTGGGTTAGTTTTTCAAAACAGATTCAGTCTCATTGCCCGGTGATTAGTTGGAGCCACCACTCCCACCATTTAAGTGGGCATCTCCAGCATTATGTATTATGCGCTTTCGGCCTGCATGTCCTTGTCGACGGTTGAGTGCAAGTGTCGGTCTACACGTCGAATCGGAATTGAAAGGCCGGACATCGAACACGGAGCACGCAGCTCGGAGTACGGACATCAACGCTTCTTGTTTGGGCATTGAGTAGAGACATGAATTCCCCATGAGAGCCCTGGTCCCCGAGCACCTTCCTTTGTCCATCTCAAGAGCAGAATCATGTCGATGGCTAGTGGCCCACTACGAAACCACTCGACGCAGTGATGGGAAGTGCCTATACCTATGTTTTGTACCTGATTGGCAATATAAATCTATCAGGCCTACTTTGGTTTTTAAAGTTTTGCATTTCAATTTAATTAAGTGGATTTTTAAACACTTTGTGCCACAAAAAAGACTACAGATTTAAAATCCCCTTTAAATATAATTTTCAGGTGTCTAAAAGTATGCACTGAATAATTGTCGTCTTATATTCTTATGTTATTGCATACTTTTAGACACCTAAAATTAAATTTCAATATGATTTCAAATCCATAGTTATTAGTTTTTGGTTTCCTTAATTTTTAAAGTCTACTACTTTCTGTTTAACTAATTTTTAGACACTCTGTAGGTGTCACCTAAATGAGTCTTCTTTTTTACACTAGAAGTATCCAATAGTCTTAAAAAGAAAAAAATTAAATTTACGTTTACTTTCCTTACAATTTTTTATTTCAATTAAACAACTTAAGACTCTTACCTAAAATATACTCGGGAATACTTTTAGTCGCACAAAGATGGCAATTTGTTACAATATTAAATGCTTTCAAATACTTAATTTCAAAACTGTACTTAAATAGTAATAATACAAAAGAATAATAATGAATGAGTAGTTTTTAACTAAGCTTTAAAAACCTTTAAGGCCAAATGTTTACGTACAAATAGCCGTGCATGACAATCTTCCTTCTTTTTTTATCATTCCTAAACTGACTGTTAACTTTAAACTTTATTCATAAAAGTACACATCTTGGCTTAACAAGGCACACGAACAGAAAACAAATCCCATCACTATCTCCACAGGCAGATTGCCATGATTGGAAACCAATGCCCAAATGTCATAATTATGTATCGAACTTCCAAACCGTTAACGTTGATTAGCTTTGTTTGGCCCATTGGTAATCCGAAGGGAGTGGCACAGATTGTGATTTGCACACAATAAATGCGTATTCCAATTAGTAGAATTATCCTGGTTCATGGCTAAATGCTAAATGCCAAATGCCGGGGAAATATTGAATTTTGTTGGCAATTGTTGGACGGACCTTGGCTTAGTGAGAAGTTAATTTCATTGTTAAACAAACCGCAACCGCAGAGCAAACAATGGAGCGAACCCGGCTGAAGGCAGCAAACAGATGGCCCACGCCGTTTCAACTTTAAACGAACCGGAAATGGGCGAAGGTCCTGTCGGCGAGCCACCGAAAAAGGCATCATTAATCATGAGTAGCTACGGTTTGGCCCCGGTTTACTTAGCGCTCCCGGCACGCGCTTAGGTTGCCTTTTTCCTTTTGCGGCATTAAATTTTAATCCCGAAAACACACACCCGACAAGGGGAAAAAAGTAGAGCCCGTCCCACGCCGCACGGTTAATGGCATTTGAAAACTGTGAAAAAAACATGATGGAAATGTGGCCAAAATCCAGTCCCACGGACCGCTGCTCCTTCGTGGCGAAACTTTTGTCCCGCAGTGTTGCACTTTAATCGGAACCGAGTGGCTCCCTGCGGCGGTTGGCTACTGGTTGTTGGTTACTGGTGACTGGATACTGGATACTGGATACGCCTGGCTCGCCTCATGTCACCACTTCTGATCGACAATGACTGGCGGCCATAAGTGCAAAGTGGAGTGTCACATCACGTTTGCAAAATGTCGTCAGCCATATCCGACTGCATCAAGTGAGAATGTGCAGGAAAAGCCACCTACACTTTTCAGTATAGTGGGTGGGTCCTTCTTTTGACTTTTTTGGTATCTAGAGAAACTAACTCATACATTTGTTCCTACTGGCAGAAAAAAGGGTTTCCTACCCCATGAAGTAACTACATATCTTCTTGATCTGAGCTAACCATGTCTGTTCGTCTTTCCGTCCGTATGAACGCTGATTAGGCACGCAAATTCTAGAGATTCTTGCGCATCCCAAGTTTATTTCAGCAGAGAGCCACCCTTAGCCGGCCGCTTTTGAACTTTTTAAATATATTCTAGGACTCGAAATGTTGCATAATTAAGACCAATCCTATATTGCTATAGAATATATTTTAAAAATTTTTTAAATTGATCAGAGAGTGTACAAACATTCTTATATGAAATAGCCAATTGATAATGATTGAGAACACATATTCCGCACAGGGTCGGAAAATGCTCGTTTACTTTGTTAAAAACTTCTGACCACAATTTTAATACCCTTGGTAGAGTTTTAAAATTGTTATGAATACATAGGTTACATTACTTCCCCTTCAAAGAACTTAACCAAGTTGAAATAAAGTTTAACTGAATGAAAACCCGTGTCACAGTTTCCGGTGCGGTCCCTCGAGTTATTTCCGTTTAAGTGGCCAAAGCCAAAGCCAAAGTCAAAGTCAAGAGTTTGCCGCAACAAGCCAGCGCCAAAGAAGCCTTAACAACTATAAATGCGATCACTTACAGCTTGTAATCAATAACTGGAACAGCCAAACACCAACAAGTCAAAAACAAACAACAACAATGGCCAGGAGGCGAGCGGTGCCAGGGAAAAGTTTTTGGCTTGGATTTCACACACAGTCCATGAGCAAGTTCAGGTTACTGGCTGCCTTCGCTGCGGGCTTTTCCCCATAAAAAAGTTTTGCCATTACTTTTTGACCAGCTGCACATAACTGTCGCCGTCGCTGTCCATGTCTCCGGTTCTATTTCAATTCCCGTACCTCCCGTACAGCCATACCTCCACCAACCCCACCCAAAGCTCCGCCCATAGTATCTCGCATATCCTATTATTGTTTGCCGTTCGGCCTTGATTCATCGTTCCCGGCTGCTGTCTAATGAAACTCATGTTTTTATTGCATCCAGTATTGATTGATTGATCCAAATGGATTTACTAGGGGGAAAATTGGTCTTTAATAGGGACTAACATTTTTTTAACTGTTGAATTATATTGTCAAACTTGCTTATAGCTTAAGATAAATTCTACACTCAAAACTTATGAACAAATTCTTCAAAAAGTTAAGTGTCCCCATCAGAACTGATTATAATCATTGTTCATGATATATAAAAAGCTAGTAAAAAAGAGGTTAGGGATATATTTTCTTCTATCCAATGTGGAAGATAGTCCACGTAGTGACGAAGTGCGCCACGAGAGTGACCGAGATTAAGAAAATGTATTTGTTTGGTGAACTGTAGAATACATTTTCGTCACAAAATGTTATATCAAATCCTTTTTATATGAAGGTGCGATCGTCACTATTTTGTAACCTCGTTAAGTGGTACTTTTGTTTGATATAGGTATAGCGAAAAGGAAAATAAAAGATATATTTTGAGTTTGCAAAACATGTTTTAATGATGAAAAATTTTAAAAATCTCTGAGTTACTGGGATTACTTTTGCTGACGCTCAGTGATGAGACCCTTTACCAGACCCACCAGCATGTCCAGACCCTCCTGGTTGTTCTTCTGGTAGTAGGGAAGAGCCTGCAGTCGCTTGACCCACTGCACCAGGCGGGGGAATTGGTCCGCCTCGATGGGAGCAAAGGCCTCCGCAGTGGACACCGATGCGATGCAGCTGAGATCCGCGATGGTCAGTTGGTTGCCCGCCAGGTAATCTCCACCAGCCAGGCAGTGCTCCAATCCATCGTAGGCCTTTTGCAGGTAAGCCACTCGGTCAGCGGGAACCTCTCCCACTCCGAAGTAGATTACTGGCTCCACGATGAATCGGATGCGTGGGAAGAGATGTCCGCAATCGTAGTATAAACGGGCATCAACCAGCCGGCGCTTCTCCGGATCCCGCGGATACAGGGAGTCATTGCCCTCCGGGGCATACTTATCCGCCAAATAGCTGATGATAATGTGAGAATCGCTCACGATAGTGCCATTATCATCGAGCACGGGGATCGTATGCTGGGCATTTAGCTTGAGGAACTCATCGGACTTGTGCTCTCCGGCCTTTACGTTGACAGCACTGGAAGAGATAATAAAGAGAAAGTGAGAGAGGTCGTGGAAGAACGAGAGAACGGGTCTGGAAACAGTCAAGAGGGGTTTAACCTTTAGTTTGTGTAACATATTTTGTGTGTAGCTACCCAAGTTGTTCATAATTTTTAAATGTTTTTTTGTAATTACAAAGGTTTAAAAACATACTATCTTGCAAAATAAGTATGGACACATTGCATATTTCGTATTCAATAAATGACAGAAGTATTTTTAATTTAATATACTAATAAAATATTTCCAAGCTTTAATTTCTGAGCATTATTACTGTATTAGTACATTGGCACTACGTTCATTAATTAAATTAAACTGCACACTATTGGACATTACTATCAATTTATCTACGTTGAATCTTCAATATAGTATTACCCAACAACACCCTTCCTGACAATATTTGGGTATATCTAGACCCAGTGACCATGCGGAGGGTTAAAGAAGAGTGTTATGGCAAAAGAGACCGGTTTACCAGAGAAACCGGCGGAACGGGACCACTCACCGAAAATCCAACTTCAGATACTAGGTTTTTTTTACTATTACACACTTTTTAAGAGAACTACATATAAACAAATGTTTTAATAATGCATAAATTATGTCTTAGAGTACTGCATTCAAGGTGACCAAACAAAAATCATATTAGGATATTGGAAAAACAACTTTTCAAGAGGTGGGTTAAGTAAGAGTGTTATCGCGGGATGTCCACTCACCGTAAGTCCAACTCCAGACCCAGAGCAGCGGCCGTCAGCAGAACAGCACGACATGGGGGACTGCGGGGGGCGTAGTACAGAATGGGTTTGGCCGACATTATCTAAAGAACTGAAATAGATGGTTAATTACTAATTTGTGTGACAAACGAACCAAAAAATAAACACAAATATTATTTCTCTATACTTTTTCGCTTAACTAAAACGCTACCTGCTCAGCTGGACGTAAAAAAGCAACTAACCAGTTAAAGAGAAACATATAGCAAAGCTTTTACAAAGCTCTTCAAATAAATTAATTCTCTAAAAAGAGCAACAAATTCGGATCGTATGCTTTTTGAAGCTTTAAAAAGTTCTCTAGCGATCACGTACAGAAGTAAAATATAAAAAAGCATAACATAAAATAGTGGAGTGTAGGGTAAGGTGACGAACTCGTCAAATCTCACATGTGACGTCACGTCAAACATTTCAAATAATTTTTCTTATCGCCTCGTCAATGTATTTACAATAATATTAGTAAGAAATCGCATAATTTGTTCGTGAGATGTTTGACTAAAAAGGTGCAAAAAAAGCTAGCAAAAAGCAGTTGATAAGTGTTTCCGCAGTGCCAGAGCAAAGGCTTGTGGAAAACCAATTCAGGTAAATATATACAAGTATTAATAAATTAATAAGATTAAGAAACAGTTTGGCACTATGATCTTTCCAACAGTAGCTAGGGTATCGTGACGAACATTTTTCCAGCATTTCAGTTGTTTTTGTGAAAAGAAGCATTTAATATTACAAGATAACTTTATATGGTGTAGTTGTGTAATGTTTTTCTTCGTTAAATTCAGTTAAATAACACCTTGAAATAAAAAAATAATCGAGACCAATTTTTTTGGGTTTATTTTTTAGTTATTTCTTTCATTTCCATAACCAAAATAATGTTTATATAAAGAAAATATTTTTAATTGTTTTTGGGGAACTAGATATTAAACGTCCCAATTTGTTCAAGTTGTACACAGAATTGTAGTAAACTTTTTTAAAGTGTAAAGTTAAATTTATATTCAATTATGGTACATTTATAAGCTTTCCTAAAAAAAAATTTACATCTGCATAGAGCTGTGTGTTTTATCAGATCGTTACCATACTTTACAACTTTTAAAACTGTTTACAACTGTAAGATGTATCTCCGATAAAATTTTACCATCGAACTTTAACGTACACATGCCTAACAACTGTCAGCAACTTTCTGCTTTTAAACTTTTAAAAAATATTGTCGAAAAAAATTTATATCGAATTGTTTGTCACACAAACCTACACTACCCTAAATTTTATTTTGCAAAACGCCTCTTCGCTCTTTGAAAAAACATTTCGTTTCCATTGGGTCAGTCAAAAATTGGGTCAATAAATATGTATAATTTTTCTAAGACTACTTTAAATTTCTAATTACGTTTGACGTTGTACCCAACAGAAACCAAATGTTTTTTTATAAGTATCGAATTATATTCACTAGTTTTAATACAAAAAATTCGGTAATATTGCCTTTAAAGCTCCGCTCCGAGTTAACATCTCAATCGAGAATACTTTTTTGGGCCAGCCCGCACCGAAGAGGTGACTAAATAAGCGGATTCGGGGTTCCCTCTGGCAGCCCTTTTACAAGGTGAACAAAATTAAATTTTTAAGAGGATTTCGGAATTAGTTAATGGTTCAGGCCATGGGGGTCCCCCATTCAGGGATTCACTTTTTCCGGCTACAGGAGCTTTTTGTACATAAACTGAATATAATTGGATTTCTGATGCTCGGCGTCAGGCAGATAGAGACATTAATGTGGATTGCAGGGGGACAAAAACGTCGATAATGGTTCGTTTGGCCTTTGCCATCGAACTCGAACTCCGAACTCAAAGTGCGGCGCACGTCGAATGCCTTTAAATATTTGGTCACGGGCGAGGGATGCGACACACCGAAATGAGAAAAATGTTTGCCCAGGTATGCGGGCAGGTGCTTTCCCCATTTTCCACCCAACACCACCCACCGTTTTCCAGCTTTTCTGGTTTTTCCCGTTCGAAGACAAATTTGTGAAAGCAATTTACAGTTATTAAAGCTTTTAGTGGGATCAAAAGCAAGCTGGCTGCGTCCTTCGCCCTCCGTAGAGTACAAGGCATTAAATTTAATTTGGTAATTGAATAATTTCTGTGACAAACACGAACTCAGGCTGTGAGCTTCGAAAGTTTTTCGGGTGACTTGGGGAATACGTGGGGGAAACTACGGAACTATGTATGTACCATGTACCGTGGGCCCTGAGAGCATTAACTAATTGATTGCCACTTGACGAGTGACATTTATCTTCATAACTTGGTTTTTTCGCCCCGTTCGGGGTGCTTAATTGAAATCACAACCAGGACTATCTGGCAGATGCTGCTCTATGAGATTAATGGTAATAGGATAGCCAGGACTCGCATCGGGACCAGGACTATAGACTATAGAGTAACACCCACGCGGTGCCACTGAGTCCGCTGCAAAATCCAGTGTTATTAATGATCCTTCGACGCGTGGGAAGGGTTTCCTGGCGTCCTGATATCCTTTCACTGCCTTCCATAAATATTACTTAATTCGCATTCAGCCTTGGCATTTATAACAATTAAATTGTGTGGACTACTCGGCTAATTGTCCCTCTAAAACAAACAATGAACGACTGGCAGTATCCACAGAGTCCTCACTGGAAACTTAAAGACCAGAGTGTATGTTCTTCTTCGAATCTGATAAGCACCATTAAGATGTCCAAATGCCGGGGATCCTGCAGCGTTTGTCTTGCTTCTCCTACTCTTTGTCCTTCTGCTATTATTGGAATTTCGAACAGCAGATTTTGCGGGACTGAGGTTAATCCAGGGAGTAGGCATATAAATCGGGGGCCAAATTAAAAGTGACATTCTATTATTCAGATATAGATATGAAACGAGTAGGGCAGACAGTCAAATGAAGGGCAGACCCCTGAAAAAATACCAAATCGATGGCTGTCAGTGACAATGGTTACCATGCAGCCCAAGGAAGAGCAGGATGAGAGGTCCTCGACCGTCCTTGCAAATCAAGGGCCGCTTTGTTTGAGATGAGCCAGCCAAATACTTGGAATCCAAATTATGTCTTTGCTTTAAACGGTATTTGGCACGTCAACTTCACACCCAACAAGTTTTGATTTGCGAACAGTGAGATGTGTATTTTAAATTCCTTAAAGTATGTGCATAAATAATAAACTTGCTACAGAATCATCCAAACTTACAGCGTAAGTAGTAAAGCAATGATTATTAAAGAGGTCACGGATTATGTCTTTAAGGTTCAAGCATGCCTTTGAGTCTAAGCCTTGAGTCCAAATATAAAGTCAGTCGTGATATCAACTAAATCCGAACCCATACTTATAAATAGTTTTGTATAATCCCATGTTGTATTTAAGAGCAGTAAATAACGAAAGAAAGGAAATGGTAAATGTACTAAATAATCAGTATAAAATGATTTTTGGAATATGGTATGATTTTCAAGGCGTTGAAAATCCATCAACTACTTTTTGGAGCCCGTTTTATGGCGTTTAAATGAGGTTTGAATTCGGAGAGCTGTCGTTCAACATTATAAAACGACAGGAAAGCGATTACATGTCGGCCTCGATGACCTTGGCATATGTTTCCAGAGCCGACCCCCTCGTCCATCAATGCCAGTCGACAGGCATCTTTGACCTTCTGCCCGCTGACACTGTCTGATTCAGGATTCGGTGTTCAGGGTTCAGGACTCAGAACCGCTAAGCTAGTCGATAGCATCTGTTTTTGCATCCCTCGGATGCGACGAGATGCCTGGCGGGCTTAGGACTTTAATTTTCTCGATCCGTCTGCGTTTATCTGGGAAATCCACTTGCAAGTCGCTGAATTTATTGAACTTTATTGAACTGTAAAAACACGGGCATAAATAAAACGGAACACATAAGGGGAAAGAATGGTATGTTGGTAGCGTAAGAGAAAAAGCAACTTCGATTGCAGGATATTACGGAGTGCGGCGAAATCTACATCCCCAGTGGATGAATGATGTAGGGCCATTTCCCTGGGTTGTGTGGTTGAGTGGGTGGTGGTTGAGTGGGTGGTGGGTGGAGGATTGCGGCCATTCGCGCTTTTACGACCCACCTGAATGAATGGATTTTTAGGGCTTTTCGAATATGTATTTTAATGGAGCTGCTCGCCCGTTGTTGTTGTTCTAAACAAGAGCATTGGGAATTTTATTGGGTTTACTTTTTGCACTCCTGTTTGCGTTGGGCTGAAGCACTCGGAGCTGCTGTTGGCACTTTCTGGCTTGTTGCCATTGATGGATTAGTGCTGTAAGCCAAACAGGTGGTAGGCGGCCACAATCCATGTTTTTTGGCCCTGTGCTCGGACCCCCTTTCATTCATTTTCCTAAGCCTTTTGGCCATTCAATGCATCATGGAAGTGACAGGCAGAGATGCTGTATCACTGTTTTATGGCCATACGGACAGATGTGCATACAACAAAAAAAGTATATCAACAGTTGCGGTTGAAATTTGTATTTTTTCTGCCTTTACGGCGCACTTTTTTGCAATCAAAATAAGAACAACCAGTTCACTGGGCTCAGAGAAAATTTAAATTTTTAATTTAAATTACAAATTGCCACACCGTATTGTAACCAACGTAGATCAAATAGGTTAAATCACTTTCTGTTTCTGTTGTATCTTCATCTATAATCCGAAATTATTTTATTTATTTTGTAAAAAAAATTATAATATGTTCCTTTACCCAACACTCTTATGGAAATAAACATTTGAACAAAAATTGTTTTTCAAACAATAAACTGTTCACAAAATATAGAATTTCTCAACGTACAGATTTCAAAGCAATATATTTTTGGCATCACGTCACAAGAATAAAAATAAATCAAAATAAAATGTAAAGCAATTAATCGTACATTGCTGGCCTGCCATGGAAATAAATCACTATTTAATTGTATTTTCAATAAAACAAAATATTACTTTAAATGTGTCGACAGCGAAATATATACATTATGTAGCTTAACCGGAAATGTAAATTCCCTCTTTAAAGCTTAAAGATTCACAGAAAAAGTTCGCATTATTTCCCCCCTTTAATGCTGCTAAACAAATAAGCTTTAGAGTTATAGAGATATTCTCATTAAATCAGAATATCTCCATCGCCTCAACCAAATCCAGCATCAGAGCTCATCATCATCCTCTTTTCCATTTTGATTCCGCTTAATCCCATTAGCACTTTCCAAACAATCCAATGCGAAAAGCATTTCAATTGGCAACCGCAGAATTAGAATTTTGTTCGAAGTTTGACAGCAGCTGCTGGCAGTCAGTTAACCAGTTTGCACTTTGGCCAAAATGTGCTGCGGCCGAACTAAAACAAATGTTGGCCAACATCCACAATGTGGGCACGGGTACACAGGTTTTGCGAGAAACGAAAGCTGAAATATGATTTTAGGACATGGCGAAAAATTGATTTTTCCTTTTTGCGAATGCATTAACTGGGCATTTTATTTTATTGCCTTAAATTTGGGCGTTTTAAGTGCGGTGGCGAGTGGAGTGCTCGGATTTATGGCTCGTTAACCAGATGAAGGTGCCTTGGCCAGCATCTGAGAACGGGAACCTTTTGCCATAAATCCTCCAAAGGAGCCGGACCACGTGTGGCCCATTGTCTAATGCGTATATGACCAGTAATTAACGAGGCAAATACGTATTAATTGCGTATACGCAACGTGAGCCAGCAGAAGCAGAAAATGCTAATTAAGACGTGGCCAGCGTGCACTTGATAAATCAATTAATTTATGCAACCTCAGCGGGCAGCCAGTGCATTAGCCCAAGGAGGACCCCCGAACACATCCATTTAATTACAAACAATGGATGGCAGGAGCACATCCTCGCATCCTGCTGTTTACTCACAAAAGAGCACGCAGCTTGATCCGCGGCAGGCGGTCGGCTTATTAACTATAGAAATTGATTTTGCCCGGGGACCAGAGAGCAGCCCTTTCAGCGGACCCCGGGGGCTATGCTAATTCCCCGGGGCCCTGACAACCCGTTGGCTGACTAATCGCACTTAATTCGCTGCAGACAGAGCACCCGGCACCTGAGTACCATGCTCTATTCTCCAGGCTCCGGCGAAAAACAAAAGTTCGTTGCCCTCCGACTGCGCAGCTTCTGCTTTTGCAGCCCCGATAATAAAGACCCCTATGTAAATGGCTATGTAAACTCTCGAAAAGGGCAATTCATTACTTTAACTATTTAATTACAGTTGGACTTCGTCGTGGGTGTCGTTTAATGGGCTGGATCCGTTGACGCCTCATAAATCCAAGGCGCCTAAGTAGCAAGTTTGGGAAATGTTCTAATCAAGGAAAGTAAAATACGATTGCCTATGCCGAGTTATGAACGAACCCAAAATGCTTTCAAAAATACATTTATAAAACGTAGTACAGTTTTAAAAATTTGTATTATTAAACTTCTTATGAAATACAAATCTAGAAATATATATCTTACTGATATCAAATCATTTATGTATGATTTGTATTTGCTATTTATTTATGAAAACTATCCAACTATCAAAATATTTTTAGCCTTTGACGTTCCTTTCTTTAAATTAGAAGGGAACCCAGTCGATGAGAATAACTATCAGATTAGTAAACACTTATCGCTTAACACTAATTAATCTGAAGCAGTAAGGAAACTATAACTAGTTGTATATGAAGTACAAATTAACATATTTGTATCTTAAAGATTACCATAAATGTTGAAATAATTTTGATATGGTTTTTACTTGTTATAATTATGGGAAATTAATGTTATGTCATTCCAAATACTTTTATTTGTTGGCACTCCTTATCACATGATAAAACAGAATGAACCCATTCGCTAAGAATTACCATCAGATAAGTAGAAACTAATCGCACAACACTAAATAGTCAGAGGCAGTAAAGAAGCTATAACTATTTCCATTGTTAGCCGGAACGGTTGGCTAGAACGGTCATGAGCAATAACAAAGCTGTGCCCGCAATTCTTAAATGGAATTGTCACCTCGTCGGGCGCCAAAGAGGCTCGAAATAATGGTGTGGATTGGGAGTTAGGGGGAGTGGGGACTTCGGCCTCATCGAGAAACGGAGTGGAAGTGGAACTAGGACCGCAGGCTCCAAAAGCTCACCGCACTCGAAGGCTCCTCCGGATTCTGCCTGGGAACCGAAAATCCGAAAAAGCGAACATCCGAATCTGAATCCGAAATCGAAACGGAAACAAAACCATTCAGCTCTGTGGCAAGGGCAACATGGGGCAACCAAACAAAAAAAAAAACACGCTTTCTCGTGGGTGTTGTTTATCTTATCGGCCGCCAGTTTTGGCCAGAAGCAGATGGCCAAAGGCCAAAAAATGTTTACACTCGGCTCGGTCGATATTAATTGGCCGAAAAGTGCCGGTATTTGGTTTGTGGGAAAGTGCACTCATCTTTCGCACGATTAATGGCCGGCGCAACATATTTGGCCATGTTGCCAGGCGGCCGGCAACATGGAAGCCTCCTGCGCCGCGTTTGAGCCACAAGTGTTTCGGCCCACCTCCGGGTTTTGGCCATTTGGTCGAGGAAAACAAAACAGCAACAGCGCCGAGAGCTTGTGCTCCTTGCCTCGCTTTCCTCGCTCTTTGGCTCTCTGTGCCATTTCCACACCGTTTCTGGGCCGAAAGCTCTCGGCTTTTCCGACCTGCTCCGCCGCTCAGTTCCTCGTCGAAGTTGAAAGCGTTTGGTTGCCGCAGCGGAAAAACGCGAGCCAACCAGCCAGAGAACCCAAAAAAAACATAATAAATAAGGAAAAGCTGGGGAAAACTTTGAAAACGGGCGCGCGAACAAGTGAGCAGCGGCAGCGGCAGCAGAATCAGAATCAGCAGCCGAAGTGAAGTGTAAATAAGTGAGATACCCGCACACACAGATACACACGCACACTGGCGGCGGAGTTTGGGCCTTGGTATTAGAGCGGCACGGGGTAGTTGTTTATATTTATATTTTTATCCGCCGATTCCAGCCGCCCCTTCCCCATTTTCCTTTCCCCTTTTCCCTGGAGCAGGTGCGACATTATCTAAACGGCTTCGTACTTACCTGCATAAACATTTAGCTTCGCATAGGACCCTTTATGATACTCTTTTCGTTATTGTTAGCTTATGATAACAGGATAAATCTTTGTTAACAGAAGTAATCAGTTCTTATTTATTATTTGGTGATCGAAATGTTGTATTCTCCCGAAGCTTATGGGCCTCTCAACCTTACAATACCATGTTTTACCTTTGTCAACAGAAATAATCCATTGCTATGAATTATTTGTTGGCCTCGTAATCTTACAATACAATTTTTATTATTAACAGAACAAAATAAAAGTAACAAGATCAATCAAAGGTTAATCCAATTTTTAGAAAGAAGTTTATGGATTTCTAGCAACTAACTTATAACTTATTAACTCAGTAACTAATTGACTGGATGGATTTAAAACGTAGAAACTTGACTTATTAAAACAAATCCATTCAGTTAGTCAAAAATCTAGCATTTAAACAGATATATTGAAATGGTTTTCTATAAGGAAGAAGGAAGAAAAACTGTAAAGGTGCTTTCGTAAATATTTTTTTGCAAATTGCGCTTAATGCTCGGAAGATTAACCACCTTTCTCCAAAAGAAGGTGCGCTCTTCCTTCTATTAAGAATATTTTCTAAATGGCAATGCGATTTCCGACGGGTTTCTCGGTTCAGTTCCCCTTTGCATTTATCAATGTCTCCGCTGGGCTCCCTTTGGCTGACTGAGATTGATATGGGAACAATGCAGCCCCACAAAAGGGGCTAAAAAACCAATTAAACCAACCACTCGGAAAGTTGGGCCGGCCAGCAAAAGAACCCTTAAAATTGCAGTGAGCAAATTTTAATTGGAAAAACTTGCCTAATTGAAGTTTAATAAACAAAGCGTCTGGGGCTGGGGGTTCGGGGGTCCAATGCAAATCCTGTCCGGGACAGCAGCAACTTCGTTCTAATTTTCAATTAAAAGAAGACCGAAAGAGAAAAAAGAAATTATGCCAAGTGCAATGACCACAGCTGGATCCCGGGCCGCAGGACCTGTTCATTGTTCATTGTTGGCTTCCGCCTGGGCGGTTTCCGGGGGCGTTTCCACGGTGCCACGTCTTTCTGCTTTCTGTATCTGAGAGCAATTAAAATATGCATAAAATGTAAATGAGAGATGGCCCAACTAAAGTCACAGCCAATGCCAAAGCCAAACACCGAGAGTCCTTTCCTAACCCACAACGATTTGTCTATAGAATTTAAAGCAAGCCAAGCGCAAACCGAAGTGCAAATGAAAAGTGAAAACAAATTGTGAATCAATCAGTTGAAACAAACAATGAAGGATAGCTGGACTCTGCTGGGAATTCCACAGGAGGTAAGAACCGCAATCCCGCTAATTTGGGCCGCAATTCGGGATCAATAAACGCATTCAGGCCGAAATACTCGAGAGCCCTGTTTATTTGGCCGACGATAATTAGTTTCTCCCCTTTTTGGCAACGGTCTGCCACCCAGCCTTTCACTTTCCTCCATTGAAACAGCTTGGCAGCCCATGCGGCGTATGCGTAATATTAAGATAATTGAATGGGCCATGACAAACAACGAGAAAAAGAAAGCGAGAACGAAAATGGAAATGAAAATGTTTCATTTTCCTATTTTTTCTTTTTTTTTGCCCCTCTGTCTCCGTCTTTCTGCCATCATAAAGCATTTTCCGACCTGCCTCGGCATATCCTTTCACTGCTTCCCATGTCGAAAATGGCCAATAAAAATGTTTACGACGCACGCACACACTCAGGTGAATTCTTGGGAAATGTGCCGAAAGAAGCGTTGAATACTTATTAAAAAATTACCCAAACTGAGGCGTACATAAGCATTTATTTGTGTGGCCATGTACGATTCTTTACGATTCGCCAAGTTCATTATTTCACATTTTCATAAAGAGTTTAATGTCTGATAATTCCCCAGAACCGTAGTGGGTTTCCCGAGCGCCAAGTGAGCTCTATTAAATGGTATGTCCTACAGGAGTGGGCCTTTGGCACCATGCTGAGCGGTCGCCCCCTTCTAATTAGAGGCCTGGGCCAGAAGTTGATGAGGGTAAATTGGCAAGTAATTAATCGCTTGTCTATTTAGGAGCAAAACAGAATACCAGAACACCGTTGCAAATATACAAACAGAGTTTGCAGTCAACTATTTAAAACCATTAAAGCTAGACCACATTTGAATACAAACAAATATATGACTTTTAATTGAAGATTACTGTTTATAAATCAAAATGAAATAAAATAATTTTCCATCACCACCGCAAATGAATTAAATTTAATTTGTGTTTATCAGAAATGTGGTTAATCAAGTTAAAATTTGAATGAATTGCAATAAAATGATGGAAGCAATATGCTTTGTGTAAAGATAAAAGTCTATTTCTAACAAAAAATCTAAACTAAATTGAGCTTCCCTGATATCTAACATAAATATATTGATTTGGAACATTTTATTAGGTGTAATAAAAATTTTACTCACACATTCATGAAAAGAAAACCCTTTGATCGAAACATACATTGTTTAGAGCATAAAAGTACTTTGCCTTTCGCCATAAATAAAGAAAAGTATCCAGAAATCAATTTCCTTTCCATATTGTTTACTTATGGGCCGGTGAAGCAATCAATATAAACAAATAAAAGCCAAGTCAAAATGGCAGATAATGTCACAATCAGCAGGAGGAAGATACATTTTTGGTTGGACTAAACTGATTTTCTTCTTAGATTGATAATCGATTTAACGAGGAGCTTAGAAAACAGTTAGCAAAATACATTTTCAGGGAAAAACTTTCCCAGCTCAAGAAAGTGAATTAGCACCATCTCGAAATTGTTTCATTTTACTCATGGCGTATGCGTAATTTGGTTTTCGCTGATGCTGTCTCTGAGCTCTATATAAACATAAAAACTTGTTTATATTTGCTGCAGAAAATCGTGTGTACACACATCCCAAATTCTGCTGGCTCACATTATTCGAAAGACATAAAACTTGAGAGTGGGAAAAACAATGAATTGCAAAAGAACAGCAACAAACAAATGCAGAACGCGTTTGCATGCTTCTTCCCGATTTTAATGGCTCTCAATTTTTATATTTATTGAAACTATAAAATGTTTATGGGCTTCCTTCGTCGCCGTTGCACTTGATCCATATCCACGGTAGGGATAATCCTATCTGGGTCAAACGAATCTGTAAGTCCATTTTACAGCCAATCCGTAGGTCCGTAAATATATTAATTCTGCTCCAGACTTGGCACCTTTTTATTGCATCCGTTTCGTTCTTTGTTCTGCGAATGGGCCGCGAAAGATATTCTGAGTGCTATAGAACACTGTAGTGTAAACATTCGGAAAATCCGAACTGCGAATATCTAGTTCAAGTCAATTTTGCTACTTGCCAAAAAAGAAAACGATTTAGACAGAAAGACAAAGAGTTATAAACTGACAAGAACGAATTTGAAAGGAACTGCGAGAATTATGAGTAATAATTTAAAAACAATATATAGTTTAGCTTATGCTAGATTATTTCAGAGGGGAAATGTATTATCTCATCCAAGCCTTATTTGGCACACAGTAAAGCGAATTATTTATGCTTTCAGTTCTATCATAAATTTAATAATCATCGTTAAGCGGATTAATGATATACTTAAAGCCTTGCAGAAGCAGTTGAATTATGCCAAACAGCGTTACTTTATCGTAAAGTTGAAACTTGTAATGTTATTCCCAGCTAAATTAATCAGCGACCCTGTTATTTTTGTGCCCGGTTCAATTAAGTAAAGTGCGGTTTGTTTGTATAGCCGCTTTCCCTTCGGCAGGTGGAAAAAGGTTCTGCGCCAACCCGGCGTATGAGTAATGCGCGTGCAAAACATTTATCTGGCAAACACACTTTAGATGCAAAGTGAGCGCTTAAAACTTTAACCGAAAGTCCTGGGCGCGCCGGCCGCCAAAAGAAGGACAGAGTGCGAGTGTCCTGTCCTTCAGCTGGAAATTCTGACAGGATAACCGTCGTGACGGCAGGGTGAAGAGCTATAAATCAGCACTCAAACCACTTAATAAGGACGGCCAATGCTACACCTCCCCCTGGAAATTGCACACACTCGATCCTGGCTTTTACACAATGTTTTTTTTCGCGTTCCTCGCATTTTTCCGGGGGTTTCCCCGCGCTTTTCGCCGCCTCGAGGAAAGCGTGAAATGAATTATGGCAACGAAAACAAAGAGAAATATGCGGAGAGCAGCGAAAAGCAGCTGGCAATGGGAAAAAGAACGAATAAGTTGATTGAAATAGAATTATTAACCAATGTCGACAGCAAACGATGTAAAGAATTTGAGAATATTTTAATTGTATATGGCTTGCAGTTGCACTTAATATTTAATTGAAAGAACTGCAAAGGCCATTGCGAATTTATACGCAACATGGAGAAGACCCACTTGAATACTCATTAAAAACAAGGAATTTACATTTTTAAGAAAAAAGAAAGTAGGATTGGGAAACAATAACATGTACAATCGATAGTTTTGGCTATTGATAGTGGCCATTATCGGTATTATCGATACTATCTGAAATAGTAGAAAATTAACGACAAATTACAAAGTCAGAAGAAAACATAAAAAACGAAGACTTTATGCCTATAAAAAATCTATCTAAATTATAACGCATTTTAAACCAAACAAATTTCAATGTTGAACATTTACATTTAAAATTAAGGCTTGTTCAAAAAAAATATACATAAAAACTCTTTTTCATTTCAAAATACCCTTATAACCGCATGTTAAATTAAATAATTTTCTTGAGCGATACTATTGATATTGAGTCCAAGCCATAGACGTTTTTCAAATTTCAAAACCGCAGAAAGTATCGATAGCGTTTCGTTTACCAACCCTAAACCAAGGAAATGGATCCTTGTACAACTAGGAAAGAATTTGTATATAATTTTTAGCTTATAAACAAAATTTATAGGAATTAACATAACTAAGTATTGAAATAATATGTAAAACAGATTATACCTTAAAAAAAAATTTTTTAAATATAAGTTCTGATCAATTTTTTTTTTAAAAACACAATCTAAATGGTTCTTTTCTCTGCATATGATGGAGGATCCTTAGTTTTCCGTTGAAGTATTTATGGGCGTGGCAACGGAATGTTTTCGTCACGCGCTCTAATTGCCACGCCTGTCTGGCCAGCAGATGTGGGCGGAATGCGGGGGCGTGGCTGAACCGCCTCTTCACTGTTTTGATTTGGCGCTAGCCAAATATATTCCCCTTTTTCGCAACCGCATCTGTTTAGCATAAAGCAATCGAGAATTAGCCATAATTTGTTCCCAACTTATTCTGTGTGCTGCGCTTATCGCCGTCAAAATAAAAGCTCATTAATGCGGCATTCGGAAGATTTTAAATATTTGCCCAGCGTTTTGTTATTACCATTTTCCAGACGACGTCGAGGGGCGCCCCCGCCCCCGCCCCCGCCCCCGACTCCAGCCACGCCCCCTCCACAGTACCCCTTATTTAAATGCCCGTTGTATTATGCATGCCTGTGTGTTTGCATGTGTGTCTGTTTGCTTTTGCGGGTGTCTGTGGGTGCCTCGATTTTAATTAAATATGAAATGCGCTCGCCTTCGCCGGTCTCCGCTGGGCACAGCTGGAAATGGATACACAAAAATCAAACAAACAAACTAGCTAATGTTTTACGAAGAATTGCGAATGCCCTACAAAACTATAAAATAAATTAGAAATTTTAAAAACCCCTAATTTAGAAAATTCTGAAAGTCCAATATAACAAAATAAATTTGAAAATTATTTATGATACAGACGACTTAGGTCACCACTAAAAAAATATAAAATATTAACATTTAAATAAATTAGTAAAATGTAGAAAAAATCTTCCATTAAAAACATTTTTTTTTTAAATTCACCTTTAAATGATACAAAGCTTGACTTAAAATATAATTTAAATACCAGGCGAAATGCCATAACTTCAACAGACAGGGACCTAAAAAATTAAGATATTTATTTTACATATATTCATACTCTTTTGCCTATTATTCATAGTTATTCAAAAATAATTCTTTAAATAAGATTAATAAGTTTCTGCACCATACAGCAAGATTGAAAGCACATATATAAGGCAATCGACAATATCAATCAATTTAAAAAAAAAAAAAAGATATTAAATAAATATTATATTTTTCTGAAGACGTATTGCTTAACTTCCAATCCTTATTATTGATTGTTTTCAAAGCCCTATCCAAACAGATACTTTTCAATTAAGCGATTCAGTTAAAAGGTTTAAAAGTGTCACGCCCCCTGGTATTTCACTTCCGTTTCCGTCTTGTTTCCTTTGCCCCAATTTCCGCTGCATACGTCAACTTAGAACGAAGTGAAAAGTGGAAGCCGGCAAAGGTGCAGGTATGCGAACTTGTCATCGGGGCATTAGTCATTGCCACAGTTGGCGCGCATACCCCATTGATTCCATTTGAAGGAAAACTAGCTTCCAATTGAAATAGTTGTTAACATTTTATGGCAGATCCCAATCAGGCTTAGTCACGCTCTCTGGAACTATTTTTTGGCTCGCTCACATTGTCGATCGGCCAGAGAGCAACTGGCAATGAGCTTTTGTATAAGTTCTACGGGGAATCCGCTTTTAAGGAACCACAAGTTGGGAGAACTTTGGGGGAAACAAACTGCAATAAATAAAGTCCATCAAACATTTTTGTACGGTCTCTGTTTACAATTCCTTTATGTGAACACTTAAAAAAATATTCAATAGCTCTATAAATATTTATAAATGCATTCGAAGTTCTGTGTTCTTAAAAAAGAATATCATTCATTATATAATGATATGTAATAATTTGAAAATGGGGAGAAAATCTTGAAATATGTCGAATATTGTTATTCCTTAAAAAATGGTTATAATATATATAATCTTTATGACATGATCTGAAAATGAGAAGAAAAACTTGATATCTGTTTAGTATCTTGGTATCTAAAAAAATGTTTATGACCTTAAGCATTTATTTTGTATACAAGCTTCTTGTTGTCGTTCCGGAAATGTCAGGAACAAAGTTCCGTGAATTAATATTTCTTGGTCAAAAACTATAAAAGCTTGTATAAAATAAAGGACTTTTCCGCGATTTCTGGGCACTTTGCGTGACCGACTGTGTAGAGTGTGAAAACGGAAAGGCAGCTCATAAATAAGAGCTGTTGCATGCGTTTTCGACATGGAATCCATTTGCGGGCCGCCGTCGCCTGGCTGCTGTCCCCAACGCAATCTGCACCACTTGTTTATGGCCGTTTAATGAATGTTGGCACTTGGCGTGCACCAGCCACATCCATGGCAACTGCGATCCGAAGACTGCATCCACAGCCATGACTGCAACAATGCCGCTCAAAGAGCCCGGGCCACGAAATGAAACGCAACGAAGCCAAACGAGCCGGGAAAGCCTTGGGAAAAACCCTCCGGTAAAACCAATTTGCTGCTGAGGGGCCGTAGACCGCAGGAGAGGCGTGTTGTGCCCGACTTTCAGGTCAACTTCTGCACTATGCATGCAAATCTGTTTGCGCTCCCGTATCCAGTAGGCCACAAAACATCGCAATCACACTCGGAGTTGAGTTTATCATTTTTTAAAACCATTTTAAACCAATTTAAAGAATTTAAAACATATTTTTTACATGTAATTGGTCTGTATTGAAATATTCTGATAGCCACATATCATTTTTAAATGTTTATAAACCGTATCATCCCGCTTTTCACATAAACCAACAAATTTTAGTGCTTTTAAATATGATTTTTTAACTTATTTTATAACTTATATTAAATATATAATAAATTCATTAATAAAACCGTTAAAAATTTAAAAAAATTTTATAATATTGTTTGTATGACATTATGTAAAATATTGGAATTAATCAATATATTTTGTCAAAGATCATTTTTAAATTTTTTCATAACTCAGAAAAATTACTGAAAAAAGTATGTATGTTGTGAATTCATTTGGCTATAATTTCAAAGAGTAGTTCCCTAACCAATGCTTTTCTTTAAGTGTAGCCATGAGGGCACGAGAATTGACTTTTGCTTGGCAAAAGCTTTTTTAACATTTTATGGGCACTAAGACAAGTGCTGCGACGAGCATTCTTCCTCCTCAAGTTTAACCCTCTTCGGCAAACAGAATAAACAAAGAGTTTAAATGGGAATGGAAATTAAATTTTGTTGGGCGCCAACAAAGTTTCGCCAGCTTAATTTGGCTAATGAAAAGCGCAAAATGTTGTCTCAATAGCGCAGTGTTCACTGTACCGCACAAGTGGAAAAGTGGATAATTGAGTGGCGAATAAAGTTGCTCAGCTTAAAAGGCCACAATTGATGTATCTACCCACAATTCACGAGTTTTCGGTTTTTATATGTGTCTGTTCCGGAATTTCAGAGCTGAAAACGTGGCAAATCAATAATTTTGAATTATCCATTCGGCTGGCCCGCTTTTCCCGTTCTGTATGCTGGTGGCCTAATTGGAGCAGATACACATTCCCATGGAAATGATTTGTGATTTGTGATTTCTGCCGATAAGTGGGTGAGTGCTCGTTGGGGATTTGAATCGAAAGGGGGGAGTGCAGACATACACGTAGCACGCATCATTAACTTGAAAGCTGCTTATCATATTTGCTCATTGTACAATTACGCGTGGCATTCCAATGGCAGCAGTTTCCACTCAAAGTCCCTAGAAAATAAAAGCACCCGCAATCATGCCCGGAATTTCCCATTTTGAATGGTAGACATTTCGGTTCCTTTCAAAGAAGATGAGCCCTGAATTGTTTCTAACCGCATTAGCTATTGAAGAAAACAAATATTTATGAAGGGACATTTTTTTAAAACCACTTTTAGAAATTACTTGGTTTGCGCATTTATTTTTTTATTGCTTGAAAAATTCATTTAAGTCCTTAAAGCCTGAATGGCAAGTAGACTAATGGCTTGGTGTTCTGTATTTTCTTAAAACCACTTTTATAAATTACTTAGGCAATACATTTGCGAGAAATAATTTGTGAACGCCTGTGACATTTCACACCATTAAATCGCAGAGAAAAATAAGTAATAATTTATCATGTTTTTTTAATTTTGTTAAAACATATTTTTCGTACTTTCATCTTTTAGATGGTTTTGTCTTAATTTAAAGGCTTTAGTTTTTTATAAATGCACATCATAAATTCACCTGTGCAATTGAAATTTCTGAATTCTAGGCTACCTTCTGCATAAACCTACTACTCTATTAGTATTCAAATCTCTTAGCCAAACAAAGGAGGAATTTCTGATGAAGGGAGACTTATCTCCCCTTATTTTATTAGCAACAAACACGGCTTTAACTCCATCAAAAATAATATTTAACTTGGCTAAATCAGGGTGTTCAGCCATTCACTCAAGGAACAACATCAAATAGTACGAGTGTTCCAGACCCCCCTTCAAAGTACTTGGGACACCTGACACCTGCCACTCTTTTCGAGTTTCCCATCAGTCGCATTGCGAATTCCCCGGGCCTTACATAAAGACCTGCACAGCGCCAAAGTAAATCCTTAAATAATTAAATGCGAAATGGCGGGCAAGGACTTTCACCCCTTTCCCATCCGATTGGAGGCGAAATTCTTGCCATAATAATGTGTAAATAGAATCAAAATTGTTGACTCTGGCTGGGCCAAGTTTGCCGAAATTGAAAGGGGGAAAAAGAGAGCCATTTGGGGAAAACGTTAAGACTACAATAAGTTAACGCACACACAAACACAGGCAATACACCCGCCGAACAGAAAGACAGACATAAAAAAGAAAATTCATTGACATGAAATTCGGGGAGCATTTTACGTGACAATGCCATGAAATCGAATTTGCCAAGCGACCGGAAATGCGCACAACCGTGTGTGTGTGTGTGTATGTGAGTGTGTTTAAGCGTGAGTCCCGCAGACAGACATACAAGGGGGCGGGGCCAGGGAGGGGGCGTGGCTGCCTCTGCTGTCGACATGTCTTCTGATTTATGCCGCACTTTCCATAAGTTCTTCATGTTTTAGGCCGACTCGCTGCCCTTGATTTGCCTGCGCCCGCCCAATGTATTCAATGTATTCAGCCATGAATTGCGTGAGCTGCCTGAGCAAGCTTATTTACTTTTGGCAGCCAGTGCTGCAGACTGCGGCGGTTATTGGCCAGATTTGGCGGTTTTTAAACGGGCCCAGACCGGAAACTGTTGCATTTTTTATGGGACCATTGCTCGCTAAGCTATTACTGTCTTCCAAGGTCACAAAATACCATATATATTAAATAACGTCTGTATTTGCGTGTGGTTTCTAAAGGCCATGTCAAACCATTCTTCGGCATGAGTTTATGAATCTTCAAAAACAGCAGAATTTATTTAATCCTTTAAAATGCGAAACCTTTAATTATTACTAAAATTGGACCAATCTGGCTATTTTTAAACAGGCTCGAACCGAAACTGTTGTATTTTTTATGTTACCATTGCTCGCTAAGTTATTACACTTCTTTTAAGGTTACAAAATACCATATCTTAATACAAACCATCTGTATTTTGCATATGGTTCTTAAAGACTATGGGAAACATTTGTTCGCAGGAGTTTGCAGAATCTGCAAATACAAAAAAAAAGTTAAATCCTTTAAATGCGAAACCTTTAATCATTACAAAAATTTGACTGATGTGGCTACTTTTAAACAGGTTTTAACCGGAAACTGTTGCATTTTTATGAAACCAAGGTCGCAAAATATCATATCTTAAATACCTTCTTTATTTTGTGCATGGATCTTAAAAGCTATGATGAACCATTGGTTAAGCGACTGGTTGATTCCATCTTTTAAGGTTTGGAACCTTTAATAATTACTGACAATTTTCTACTGACAATTCATTCTACATTTCTTTACATTTCTTTCTTAAAAAATTATTTAAAGATCATTTTCAAAATGCCGAATCAGAATTATTAGCATATTAGTAAACATTTTAAGTGCATAATATTAGACTAATATTATTAGTAAATAAATGTTTTCAACACTTTAAATATTTCTTAGATAAAATGGAACGTATAATACCTAAAATTTTAAAAGAAAAAGCTTAATTGTTACTGTACCTTGAGCTAAACAAATGTTATCCCTTAGAAAGAAAAGAACTACATTATTTCCAAATATCTTGTGTAATACATGAGACCCTTTTAAAGCAACATTTTCCACTCGAGTCAGCTATATCTTTCGATCCCCAGCTGCCAGCCCTGTTGCCACCCCCAAATGCTAAAGGGCTGAGAACGGTGGGCGGTGGGCGAAGGGAGCCAAAGACAAAGGCCCAGAAGAGACGACAAGTGGGCTCCGACTGAAAGACACACTTGGAATTGTTTTTGCATTTCTTTTCCCCGCTCTCCCCTCGCTTTCTCCGGCTCTTTGCTACCTGCTCGGCATAAATAAAATGCGGGCCCGGCAGCAGCTGCTTTTGAACATTGGAAAGTGGGCAATGTGGCGATGACCTTCAGGTAAGCAGAGCACAAAATTGTCAAAGAACAGGGCTGAAAATTAAAAGCCTCGGGCGAACGGAGCACAATTGGTTCTGCCTCGCAAAATGTGGGATTCGAAAAGGGTTCCGAGTCAAGGGCCATCAAAACCCACAGAATTGACTTCATCGAGTGTCGAAAAGGGAATAGAAAAGAGCTCGCTTTGAGGTCCTGGCCATCCAAAACTAGGATGTGCAATCGAATTCCGTTCATAAATCAAGGCTCGATTCATGCAAATAGCTTGCCCACTGCCTAATGCGTCCGAGCACGTAGCTGATTACAGGAAACTGGCCAGAATCGAACGATGGCAATTTGGTGGCGATTGGGAGCCGGGGCAACGGTTAAGGTCCGAAATTGCTCAATTTTCACGCTGGACCGGGAACAAAAAATAAGGAAACAGAAGCCAGCCGAATCAATTGTCCCGCGACGAGAATTGGGAAGGGCAAGCTCTTGCCAAATGGCAGCTCATTTTGTATTTATCAAAGGGGCTGATGAGGAGGTGGGGAGCAGGAGCCACGTCTGGCCTGATGGCGGCATAAACTTTTATTTCAATGAGAGCCTTGAGAAATTCCACTGAACTCTGGTCGAAAATGTGGAGCTGTACCCCTAAACATAGGATTATCAAGGACAAAGTTGGCGATTTCATTCATTTTTGATAAAAAGTTAAGTTGAACAAAATTGCCATTTAAAAAACAGGGATAACTTATTTGCTTAGTTCATATTTAATCTATTAAAATATAAAACACCAGATTTTATTTGAACATTTTAAGCAATAATAACTGATCGCATTAAAAGAATGCGTTTAGAAATGAAATTGCTTCATAAGAACACAAAAACATGACCTTTAAAAACAGAAATATTATATACAACCAAAAACACTCATACGCCATGTGGACTTGTGATACCTTTAAGCCCTGCTGGAAATTTATGGCTAAAAAGGCTTATTTCACCCACTGTACAGTTCCCTAGTCTCAGCTGCGCCCAAAAAATGAAGCACACCAATACCCATACACACACGCATATTTGCTTACTTTCTCTGGCTTTCTCGGCATTTCCGCTGCACGGGACAAGAGACGAAAGACAGGAGAAAGGAGCAAGCCAAAAAGGAGGAGCAAGTTTTGTGGCATACTTTTCGGCTGGGCCTCTCCTTGGCATACAAATGCAGGTAATAACGGCTGGGAAAACTTTCTGCTCGCTGGCATTTGCAAATGAAAGGCGACTGTTCTAATTCTGGCCTTCCCGGAATACCCGCCTGTTGGTATTTTCCTTTCTCTTAAATATTTATACAAAAAATGAGCAGCTAAGCGGGCCAACACACATGCACTGCACCGGATTTATTATTAATGCCACCCATACTTGTCCCTCTGAATCTGCTGAATTTGCTGACTTGGCCCAATGTGTTTTCCCCAGGCCTTTTTCCGCCTGCTGTCGCTTTTCCCGGCTCAGTTTTGCTGCCGCCTGTTGCGGCCTTTAGCTTATTATCCATTTATTTATTTATTTATGTCCAGCGCGTCAGTGCCAATATTTTATTTTCATTCTAGTTTGCGGATGCTGAACCGACCACTCATTCGATTGTGCAAATCACCCATGGTCAGGGGCTAGGGCTATTTGGCCGTCGAGCCTGGATCCATTAATAAAGTTGCCAAGAAAATATGGTCATATCCAGTCGAGATATGCCTTTATTGAATTTCGAATGGCATATGTGCGTCGACACTACCATGATTGATTTTCTATAAATATTTGCGAAAATCCAGCAGAACCGAAATGTGAATTCATTTAACAGATAGCAAAGTTACTTTAACTTATAAATAAACTCAAGATTCTATTTAAATGTTCAAATCAGAAATGTTTTAACGTTACCTATTAACTTTAAAATATAATACATAAGATTCACTATTATTTTCATGCTCTGCTCTTTACCTATAACAATTTATTCTTGTTAAAATTACAATGTCTTGAATCACTTATAATTGTCACGAAGGACTTGACTTTTTCTGTGTTCAGCTTTTCCGCTTTCATTTCCACTTTTAATTTCTTTACAACTTTATCATTGAAAATACAATATGCAAAACTGAAGTGGTTTATTGTATCATGCTGAAAGAAAGGAAAGTTAAATAATTATTGAAATATTTAGTTCGTTTAATGGTTGGATTTTCTTGACGGAAACTTATAACGAAATATTATTTCACAACTAACAAGGTTTGACTTGAATCAGAGAAAATGGACTTTACTAACTGACCAAAAACCTTAGTAATTGCTTAAGTTGGACGCATTCATACTATGCAAAGTGTTCTCCCCTTTGAGGAATTTTAAAATCGAATAGAAATGTGTCAGGCGTTATTAACAATTCAGCAACATTTTATGTTCGTTCAATCGATTAAATAGAAAATGCAAAAGGAATGCATGTGGCATGTATGCCAGCCATACCAAACTTTCCCAGACAGCCGGCGTTGAAAGGTTCCTCTGTGCTCCTTAATATTTAACAAGATATCGACGGCATCGACAGCTCGCTCTGGGCATTCCTTATCCAATGCATCACAGTGGGCCCATCCTCTAATGGGGCCATTTGACACCTACAGTAGCCACGTTATCCATGGCACAACAGCCCAATGGAAGAGTAATGGCACCGCCAACCAAAGGAGAAATTGTGTTTGCCTATAGCCATTAATATCCCCCACCCCAAACAGTCCACTGATGAACGACAAGCCCCAAGGACATTTTGTTATTTGACAGTTTTGACGAAACGCTGGCCTAAAACATCGGAAATTGACTAATAATGGGGTTAATCGCCAATAACGATCATGCCGAGGCAAGGTAAATTGTCTGTTAAACATGAATGCAAGGAGCTAGCTTTTACGAGTACGTACTATATGTGCTGATGTGTGTTATTACTCCTATTTACCACTATTTTCATAGCCAAAGGGTATAACAATATAGTGGTGATGTAGGTCATCGAAAAAAGTTAAACCCAAAAATGAAATGCATAAATATTTAAAATGTGAATAAATAAATAATAAGCTAAGCTAGACAGTTAGGCAATAACAAAAAAGTTAAGGAAAACAATGAATAACCATAGTGAATTAAGAAGGTTTCCGTCGTAAATACAGAATATTTGTGGTTGGTTTGTTCCTCCCTCAGAAAATATAAATATTTTCATATTAATATTTTCAATAAGTTAAGTCATAATTGCCAGAATAATACTTGTTGCAAGCATGTTGATACCATGTTTTTCCTATATTTTTAAGCGTATTAACGCCATACTTAAACGCGTTGAACTGCACACCAGACAGCTTAACAATATACATTTCTTTCAGCATAATTGTTTTTAATAGTTTTTACCCCTGTTGCAAATTTGCACATCAAAGGCATAAAATTCAAGCGAAATGCGGCCTCATTGTTCCATTATTTTCGCTTGAGTGCAAACGAGTTTTTGGTTAGTCTAGACCTATCAAATTACCAATTATGCGTCGTAAAATTTTGCAGAGCTTAATGTGCTGTTGTTAGCCACCATAAATGAGACATCATTAATTAATGCTGTCAAGCATATTGTTTTTAATGGCTGTTCACCTAATTTTCAGCGAATTAAAGACGTGTTAATCAGCAGGGCAGTGCAAAACCTGAAATAAAGTTAGCATTGGGTAGAATAAATATTCGAAGAGGATATATGGCTTAAGCACTTTACGTCTGCGGTCAGCTAAAATGGGTCTTGCACTTGTCCAGGTCGTATAATTTTCACATCGTTGAGAACGCTTTGACTTTCCCGATGGGCGGGCGGGGCGCTCATTAAGCTTAATTCGCTGGGAATCAAATATTTAGGAGATAACCCAGATTGAGACAGCGGAACACGTGTGAGTGTGTGCTGCGCAGGCTGATTGAAACCGACACCCAAGGCACTTGCACCTCGTCGTGGAGGAGTATAAAATGGCGGGGGGAAGCCGGAGGATACGCAGGACCACACCATGTCCTGGCCACCGCCGCTGTCCTAACGAGCAATTTAGCCAACTCATTGAAGCGGAATTAATGGCAATCGATTTTGTTTGGCGGTCGGTAGACAGGACCGTGCAGGTCGCGGGGAAGGGTCTTCATTAGTGGCAGTATGGCAGCAGGATTCCGACAGGACATGCCCCACTGGCCCCTTTCAAGTCCTCGCTTGTCTTAAAGCCGGCACAAAGGATTCTCAATTATTTTTAATCGTTTAAGGAGTGCTTAAAGAAATGAACGCTGGATGTTTTTCACAAGAAAAATAAATGTTTTTCTCTTTATCCAACCATAATAGTGTTCTATTTGTTTTGGTAATCCCTACTTTAAGAACAAAAGCATGTTAAAATCCTAACCTCTTTAAAAATTCATTGATTGCCAAAAAGGCTGACCGTACGCCATGGAACTCAATTGATTAAATAATTTATGAACTTTATAGAGAATGTCACTTATATAACTATGACTGGATAGCAATTTATTAGGAATAATATTGTTGTTCTTGATTCGGTAGTCCCTACTTTAAGAACAAAAGCATGTTGAAGTCTTAACTCCTTTATAAATTCATTGATTGACAAAAAGGCTGACAATACCGAAACTTAATCGATTAAATTATTTATTAACTTTATTGAGAATGTCACTTATATAACTACGAATGGATAGCAATTTATTAAGAATAATTTTGTCGTTCTTGACAAGCTTTAAGCGCTTCCTTCCTCCCTTAGCTTATAATTTAGGGCCAGAACTTCCGCCCTTCTTGGAAATGCCAAAAATATTTTGCCCAAATGCTTCAATCAACAACCCAGCCAAATGTTAACACTGGCTGACTTGTCCAACTTGTGCGCTTCACCCCACTTTTTTTTCCTGACAATGGTATATATGGACTTATACCCCGCTCGATCATGGGATAAAACTTTTCTCGTCTCGTGTGGCTTCGTTTTTTATTACGTTTGCGGCTATGCAAAAAGTTTGCCATAAATACAATTTTTGGTCTTTTCAATTTTTATTTCCAGCAGAATCGAGAAGGATAAACTTTTGGCCCGCTATGCCCAGGAATCGTGCGGTTGCGAGGAGCGCGGCTGTAGATATAGATTCAGATTGGGACTCGGATAGGGATACAAATTTATTTGGCGCTCGGGCCGAACATGAGCCAGAGCTGCGGGCTGCTTGGAGCTGACTCTGGTAAAACCGCGACGAGGGCGACGATGCTACTTGATTTCGGCCAACTCAAATAAACAGGCGAGGCGAGAGCAGACCACCCACCCACTCAATCACAGACACAGCCGCAGAAAACCAAACAAGCAAACCAGGCCGAAAGCAGAATGGCCGCGCCCGTCGACGAGAGCGTGCTGAATGCACTGAGGGGCGTGACCTCCGCCCACACCCGCCTGCCCAAGCCGCTCCTCATCAAGATCTACGTGGCCAGCCTGAAGCAGGAGTTCAACCAGGAGCGCCGCATGCTCCTCGAGCTGGTGGGCCCCGAGCTGCAGTCCCTCTACGATGACCGGCAAATAGAGGTGGGTTCGGTTCTGAAATACTTTTTAAAATTGAAACCATTTAAAAACTTTAAAGTCACTTTTAAGACACAGAACAAGGTCTGAATTCTTGTCTTTAGGGTAAGCTTAAAGAAGGATTTAAGAAAGAGAATATATTTGGAAGTGTTCTAAATTTAGCTTACCCTAACAAAAGAAAAAAGGCCTTGGTGTGTTGCTGTCCCTTGAACAGTCGATATTATCATAATTTTACCAAAAGGGATTCCTGCACCCAAAAAACTTTTCGTTTAAATTTAACAATATAATAGTTTAAAGGTCCCAACCTATCGAAGTGTCAATCCAACCAGCGAAATAGTTACTCTCATGTAATGTTAGTTTTTACTTTTAAATAGTAACGAAAACAACATTAGAATACATGACTCAGTTTTTTAACAGTTTTTAAACTTTTTTTAGTGTTACGTGACTGTTAGTACTTGTCAATTCTAATCATATAATATTTTTCTTAGGATTTTACTATCTTTTTAACTGCAATTATAATAAAATTTTAAGAAACAAGCGTACTTAAAAATGTTATTCTTAAAGTTTTCAACTAAGTGTAATTTTCGAAAGAAAAATAGACTTTATCATCAATATTTTTATTCATTTATCATATCATTATTAAACTTTAGGTTCCTAAAGATATGCAACAGTACCTTTTAAAATCAGACGTACAATGTATTCATTTACAAGGACGACTATCCTATTTCACTGCATACTTTTAGGCACCTTTGATGACATTTATAAATGATTGTAAAGCTCTTGTGTCTCTCCCATTTATAATGCTTTTAAATTTAAATACAATTTTGAAATATATTAAAATATTTGATTTTGCCTCGTTCCCAGCTCGAATTCGTGGACATGCACTTCGGCACTGGCGACCTGGAGGTCAACCAGTTGGAACGGGATCCCTACTTGATCCACGACTACCTGCACGAGATCGACACCTGTCACGCCCACACGAAGAGCGTCTTCTTCATGGTTCTCGTGGGCGATGGCATCGGTCGTCAGCTTGTGCCCACGCAAATGGATGAGGACATCTTCTCCGCCATTCTGGCCGATCAGCAGACCACGGCTGACCACGAGGCTCTACTGGTCAAGTGGTACGAAAAGGATGCATCTCAGCCGAAGCGGCAGCTCAAGCAGGATTATCGGTGAGTTCAAAATATCAGTCAATTACCATCAAAACTCTTTGAAAATATGGACCCTTTCTCATGAAAATATTGATTGCTTGCACATGTCCCCTAACACAAGTGAGGCCAATTTTGTTTTGAAGGTTTTTTATTTTGTAAGCGCAGTTATCCGAAATTCAAACTGCAACCGAAATAGTTATGGACAAAGTTTGCCAATATTTGTCAATGTTCCTTTTCCGTTCCATTGTCCCATGTTTGACTGAAATTATCCATGTGTCACTTTCGCTTTGTTTGGCAACTCAATTGGAGGCGAACTTTGGCAAATATTTGGTTGGTTGGGCGGGATGAAGGATGGTATGGTTTGGCAGAGCAAATATGGAAATGCCAACACTTGATTTGACTTCGACATCTGGAAATTGTCCACCAGTTATTGATTAACTTCTGTTGTTTCCTTATTTCAGAACGATGGCCGTGGATGCCTGGCTAACTGAGTCCCAGCAAATGCAGAAGTTTTTCGAACAAGCCCTGCAATCTCTGGTCCAAGGAGATAGTGCATCAGGACAATCCGCGGATTTCGTGGAACGGGTTCAGCAGCTGCGACGCACGCAGATCGAAAGGGAGGTCACACAGGCCATGGGTAAGTCTTATTTCTACCTTTGAAAGTTTGTACAATCTATCTTATTCCATTTTCCATATTATTTTGAAAAGCTCTCACCAGCGAGAAAATCCTCGCAGTTTTCCGAGAACGAGCTGCCCAGTGCAGCAAGCGGGATGTGGAGGCAGGGGAGCGTTTGCGGAAAATCAAGGACGAACTCACCATGAACCTGTCCACGGATAATCACACCACTCTTGTGTAAGTCTTCCAGATGCATTATTCACTTATGTTTTAGAAATTACAACAAAAAAGGAAACTTTGTTTAAGCTACAATTTGTTAAGTACACAAATAGCACATTATTTACTTATAAAATAGATTACTTTGATAACTGAAGTTGATATAATTTCATTTTCCGAAAAAGTTTTAATATGATAACTTTTACCAACTGTGAAAACAGAAAAACGCATTATGCAAAATGTATGTCAATGAAAACTTTTTTGCTCAACCACTTTTTCGCTTTAAAGCTATGTGAAGTTAAAAAAAAAGTGTTTATTATTACAAGTGTCAAAGGTGTTAAAGCGATAAGAAAATTCTGCTGACATGCAGAACCTTAAATCATTAGACAATTCAATTTTAAAAGATTGATAAAGGTTTTTTCATTATTTTATTTTTAATTATATCTGATAACAATTATTGAAAAAGTATTATTTTGTTGCTTAACTACTGTTGTAATTTTAGAAATTTTTGCCATTCTAAGTCTAACATAAATCATTCATTTTTAAACACGTGAACTAATAGCCAAAATCATGAAATGATACCAGCCTTAATGTCATATTACTTAAAGTAATAAAGTAGTAGGCTCTGAAGTTGGCTGTGCATTTCATTCATTGAGGCTGAATTCATAGTCAATTTTCGTGTGTTATCGAAATCAAGAAACAGTGTTAATGCACACACGATTTTGTTCAATTCAAAAAATAATTTCATGAAATAGTCATAGCATGAACACAGTAATATTACTAGGTATATCAACTACATATTTAAGTACTCATCAGACAAAAGAAAGCAGTAATCAACACCATTTGTACTTTGATTATTTTGGCCTACACCAACGTAATTACTGGCCTTCGGAGATTGGTGGTTATGATTGCCGGCTAATTAAGGCTATTACCCATTACAGAGTACCAGGCAGTGCCGCCAGCGAGGCCATCGACCCGGACAACGAGGACCACGAGTCCTACTTGAGCAAGTTCAAGAACAAAGTCACCGACAAGCTGCGCCTGCTAATCGAGGCCCACATAACCAATGATCCCGACGTAATCAAGGGGAGGAAAAAGACTGTGCAGGTGAGCCTTGGGGTCATTAATACGGCAGACAGGTAACAAAACGCTTAGGGCCGCGAATTAAATTAAATGTATTTTCACAGCACACTCCCCACTTCTCTAAACCGCTGACCGCTTATTTAATCAACAGCAATTCTGATTGTTATTTGCTCGCTGGCCAGCGGCTGAAACCAAGAATCATAAATTAATTCCAAGAACTACCCACAGACAAAGCTTGCCAAGGTGGAGAAACAGGCCTTTATGATTTCGCGTTACCTTGTTTTTTATGCCTATTTGTTAAGCTTGGGTTCTGGGTTTTCGCCATTGTTTATGGTCCTGCATATTGGCCATTCCACAAGGTCTCGTGTTCCTCGCTAATGGCGTTGTGTTAATTAAATGTTCGGTATGTGGCAGGTGAATTAGGCTGCAAAGAACAGCTTCTGGCCTGGTAAAACTTGTACAAATAGAAGAAAATTGGCTGGAAATTCGATAAGTAATTGAAAACAAGTTTATCTATTAACTTTAAGAGAAACAGAAAATGGTCTTTTGAAAATAGTATGGCTAAGTCCCACCTCAATTGCCTAAACATAAAGATGCCATTTGCAGAACAAATCCAAAATGGCAAAAATAAATAGAACACAAGCCAGTCTTAAAATTTGCTAAAGGAATGTGTTCAAATAACATCTAGTTGAATATTCTCTTTATATCAGCTTTTACCTGAAATATGTCGAGAGTTTTTGTTTGCCAATTGCAATTTCCAGCAAAATCCAACAGAAACTGCTCGTCTGCATGTTCTTCTTATACAGACAGCTGTAATCAAAATATTAGCATTTGTAGTATTTTTTAGAAAATAATAAATCAATGATCTATATTTTGTAGTTTGGAATGTTAATGAATCAATGGATAGTTCTATTTAGTAAAACCACACTCTAAACCACTACTTTTTATTTATCCTGTAGCGTTGCTTTGTGCTAAGAATGACTTTTGGATGAAGTGAGCACAAACAGTTTCAGAATATCAAAGTATATTCGGACTTTTTAAATACATTTTAGGGCAATAATGATATACCGAAAATCTTAAAACATTTAACTTTTGTTACTTAGAAATACTCTAAGGTCCATACTTGTAGTTGAATGTAATATAAACTCAAAGCTTTTGTTTATACATAAAAGAAATTGTATCGAAAGCAAAGAAATTTATTTCAACTGAACCTATAGCATCTTTAGGATATAGCCGAATATCGGTCAGAATATTTATCTTAATAGGGGCTTCAATAAAATAGGTAAAATTTTTTCACAGTTTCTTTGTCTTCATTTTCATAAACCATAACTTTATTTAATTGTTTAAATTTATAGATAATATATTTATATTTAATTTTTTGCCTCTTAGCATCAGATATTGCTATTTTTGTGCACACAGGTGTATGTGTAGATATGAGTGTGTATGAAGGCAAAAGGATGCCCGAAAAAGTATGCTTTGCATATGACAGTTGTCGAAATTGAGTTTGAAAGAGATTTCCTGCAATAAAAACCAATTGAAATCGAGTTTGCCCAAAAACGGCAAATGGCCAAGGAAATCGTTTAGATCAAGGCTGCCGCTGCTCCCCGTTTAGCAGCTCCCTGCTCCCCCATTTGGATCGCCTTCCGTTCCAGTTGCGGTTTTCTGTATGGCCCTGCATTGCATAAGTTTACTCGCCGCCACTTTCCGCCCCCTAGCTCCCCCTGATCCCCTTTGGGCCCCTTTTAGGCCCCCCCCTCACACGCCACCTCTTGTTGGCTTTTGTTGAAAGCATTTAACATTTCAGCTCGGTCGCAGTCGAAGGACGAGGCGTAATGCGAACTGGTCGCTGCCATTAGCGGGCGAACTCGAGTGCTGCACTCGACAAAATTCCAGGCCGACAAATTGCTATAAAAAATGAACTAAAAATAATTACATGTTTTTGAGGAAGATTTGTTTTTTTTTTGGAAATTTTTTTTATAATGCTAACACTTTAAGAAAGCGGTCCCAATATTATTTTATTATAGAAACTAAATTCAAGAAAATTTAAAAATCTCTAAGCTCCCAAATGTGTACTAATTTTTATAATTTTAATAATCAAAATCTTTTATCTTTAACATGTATGGGAAGCAACGCTTTTTAATTTAAATTTTTACATCAATGGTATATATAAAACTCTCGTTACCATTTTAAGAATCAATGCATAGTTCTAATTAGTAAAACTACAGCTCCCCCATTTTTACTACATATTTATCCTGTAGAGTAGTCACAAGTAGTCTCAAAAAATCCGAAATAATTATCCAGAACATTAAAGTTTATTCATAAAAATTTACCGAGAATCTTGAAACATTTTCAATTTGGTTAGTAAGTAAAACCCTCTGGTCCATTTGATCTTTCCTTATTGATAACATAACTCTGTAATGCGGTTTTTGAGCCCGTCACCTACCTTAATAACTTTCAAGTTTATGACTTGCAATTAAATGGCTTAGAAGAGATTCCAGTGCATCAAGACCGATTCCGAGTTACCAGTTGCCGACCCAGTGCTCCAAGCACCAGCCTCGCCTTCGTCATTTTCCTTTCACGGCTTAGCCGCCCCCTTTGCCTCCGCCTCTGACATATTAACACACTTACACTTGGGCACAATGTAGCCACGCCCAGCCAGGTCGTCCCTTGTTTGCACTTAACGATGCAGCAACGTAAACTGCATTCAGGCCCGGTCAACATCCCATCCCATCCCATACCAAACCATTCCATTCCATTCTCCCCCACCGATGCGGATAAAAGTGTTGCAAAGGCAGGAGACATCTGCTCCACCTCCGCCGAGCTCTTTGACAAAATGTTGTGGCATTCGTTGCCGCAACCAAGAAATATGCAAAGTGTGTAGCCCCACCTCCATAATGCTCACCTGGTGCAACACGTCGTATGAGCAACCCTTGTGGGTGAGGCTCTGGCACTTGCCTGAAATGAAATTAAAGCAAGTCAAATGCCAACTAATTAAGCGCAACCTGAGGTGGCTTTAAGGGAGAAAAGGTGGTGCGGTGAAGGACCCACAGCTCCTGGCCGTATTGATTCGGTAGTCTTGTCGCCGGGAAGTGCATTACGCAGATGCTGTCAAACGAGATTTGCAAAGCAAAAGCCGCTTACTGGCGAAAAATGGCATAGGAGACTCCGCCACAAACTCAGACTCAGTCGCCGCATGAGATCCTGGCAAGGACATGGTGACAACTTGTTAGTGGCAAACATGCCACAGCCAGACAAAACGACTGACACTCGCCAAAAATTAAGTTTAATATATGAATAATAGATTTATACAAGGAGCTTTCAATAAATTAAAACAAATAACAACTAATACAAATATTGAAAACTTCCATAAGTTTTCCGAATGTCCAGAACTGTTTTAAATTTGTTTCCTAAAAGGGTTCGCCATATGACCCATAAGTTCCTAAAAAATTGATATATATTAAAAAAATTAAATGTTATTTTGAGAGTATTTGCTTATTTAGATTGACTCTTTAATAATGCTTTCCATTTTCTTGAAAATTAAATTTCATCAAAAGAACGAAAAATGAAAGATTGTTAATATGATTCTTAGAGTATTCTTTGATAAGTAAGGTAAACATCTTCAAAACGAAGAATTTCAAAGTCTACTTGTATACAGTCAACACATTGATTAAGCCTTTTCTATTTAATTTACATATTCTTAAAAAATATATATAATAATTTATTAATAATAAGTTATTTATTTATTAAATACTGTGATCAGCTACGAGAACGTAGCATTTCGAAATTCACTCTTATTTCTCCCAGCCATTTGATAAGATTTTTCTTTTGGCACTCAAAAGGGAAACTGAGTTAAGTCTAGGAATATATATCATTTTATATTTTCACCATTTAGTGGGTTTGTTTTTCTAAGTACAACCCACTCAAACACCTCCCAGCGGGCGGGCGAAGGTAAGGGCAATGGCGAGGGCAAAGGTAAACAAAGTTACGTGGCAAACACGGTGAATGCCACTCACTCGCATTCAGGCTGATGGGGATACTGATGCTGATGACGTGGTCTGGTCTCCGGATCTGTGGCACTGTGGAACGGAAGCGGCCAGGACACTTGGCCATACATGTGCGACTTTATTTTATTTACTCACATTTCCGAGGAGGTGCGAGTGTGGGAGGACCTCTTAGAGGTCACATCACAAACGGAAACTGCTCTGAGATGAATGGCTGGGGGAGGTGGCAGGTGGATGTGGTTGGAAATGATACAGGTCTTGGGATGATGTGGCTGCAGGTGGCTGGAAAATCCAATTACCGACAGAACTAAACCAGCTACCGGTCCAAAAACAGTCGAATATGTATTTCTATGCAAATGATTCTCATATGTCCGCAATCAGAAAAAATTAAATTCTGCGAAAAAATAACATGTACACCGCTGACCTTGTTCAACAACTGGTAGCAGCACTCGAATGATATTTTAAACATATTTAACGCGTTTGATAATTATACATGCACACGTCGTTTTAACTTCTGAAATCAACTCATTAATTGTATATGTGTGTAAACCTTAAAAAATGCACTGCCAATTAAGCTGATTTAATTTGAAACCTGTCGCCCATGAAGTTATAAATGATACGTGCAGATGGCATCACTCGGCCATTAAACATGGAATTTAATTCTCATTCCTCACACTGAAAATGTGTCAAATGAAGCAGGGGAAATTGAGGAACCCACAAAATGTGCATCAAAAATGGTTCAATAAATTGAGAAATACCAATGAGAAGCATTATTAGATCTTTGGTACTTAAGGTTTTACAAAGTAATTAAAGTAATTAAATTAACACAAGCATTATGCACTGACAACAAAATCGAACATTTAGAAATCAAAACTGAAGTTGAATATCGTATATCATATTAAAATTAAATACAAAAATCGTAATATTTAAGGAAAAAACATTTTAATTGCATTATTGAATATGAAATTATTTATATCAGTAAAGAACATGTTATATAAGATATAAGATATATTTACATAAGGCATTCTATACCCTGCAATGGGTATTCATAGCGGTTTAATATGAATTTAATATGAACGGATTGACTACGACCTTATTAGCGCTAAATAGTTCAATAAATACATCAGAAGGTTTTGTTCCTTAGAGTCCAAAAGTATTTAACTTTTGTATCTTGTATGTGATTCCAGGAAATCTTTCATGAGCACGCGACGCACCTGCGCATCCTGCGGGAGCACACGGACAGTGCCGCTCTGGAGGAGTCGCGGGTGCCGCAGCAGCTCCGCCAGAATCTGATGACCAACTTCCGGAATGGCAGCCGGCACGCGCCGTACTTTCTCTGCGGGGCCGATGGGAGTGGCAAGAGCGCCATCCTGAGCCACCTGTACGGGCAGGTGGGCACCTGGTTCGGATCCGCTCGCGTTCACCGGGTGGTCCGCTTTGCCAAGGCCACGCCCCGATCCGCCTACAACTTGGAGCTACTGCGCGTGATCTGCCAGCAGATCTCCATAATCTTCAACATCCCGGAGGGCTATCTGCCCAAGGACGCCTCCTTCGATCCGCTGTACATCAACACGTGGTTCCAGAACCTGCTCCGCAAGGTCGAGGATATGGCCAACGATGTCCTGTTCCTATTTATCGACGATCTGCATCTGCTGAATCCGCTGGACTGCGATATTGTGACGGCTCTCTCGTGGCTGCCCACATCGTTGCCCTGGAACGTGCAGATCATCTGCAGCTCCACCACGCCCGTGGAGCAGCTCAAGTTCACCCCGATGCAGCGGGATCGCTTCAAGTCCGCCGAGTACCAGTTCGACCTGAACCTGGGTGACCACGCCACCCGCCTCAGGATCCCTCCGCAATGCGTTCCGCGGGATGTTAGCTTTTCCCTGTACGTGGAGCAGCAGTTCGACCAGCTGGAACGGCACTACGGACGGCAGGCGGTGGGCGATCTGGCCTCCTACATTACGTGCTCCGAGTACGGACTGAGTGAGACGGAGCTGCTGGAGCTCCTCATGCCCACCGACGATCCGGAGTCGCTCATCGAGACCAAGAACGGGCACTTCAGCTTTGCCACCTTCAAGAAGATCCACCGCGAGATGGGTGAGTAGATGGTTACGGGCGGGATTTATATCCACACAGAGAGAAACATTCAAGTTCATTGTTCTTGAATTGAGAACATTCGTTCTTAATTCATTCATTCAATGTTCTCAATAACAGAACAAAATGGTAGGGGAAAAATTAAATTGAGTTTATTTAAGAACTTTTTGATAAATTCACTCTACTAACTGGACTTAGAGTTTGGTTGTTGAGATAAGCAATGTAAATACCGCCAACTTCAAACCAATGTGCTTAAAACTTAATAAATGTTGTTCTACTTTTGAGAACAGTTTTAACTCAGATGAGAACATCCGAATTTTCTCTATGTATCGGTAATATTTACAAAATATTAGTATTACAGGAGACTCTTAGTAATTTCTTTAACATTTTCGAATAGGTAATTTAAAAAAATTTCTTTTGAAACTATTCAAAACAAAATGTTGAAGATTAGGAACAAATGGTTTGATTCCAAAGGAAATGTCTTATATAAGTTGTTTGGAAACTAGATGGTATCTTTCAAATATATGTTTAAAAATTATATAAAATATGATATTAAGGGAAGGGGAAAACAAAAGTGAAATGTTTGATTTCAAGGAACAGTTCTTATAAAAGTTCTATAAAAACTAAAATTTTTTAAAAAGTCTGGAAGATTCAGAAACTTAATGTTTCTTATACGCCAATTTATATGTAAATTAGACTTAAAGACTTACCCGTTATGGGGTAATTAAAATATTTATGACCAGTTTTCTGTCATTTGTGAGTTTAGTTTACACAAAACCTTTACTAAAAATAGTCCCCGAAACCTTCTATAACATGGATGTGTCTCCAATATCTTTCAGACCGTTTACTGCTCCTGCACGACAAGATTATGTCCGGCAAGGTACTCATCCAGTGGCGGCACAACTACTGCTCTGCGGTGGCCAAGAGGCGGTACATGGACGTCCAGAGGACGCGCAGCCTGCACTGCGAGCTCGCCAACTTGTTCTTTCCCCAGGACGAGGACGAGAGCACGCTGGAGAACGATTCCAACCGCAGCGAGACCAAGTCGGTGATCAGCATGAAGGAGAAGGACTCGCTGTCGGCGGCCTCGGCCGTTTCCGCCGGCCGGAAGTCGTCGTCCACGCACCACAACGACGACACCTCCACCTTCTACAATCCCATCGCAGCGGACGTGAGCTACAGCATGCGCCACGTGGAGGAGAGCTGGCACCACCTGATGCGATCCGATGACACCACCCGGTTCAAGCAGATCGCCGTCTGCAACTTCGACTTCCTGCTGGCGGCGGTAAGCTTTCCAATTAGCCTCGTCCTTGTCGGTTTCCCCAGCTGGAAACCCAATCAGTCAGACCCGGCACTGAGTTCCTCTTAATTGCCTGGCTAATTTGGCAATCAAACTGACAGTCTTTCGCCAACATGTCAAAATTTAGCACCAGCAAATGGGCACAAAGTTAATTTGTGCATTCAAAGGGACAGCTGTCGAGCTGAGAGCTTCAAGTGAAACTAAATTATGGGGAAAAGTGGTTTTTATTATTGCTTTCAGTCGTCCAATAAATGAAATCATTCAGTGGAAAAGGTTATTCGGTAGTTGGAATTTAGATTGGTAGTTAAAGGTGCAGAATGATTGCTTACTTTTCAAATTGCTATCTGTGAGGAGCTATAATTTTTAGTGGCACAGTAGAGTTAAAGGGACAGTCATTTCTAATTTAAGGAATGTGAAAGCTTTTTAAAGAACAAAATCAGGACATTATTGTTTGGCTCCGTGCAGAAAACAGCCAGGCTGCAGCAAATCCCCAAAGCTGCCAAAACGTTGGATAATTTTAATTGAGAAAGACAGGCAGATAGACTTCCGAAGTCTAGCTCGATAAAAGGCTTACAAAAGTATAATGTGATAATGAAATTAGAGCGGATATTCAGTGGATGCTCCTGGCTGTCCCGTTCCGAAAATGTAAAATTCAAGCAAAGCCCGTACAGCTTTTGGCTCTTTTAATTCGCTTGCCTAATTGTTTCGCTGCAGTTGGCCATTTGGTGTTATTCCCCGAGCCCCGATACCCCGGGCCATCCAGCTCATTTAATTTCTTTCCATTCCGTTTCACTCAGCCGGGAAAACTCATTATTTGACTCTGAAAAGTATGCAATTAAACTTTTGCGTCTCTCTTTAAGCGTGTGTGTGTGTTTCAGAGTTTGTGTGGGTGGATGTGAGCCAATCAAATTAACGATTTTGTTCGTTGTTTTTTTATCCTTCTGTGAACCGAACTTCCTGATGAATGTTTAACCGGCAATATTGGCATTCCCGGCGGCAAACATGAAAACCGTGCATAGAGAAACCATGAATAAAATATAAACTATTTTGCATTTAATTAACGCCCAGTCGAGTAAAGTTCAAACTGATTTCAGTCTCCATTTCCCGGTATACAAGTTTTAAACTTTAAATGTACCTTGTAAATATTAAATTAATTTGTTTGGAAAAAAAAACGATTGAAAAAAGTAACAGAAGTATTTTTTTAAGATAATTTAAGGAGTTTTCCCTTTTATTTAACAAGAAAGTGTCTTACTTGATTAACCGCTTAGATGTCATATGTAGTAAACAGTGCCTCGTTATCATTTAAATTTCTAAATTCAAATACCACTTTTAGCCAACAAAAATATTTAACTTCATTTCGGGTTTAAAGGGTAACTTGTGACATTGAGTAACAAGGGTTGGATTTCTTTGATAAGTGTTGTTCAGGCTGAAGGAATGTTGTAAATAATAAGATGAAGATATTCACAAATGGTAGAGAACATCTCTTTGATGCGAGGTACCTTCATAAATCGTGTTTGTTGTTTATGCTTGAAAGGATGTTTATAAAGTAGACTCTTACAATATTAGTCCCTCACAGACTTCGGGACACAAAAACAAGCTTAATATGATTAATGAAAGTACATCAAATATTTCTATAAGACTGTAAACTTATCCAGCATCCAAAAGCTTCCCTTGTTTGTTTGTTTAATGTTTGTTATTTTGGAGTGGCTATAAAATAGCGATAAAGAAACGAACTTATTCGAGGAAAGAACATACTATTTTCTAAAGTTTAATTATGGGGAAGAATGGGTTTTTTTACTGGCTGTGCTTTTAGTTACCCGATAAATAACATTTTTAAGTGAAACCGCGATTTGAAAGTTGGAACCTAGATTGGTAGTTAAAATTTATATCAATGAGGAGCTATTTTAAAGAACAAGTATTTTACAAGCGAAGTTAAGTTTGCGTTCCTATTTAATAAAATGAAATATTAAATAAAATTCCAGGTGCAAACCGTGTCCATCAGCTACCTGCGCTGTCTGATCGAGCACGTGCGCTGCTACATCCTGGACAGGGACATCGAGCTGATCTACTACACGATCCGGAAGTCCAGTGATGTCCTGACCCGCGACCCCATGCAGCTGGGCTCCCAGCTGATATCCTGGCTGCGGCCGATCAGCGAGCACGACGACGACGACAACTCGCTGCTGAGCATGACGGTCCGCTCGGCGACCGCCTGGTGCGACGGCTATGCCGTACCGCTCCTCGTGCCGCTCACCGGCTGGCTGCCCGCCCCGCTCCCCTCGCAGATCCGAACGATGACGGTGTCCGGAACGGGATGCATCCGTTCCGTGTGGCTGGCTCCATCCAAGCAGCACCTCATCCTGGCCACCAATTCCGGCGACGTTCAGCAGTGGCACATAATGAGCAACTCGCTGGAGCACATCTTCAAGGGTGAGTGGGGTTGGGGGTTATGAAATGTCCCGCCATTAGACGAGCTAATCTCCTACCCCGCAGGTCACACTGCGGCAGTCACGTGCCTCCTGGTGGCCCCCCAGACCGAGTCGGAGTTACTGCTGACCGGCTCCGAGGACGCCACTGTGTTTGTGTGGCACGTAGGTCTTCGCGAGCGGCGGGCGCACATTACGTGAGTACACAGGGGGAAAAAGGATGGAAAAATAATTATTAATTGTTGTCCTCAACCTTAAAGGAAATATTTCACCGAATATTTATCGAAAAAATTTAAGAGCATTTGAGAACTTGTCTTCTTATTTATTCAAGAGTAAACGATCTGGATATCAAGAAACAAAAGTCGTCTTGAGTTTGATTTTCAAGATGAAGCAATCTTGAAAATGTTTTGTTTTGTCTTGATCTATTTTTTAGAGACAAAAGTAGTCTCACAAAACGAAGAAACTTCATGATGATTTTAGGAATTTGAGAATTAATTCACCTTAAATCACTTTTGAGATCGAGAGAACGGTTTTTTTCGGTGTAGAAAAAATTTGTTTTCAAATTGATTTCCTAAGCAGAGGAAAAAATATTATTTAAATGCTGCTATGTAGTTATACAAATTAAATATCTTTAAATAAAAAGTGGTATATCTTAAATTGAATCATAAAGTTCTTAAAATGATATTAAACCATTTTTCAACAGAAAACTAAATAAAAACAATAAGTAATGTTATTAAACTACAAGACTAGCTATAATAGTTTTACTTGAAATTCTCCGATTAATTGCTTAATTTATGAATAAATCTTTATAAGTCTCTGTGTACTCCTCCGTCTCCTTATCGTTGTCATTATTCCATTCGCCATCCGCCTCGAGCGTAATTTGTAAATCTCTGCAGGCGCAATTTATCTAAACATCCTCCGCTTCTCCGTTTATCCTAGCAACGCCCACTCGGCTCCCATAACGGGCGTGGCAGCTGGCGCCAATAACACGCTCATCATAAGCAGCAGCGAGGATGCAACCATCGCCATCACGGACCTGGCCAGCGGCAAACTGGTGAGCAAACACAGACACAATGGCCCAGTCACATGGGGGGATTCATTCGGGACTTAATGGGTGTCGTAATGGTCATTTTCGGCGAATTAAAATGGGGACAATAAAGACTATATAACTTTTAAGGGACTTTTATGCATGGAAACTGGATAATTCATAAACGTACTTTGGGAAACCAATCTCTTGTAAAACCAAAAGCGGGGTTATTATGGAATTAGTACTCATTTTAGAACTGCCGGAAGTCCTATAGTTGTTAAATCCCATATTTAAATGTATGTCTTTTCCTCAAATGTTAAAGTGCTGTTTCTTTGACAGGTTCTCACCGAGCAAAACATACATAAATGGCAGACCCAAATTACTTGTCAGAGCTCACACAGGCAAAACAAAGATAAAAGTCTTGTATAAATGTCCGAATTCAGACAATCAAAAAGACAGCCCTATTGTCTTGACCGAAATGTTTTTGCCTCTTTTGTTTGTCCTAGGCAATTTGAGCAATTTGTTTGATAACTTTAGTATACTCGTACTCCATGACATAGCAATTTACCGACAAACGCTGGTGAAGAACTTTAATTAACATCTTTCAATTTTACACATTTATTTCAATTTCCAGTAATTGGAATCGATTAGTTGGTGCCTTGTAAATGAAAATCAAACAACTCTTTGTTTGGTTTAATAAATTATTTTTGAATTCCCATTGGAAGTGCATCGAATGCTCTTCATTTCGGGGGCAGAGAAAAATGCATTTACCGAAGCTAATTGCAAAACCTTGCCGCAAACCAGATCAAACAGTCCGAATGCATTTGCATAATTTTCAGCGGTCCAAATAAATTCCGCGAAACTGTGCCACCGCCTTTCATCAAACAGAAGGCAAGGTCATTGGGGGAGTGGGTTGGTTTAAGTGGGTTTGGGGGAGGCTCTTTCAAGGGGAAGGATTGTTGCCAGCTGGCTGACATGTGTGTGCTGCTCGTTGAACATGGGTTTACATATTCCGCGGGCCTGGCAAATGAACCGTGGCAGGAGCTTGCCGGTGGTGTCCTTTCCCTCGTGCCTGCCCCACTTTCTCCACTTTCCATTCAGCATTCACCATATCCACCCCGCCATAAGTCATACTAAGTTGATATTTCAGAGACGCACACATTAAACTGTGATTACCCACAATGCGCCTTGTTTGCATATCAGCCGAGTGTGTGTGTGTGTGCGTTGGTCTGGGGGGGGGAAACACCGTGTCCTTGTTCTCGTCCTTGGCGTCCTCCTGTTGACACACATATAGAAATTAGATTTATTGCCACTCGGTTGGCCCCGAGCATATTTTAAAGTCAATTCCGCTGACTCGGCTGCTGCAAGCCCTTGGCAATTTTTGCTCTGCCCTAGAAAAATGCAATCCCCTTCTTTAACAACCGGAAGTGGCCCACATACTCTCGCACACACACACCTGTAATTACGCGCACTTATTGAATTAATTATAATATTACGTATACGCCGTGTCATGCCGGCAATTTCATTCACGTCGCCACCGACTCCTGGTGTTCTTTTTTCTTCGAGTCCGTGTAATTTATCAAACTTTTGGCATTTTCCATCGCCGCTTCCTGGGAAGGAAAACTCGCATGCTAGGTGGTAATTAACTTAATGCATACGAAATGTGACAAACAAAGGGCAGGACGAGGGACCGGAGGTTACGGCGGAACTGCGGGTGGCACTTGGGACACGCAAGCCAAGTCAAAGTCGGTTGGCAACAGGGCTGCCCCTTCACTAGCAGTGATTAATATTTAAAATCCCTTCGTTTAGTTGGCATTAGGACTGAAAGGCGTTCGATGAGCATGGATGATAAAACGGCTGTCCTTTTCGGAATCAAATGGTTTACGTGGAGGGAGGAAAAAGGTCCCTCGGAAGTCCCTGGGACTGTTAAGCATTTGGTTTCAGTTTTGTGACATATATGATATTCCCTTTTGTTTATCAAACTTTAACCCATTTATTTATGTTAGATTCCATTTTATTTATCAAACTTAATTCATTTATTTATTAGATCAAATATCTCTCTGTTAATGCCGATAAAAACTCCAATTAAATGACAAATGACTGTTCATATTTATTTATCCTACACTGTTTTAAGGGGAAAATACAAATTACACAAAACACGAGCAGGAACATGTATGTTTCTAAACAATAATTCGGGTATTTATACAACATCTGTTAATGGCGATACAAGTTGCAATTAAATGGGCTTTTGAAATGCTGATTCATATTTTTTAGTACACACATTGTTTTATATGGAAAATTAATATCATGCAAAATATAGTTATGTGCTTCCAGTGGCGGATCCACAATTTGTGGTTTGTGGTGGATATACAAACAACTTGTTTAGTAGAAATAAAACATTTTGAAATAAAATAAATATTACATATACTTTTTAAATCAAGTCTATCCCCCATATCCCCCGTGATCCTATGTTTGTGGGTTTTTGCGATTAGCCTAAGGTTAAATAATGCGGGTGTGGTTAGAACCTCTGATAATGCCAATTAAAATTCCAATTAAATTATCTCTTGAAATGCCAATCCATTCATAAGCCTAATGCGTATCTTTCCCTTTCAGCGACATCGCATCACCCATCACCGCGGGCCGGTGACTGGGATCCTGGTGGCCGGAGCTTGCGATGTCCTGATCTCGGGCAGCCACGACAAGACCATCTGCGTTTGGGACCTGGATAACTTCGCCCTGCTGAACACCATGCACATGACGAGTCCCGTGCTCCGCATCGATATCTCCTGGAACTCGGTGAGTTTAACCACAGTAAATGGGCAAAGAAGAATTCTTCTGAGCTTAAACTCGACCAGTGCCGCCTTAGCGAATTCTCCACACAAACTCACGCCTCAAACTTTATGTGGCTTTTTCAAATTTAACGAAACAAACTTCTGGCAAAGACAAAAGTTGAGTCCTTAAGGGGATTTCCCTGCTCATCATGCTCAGCTGCAAAGCTTTAAAAGAAATTCCTGCGTTCGAGACGGAAAGAATATAATAAAAAACGAAAAGAAAAAGAGAATGCCAAGCTTTAAGCCATATTCCACTTGAGTGAAGCGTCCCAAGTAACCCAATAACGAAAAGCGCAATTTAAGAAACATAAACGCCAGAGACGACATGGGAAAAAAAGAAAAAAGTAACAGAAATCCTGGAAGTTTAAAGCGAAACACAATAGATGGACGAGCGAATAGATTCGCCGAGATATGACAGATAAAGCTGGGTGACTTGGCAACTTCGGGGGGCTCACTTCTGGGGAAATTCTAATAAGTGATTTCGGCTCGGGGACGTAATACGCTCCAAATCCTTTGTTGTCAATCAGCTTGACAAAAAACCAGATGTGTGTATGTGTGGGTTCGTGCCTGCCTCTATCAATAAGTATTGCATACTTAGCAGCAATTTGGCAAGCAAAATAATATCAAGATACCGGCGGGGAACTCCTGCACCTCTCCTCCCGACTCCCCGACTTTGACGTCCTTTGTCAATGGCAACTGTGCTCTGGGTCCCCATCTCATCTTGTCCCCATCCCCATCCCCGTCCTCAATCCCATTCCCATCTGATCCCAACGGCTGGCAATTGATGCGTGCTTCCACTTGCTTCTCGCTCCTTAAGCGCTCCTCATCTATCTGGTTCGCTCCAGCAAATCCACAATAGACAGACAACAGGAAAAAGCCACTGTAATTCAAGGTGCGTCGGGCCTGCAGCCCCGGGATCCAGGGAATCTCCTCGGATAACACAAACAAGTCAGCAGTTTGTGCACTTAAAAGCACTACGTGTAGAACTAGGAATTTACCCTAGGTTTTGATTTCATTCTTATCACCTTCTTGAGTTTTTTAACATAATTTGTATTAGTTGCTGTTTCCTTGAGGCATTTTTAGTTAGCTGCCAAAATACTATCATCATTAATCATCTTTAAGGATTGTTCTATTTTATACTCACCTTACTATTTTATTTTCTTGAACATTTATCATCCATCTGGAACTTTGTATCTTAACTTGATATACTATGTAATTTTCTGAAAGCATACTTATAAAGCTGACAACAATAACTTCCTTATAACGCAATCGTTCTAAAAATTACTCATCTAACTATTTTATTTTTTTAAACAAATTCTTCTTCCAAATAATAACTATATAATCTATCTAGAACTTTGTATCTTAACTTGTTATATTATGTAATTTTCTGATAGAATACTTATAAAGTTGACAAAAATAACTTCCTTAGAACGCAATCGTTATAAATTAAAGTTACCTACAAGTAAAGTTGACATTGTGTAAATAAGTTTAGAATTAATATAATTTTTATCATTTAATATAGCCAAAACATAATAGTTCAAAATTCAGGTAAACATTTTTCCAAGTGCCTCTCCAAATCACATTTCAGACAACTGAAGAAAACTGAAAAGCCAGAGACAAAGTAGAAAGAAAATATAACAGGAGAGCTATTCAATTACCATTGGCCGTTGGTGGGCTCCTTCAGAACCAAAACTCGTGATGTCCTTTGCCGCCACCGAAAATACAATTTCACACATTAAACAAAAGTGCTGGCGAAAATTGAGGGAAAATTGCCTATAAGCAGGCGGAAAAATTGTTTCGCGATAACAAGGACATATCCGGCTGGGTGGGACTCTTTCCTCTTTCCAAAATTGAAATGTAATTTCACACAGCCATGAATACATGCATACATATTCCGTACATATAGACGAACACTCAGGTTTGTGGGAAGCAGCCCCTTGGGCCGGATTCTTGGCCAAGGAAAATGGCAAAGGCAATCCACTTTCTTGCTCTTTGGCCTGCATCCTGATGGCTTCGTGGCACGGCAGTGACCTGCCACGCCCCCCTCCCCCGGGGAAAGGCTTCCTGTGAGCTGTCCTCAAATTGAAATGTTTCAGCCTCTGCCTCCTTGGTGGCAAAATGCAATTTATTAATTTTCGATTACCTCGCCAACGGCCCTCAATGTCAGCGAATTCGACCCACAATTATGAGGAAAATTAATAATTAATCGGTCTGAATGGCGGAAAATATATTAATCATCATTCCATTCCCAGCAGGAATTTTTCATTCATAAATGTAAAGTTCCAAGGAAAAGCAATGTGTGTGAACTTTGTTTTTAAATTACCAATATTATTTATTTGTTCGGTTTGATTCGTTAAACTGAAATATTTGCATTGCCAAATTAATAAGCCAAATAATTGAATAATAGTTTTGTTCAATTTTATTGCTTAAATAATTTAATTACTATTTTGTAAGCCTCTTAGTTCCCATATTTGCAATGTCAAGTAAGTAAAATAAATATCCAAAAACGAAATACATTAAAATGAAAAAGGGTCAACTGCTATGTATTTTACTGAGTTAAGGATTTTTTTGTATACTTCCACTTTTAAATATAGCTTGATCCTAACTAAAAATCATAAAAAATACTATTTGGTTTGTTTCCAGGTGTTTTTGTTGGCTTTGTGTGAGGACAATGCGCTCTACGTTCGCACTATGGCCACTGGCAAGGAGCTGCACACTCTCAAAGGACACAAGTCGAAGGTGAGTTAGGTCACACCCCCTTTCTGGATACTAATCCCTGGCTTGGAACCCCCAGATCCGTACAATCTGCATCGGCAAGGACAGCCAGCGATGTGTGGTTGGCTGCGATGATACGCGGGCCCTGATCTACGACATGCACGCCGGGAAACTGGTCAGATCCCTGCCTCCGAATCCCGGGCCAGTAACCGCCGTGCATGCAATGGACAATGACGACTTCCTGGTCACTGTGGGCGGCAACAAGATCACCTTCTACTCGTTCCGCAACGAGGAGCTCTACGTGAATCCCTACTCGCGACATCCGCGCCGCAAGCGCAGCCTGAAGCGCCATGCGCAGGCGCAGCGATCGCCGTCGACCACATTGCCCCCGATCACCTGCTTCGACCTGTCCCGCGACTCCCAGCAAATGGCCATCGCCTCCGGCCGGAATGTCCACCTCATGCGGATCAATACGCCCGAGTTTCAGTGCACCCTGGAGGGGCATTCCGCCGGGGTCTCTTGCCTGAAGTTCGCCCCGAATGGTGAGTTCCTGGCCACCGGCTCCGAGGATCGATTGGTGCTCATTTGGAATCTGTCTCTGGGCGAGATAAGTCATACCTTCAAGGGCCACGCTGCACCGGTGGTCAAGGTGGTGGTCCTGATGGACTCTCTACGGGTAATCTCCACGGATCGGGATTCTCTGCTCCTCGTCTGGATGGCCCACTCGGGCAATCTGCTGCAGACCATCCAGGGTCCCTACAAGAGTCTGGCCGTAACCAACAACATGCGCTTCGCCGCCTCCACCAACGGGGACAACACCCTCAAGATCTGGTCACTGACGCAGGAGGACGAGAAGTACTCCGTTTCGCACTCGGACGAGATCACCTGCTTCGAGATCACTGCGGATAGTGCTCACATCATCAGCGGATCACGGGACATGTCCCTGAAGGTGTGGCAGGCGACGGGCGGCAAGCTCAGCCAGGTGCTGGTGGGGCACAGCGATGCGGTCACCTGCGTGGCCGTTTCGGTGAGCAACAAGACCCAGGTCCTGTCCGGCTCCAAGGACATGAATCTCATCCTCTGGGACCTGCTCACCGGCGAGGAGGTTCACACGCTGGCAGGGCATTTGGGCCCAGTGATTGGAGTTAAAGTCTCGGCAGATGGTGAGTTGAGCTCATTAAAAAAAAAATCCTACAAAAATCCTACAAATGCAGATTATTTTGTTACTATTTAAAATAAAACTTTATTTATTTGTTTTTGCTTGATTAGTATTAAATAGTTTAATAGTTACGTTTACGTGTTATAAAAATTGGGCTTATGTGTATTATGACAATTAAAATAGGTATTTAATTACGGTGAGGTATTTTATTGCTCTAATTATCCTTACTATGGGTTAGCCCCTTACGCTCTGTAAATATTTTTAAGCTAATCTAAGGCTTTTATTTTTAAATAGGATCCACGGCAGTTTCTGGAAGCGATGACAAGACCCTGATCGTGTGGGAGACCAAGCGCGGATTGGCTCTTACCTCGCTTCAAATGCACGTGCCATTCACCCACTTTGACATCAGTCTGGAGGTTTCCCGAGTCCTGGTGCAGCTGGTGGACAGCTACAATCTGCCCGTGATCTGTTTGCACAACACTCCGGCGCAGTATGTCAAACTGCCCACGTATTCCGGTCCCAGCAAGGATGTAGAGGGTATATCATATCATAGCTACCAGAGAAATCTTTAAGCTTTAACCTTAAACCTCAATCCGGTTATATCCCGATTATCCTTGCAGACCTGCGACCCCAGGGCCCCAAGCGCCAGATGAAGCGGCTGCTGAAGAAGGAGGTCTCCCTGGACACGTACACCTGGCAGAAGAAGTACGGCCACCTGACCTCCTCCGTGATGATGGCCCAGGTGGATGAACGTCTCAAGCGACGCTTCAGCGTTTCGGCCAGCATGGAGGAGATCTCGAAGATCGCAGAGACGAAGACCGGAGCGTCCCAGGCAAATCTGGGCCCGGAGCAGGCGGCTCTGGCCCAATCGCAGCACTTTGACCAGCTGGAGGCGCTGTGGAACAAGCGATCGCCGCCCAGAAGGCGTCACAATGCGGTAAGTCCAAGGCCTCCATGATAGCCTCACGATCTCTCTATCGGATGGAGGACATGGAAGGACCCTAGCTGCAGTTGGCTTTAGTGTGTGTAATCCTTTGGTACTCGTAGTAGATGCGCTCACAATTATGGTTTTCGTTTCGTCTTCTTTTCGTTTCATTTCGCTTCATCTCTGTTTGCTTAAACACTATGTGATATGTGCAACATGCAACCTGCAACATGCAATGTGCAACCTGCAATCTGTGCCCGTTTAACAGGGTCTCTCGAGGCAAACCTCGCTGGTGGAGGACCGTCTGGAGTCGTCGGACGACGACGAGTACCAGGACGAGCGAGCAGGTATGTTGTCCGCCTCCTACGATAACATCCACCACCTTGCACGTTTGCCCGGCCTCCGATCCCTGCACGATGCATGGAAGACCAACAGTCTGCGGGTCCGAACACCCCGCCGATCCAAGTTCTATGTGAGCACACCACCGCCACAGAACTCGCAGGACAGCAGCAGGCTGCGGCTGGACACCCACACCCACACCCACATCCACACCCACTCCCACGACCGGACAGCCGGACAGTGTACGGCTGATGGGGCGGTGGCTCCTGACCTGGTCAGGGATCTCCTGGTGGCGCCACCCCCCGCCCCAGAGTCACCTCAGAGGATCTCCCTGAGGCAGTTGCTCCACTGGCCCAGCCTAAAGTCTCGAATTTGGCGTCGCAGCCAGCGGAACTGCCATTCCCTGCAGCCGAACACCCGGCTCAATCCGCCCGAGCGACTCCGGCCCACGCCCATCATTGTGGTGGAGAACTACGATGTCCGCCGTGTGCAGCAGCTGCGCACGGATCTCATCCTGCATCCGCAGACGAGCAGGGCCTCCGTGGGCCACATCGAGGTGGCTGGCAGCGAACAGCTGCTGGCCAAGAAGGCCAACTACTGGCAGCGCCACTGGCACCTTCTGCGCCACAAGGCCAGCCGATCCGAGTCCACTCACCCACACCCACTTCGGGAAACCGGCAATTCCCATTCGAATAACAGCACCCCCGATCACACGGCCAACTGCAATGACTGCGTGGCTCAATGACACCCAACCACCGACCGAATCGAACCGCCACACCACCAATCTGCACCACTTCCGTTCTCCAGCACCCTTTTTGCCACTCTCTTTACGTAGTTCTGGCCATCCGTAGTAGTTGTTCGCCATTAGTCAACTTTAACGTATTTATTTTAATAAATTTCCACAAGGTTTATTTCGTTTTATTTTGATTGCCTGTTCAATTACACCCAATTATCAATGGTCAAATAATCCGGAAACTGCGACCAGGTGAGTACAGTCCAAAAAACAAAGACCGAAAAAAGTGGTTTACAAATTCAGAAAACCAATTAAGGTTCTATTGAAATGATTTTTATAAAATCTAGGCCACTAGGATTTTCCATTAAATGCATTAATGAATTTTATAGCAGGTTTTCAAAACCAAAGTTCAAGAAATTAATACTTTTAATCATTCACTCGGAGCTCATTTAAAAGATTAGATAAAATCCTCAACCAAAAAACTTTTTTTCTTAATACCAACCATAAAAAAATGGAAAAACAAAGCAAACAATTTTTTTAACTGTCTGACCATTAAGTTTAATTTGCAATCCCTCTACCAAACTTGTAAAGAAGCCCGTAGATTTAAAGTTTAATGGCCACCGGGATATATGTGAAACCGCTGTAATGAGAGTGTGGATGCCATTTTCCATTGTTAATTATAATTAGTTCTACCCCAGGTAATGACAAGCCAACTCCGCGCGTTTTCGACTGTAATGGCTTTCGAGTCATGAATATTAAGTGCCCATCCGACCGGTGGTCGTGCTCATTTCGCACCGGCCAATGCATAAAATTGCAATCAATAAATTCGCAACGCGATTAACTCGATAAGCAAACAAGAGACCAGCGCATCGCTGGCTGGGTAATGAATTGAGCGAATTAAAAGCAATCAATTTCGGACGAGCGGAATCGAATGGCACCGAATGGGGTCGGGGACTTGTGGGTGGTACACCCCATTCCCATTTTTTTTACCATGTCAACTGAGGTAAGCAGCTCGTTCTCCAAGCTCTTCGTTATGTTCATCCATCCCTTTCGGCATGTTTTGCTATCAGTCAAGAAAACCAAATATGGAAGACCCGGAAACCAAGACGGAACTTGAGCCCATGTACCATATCCATAAGTGTACTATAAGAGTGTTATATCCGCTTTCGTTCTCTAAGTATATGTGTTTCAACTTTCGACTCCTCTCGATTTTATACCGTTTTACGCTCTCTCGATGTGTATATACTATATACTTATATCTTCCTGCATATTTAAGTACTCGTTCCGTTTTAAAGTTGTTGTCCAGTTTGGTCACAGTTCTGCCGCTAACCCAAAACTGAAAAATGCAATATGAAAATGAAGTTCCCATCTTCCATTCCAATTATCCGAACCACTCCGAACCACTCCGAATGAACCACCACCACCACCACCACAACCAACAGCCACCGCCCACAGTTCGAAAACCAGTTCCCGCAGCTCACTGCTCCCATAAACAACTGCAACCGGAACAGTAGCAACGGCGGCGTGAAAACTAAATACTAAATACAAAATAAATATAATAACCAACCCAGAAAAAATCAAAGAAGTATAAGAACCATTAGCTAAGTTTCCCCCACTCGATTGGCATGTTATCTCCAGTGTTTCCAAATCAAAATCGCAGCTAGTTCACCGTAATGAGCACTTGCAAGAACCCACCACAGAACGGCACCCCAAAATTGACTAACCCAATCTGGCTAATTTCGGTAAAACTTTATTTTTTAGATGACTTCGACGATTTCTTTCAGTGGGGCTAGGCAATTAGGATAAAATATCACAGTGTTATTACTAGGGAATAGAGACACACTTACCTTTCGAATAATACGGGCATACCTCAAATGCAAATGCTGAAAATAGGAAAACTTTTGAGAATTCTACACAGTTTATATAGAGTACTCGTAAAATAGCATAAAATATAACCGAAAAGCAACCACTGCACAGCTGGCCAGCTGGATGAGATCAAGTAAGTATGCTAGCAGGTATCAAAATAGATACACATATCCCTTAGCCGAACCACTAGAGCCAGTTCATAGAGCTTAACCATCTTATTTTGGCCAATTTGGCCGCAGCGAAAGCCCTTTGCTTTGATGTCTCGTGCAAGTAACGTTTATTTGGCAAGATGCGTAGATGCCAGCAAGTAATTCGGTGTTGGGCATGTCACTCTAGACACAATGCCAGTAATCCAAGACATTCTAAAGAACATTCCGAATTTGTTGTCGATTTACGCAGATCATTTCGCTTCAGGAGGAGGAGGATACCACAAGGGATAAGTCCTGAGGCGGCAATTGAATGGAGTACTTATCCAAAATGGCAAGCAATAAGTGGGCAGACGAGCGTAACACATAACCCATCTCCCATTTCTCTACTATATCTATTACGTAGATGTAAAACCAAAACAAAAACAAAATGAAAATAACATAGTTAAATCTGATAAACCACCGTCTCAGACTTTGTAGGAATTATAGCGTTAAGTGAGCCAATTTAGACATTTTATTGTTGTAGAGTGTTTTATGTACCTACCAAACCCGAGCTAAATGTTGATTGTATTGACGCAATAACGCAATAACTTAGAATCTGTTCAAACGAGAAATGCAAAAAGATCTCTCTGAAGGGGTAAAAAGCGTAACTATGCTTAAAAACACAAGTGAAACACAAGAAAGAAACTAAGCCACACTCAAACAAGCACAAAGACACACTAAAAACATTGATGATTATAGAGCTAAGCAAATGTATATATTAAGCTCCCATGTTCGCTGTAGAATTAGTATTACCTCGACCTCAGTTCGAATCGCACTTTTTCGAGTCCTGGGCTTGCACTTCCCTCGGATATAACTTCAATAACTTTCTGACAATCAGAGGTTCTAGCCTGGAACGAAAAACCACACAGAAGAAACATAGAAAGCAACTCTACACTGAGACCGACAAACGGATATTTCTACACTGGATATTTCTATGCATGCCACAAGTGAAACTTTGTTAAACTAAGCAATTAACGTCTATGTAGCGTAGTGTAGTGTCCACCACTCTGTAGCTGAGCCACCAAGAGCATCTCCCGAGGAACTATGCATCTGGAAGCGGGGACGGCAACCGAATCGGATAGCGATGCCTAATAAATACTGATAAATGTACACCTTGTCTATGTCTATTAAATCGAAATTAAACTCAACTTTACTGGAGAACAGCAGGAGCCGTATTTTTAATGACCTTCACTTTTTTCCAGCACTTCAAGAAGTTTTTAAAACTTATCCTAACAACTAAAGTACTTATTAAATAAAGGCCACAAGGACCTCAAATTCTTGTAGTAAACATATTTTATCTATCAACTAAAAATCGGGGAAATAAATTATAATTTTTTGTAAAGATTGTTTTTAACAAAATATTTAATTATTTATAAGTTGTCTTCAAATTAATTTAACAATGACAATAAGATTTTCTTGAACTATTTTCTAACCTTCAAAACGAAAATTCAATTTTAAATTAACTGAAATTTTGTGCTCAACATTTTTTTAGAGCTACTGTTTAACTAATTTTAATGACTAAAGTCAGTCCTGAATATCCCTAAAATCTCTAGATGAAACGCTATTTATTTAGAAGAATTTATGTACTTGGATCGTTTACTAATAACATAACATAATTTACAAAATCACAGATGACAAAGGAATTTTAAAAACTATTTTTTAATAATAGAAAACATTCCAATTTTTTTAGGGTTTCCATCAAACTTAAATATTGACATTTGACGCGAAAAATTATTAAATTTAATGCAGAACGTCAAACGAGGACAGTGCATAGTTTTCATTGTGCATGGCTTACAGCCAGCACTCTTCATTATTCGGCCCATCTGTGCGCTGTCGGCAGCTATTGTTTGTATTCAGTTCTCCGGCCATTATGACACCATTTGCCAAGCCAATGTCAACCCAGTGCAAAAGCGTCCACATCAGCAGCCATTCGCAAAGTGGGTGGGTCGTTGGGAGGGCAAAACCGCAGACGCAGCCATTTTGTTTGCACTGTCTAATGAGAAAAGTTTGCGGAAAGCATTGACAATGAATGCTCCTGATAAGAGCGACAATATGTATGTGGGTCAGGTCCACAGCCCCCGACACAGATCCACCATAGAGGAGGACTCATACATGGGTTCCTTGATCGATTGGCAGGCACTCGTTTAATGAGCTACCAAGAAGTGGGAAAAAACTGCTGAGCCTTGGTCAACCCTTTTCGGGATTGGTCTCTAATTACTTTTGTTTTTCGGCAAGGACAAAAGGCCATGGGAAAGCCGGGAAAGGGCAGAGCACTGATGAATTAAGCCCACCGAACCGCAGACAAATCGAGTGGATGCTCCACTGCGACCTTAGAGGGAATCCGAATACTCTGTTCTGGCATTTCCGGGAAATTTTCTGTCAAAAACGAAAATCTTAAAAATGCCAACGCTGCCAAAGAATGGGAAAAATGCCTCCTCATCATACTTGTTCATCTCAATGGATTTTTCTTGCTGTGGGACCGCATAATTGCAGCTTAACACAAAGCTCAGGACGCTTCTAATGTGCATTTACCTCGTCCTTATGTTCCCTACATACGACAAAAATATCTCAAGTTTTTAAAGTGCATGTAAAACAAACGTCTTTAAGTTGGCAAACAAAGGGTCTGTATATATAAAAAATAATTTAATATTTGCTAGGTTATTGAAAACAGATTTGCATTTGTATCGTGTGTAAATAATGCTTAACAATATATTTACAAAATTATTATTATTAATTTTTTTAACGTTATTAATTTAATATAATATTAGAAAAAATACTTAAGTTAATTTCATTTCCAGTTCATAAATTAAAATGCTTGTTACCTATTTTTCTAAACAAATATTTATTTAATTTAAAATATTAATTTTAATTTTAGTCTACTACTTTAATATTATTTTCAATTCAGTGTACTCTTTAAAGCTTTCCCTTAGACAGAATAGCTGGTCTTTATCTGCCATCATCGCCAAATCACGCATACGCAGCGTAAACGAGAAAAACGGAGAAGCATTTGAAAGGCATTCCGAACAGACGAGAAACTTTATGGCGAAGACTAAACCATGTATTAAGAACTTTTTGACATTGTCATGTGAAAGTTACCAAGAGAAAGTAAGACACGAAAAACCAAATTGAGGATGAATAAAAAACTAGCACAGCGCACACAAAGTATCTGGATTAAGTGAGCCACTTGCCGCGGGCTTTAAATCCATTTGACCAACAATGAATTCCCCGCAAGCAAACATTAAAAACGACCGTCGCTTTGGATTTAGTTCGCGTTTAGCGAGGAAAAAAAGAGAAAGCGGAAAACTGCCAACACACCACTTTATATTTGGTAGTAAAATAGTTTTTATTCTAACTCAATAAATTAAAGAAAAATTGGATCATATTTAATAATGGTTAAATATAATAAATAATGTAAAACCATTAACAGGAAAATCGTATTTTACAACGAAAAATTTTAAAAGTGCATCTAGAAGAATGAAATATATATAAAGACTTCCAATAACATTAAATGTCTAATTTTAATTTTAAAATTTCCATTAACCCACTTCCCTAAAATATTCTCTAGCAACCCCCCAAACACATTCCACTTTCTTTAAGAAAATGTACAATTATGAATCCAAGAGCAATCCCCGATAGACTTGCCGCCGCTCGCCTTGCCAATCAGCTGAAAGCAAACAGCCAAGTCTGAATAATGCATTATGCGCCACATCCCCTCTACTTCGCCCCCTCCACGAGGTAGTTTATAGCAGCACATCCCTCCAGGACGAGCCATTTGTCCAGCAGCCGCTGCAAGCCACTGATATCGAAAAGCAATTTCCGTTATGATTGCCACAGCTCCCTAATCCCCGCAACGGATGCACGCAAATGAGGAGCCGAGGCAGGAGCAAAACGTTGCCGGGACAACGGCGACAACAAGTAGTCCTGGCAACTGCCATCAATCAAATGGTAGCAGTAATAGAGCACAGACTAGGGGAGCATAACCAAACAAGTCCCAACGGATCCGAGCTAAAAATAAAAATTAGAACCAAACAAGAACAAGATGTTGTGGGGACTCAGTTCGGCGATGGATTTGTACGAGGAGTACATGAAGGCCTTCAAGATCAACGATGATCCGATGCCGGTGGACGGAGATTCGCGCGAGGAAGCAGAAGGAGCTGGTGGGGATGGTCCCCAGAACTCCATAAACATCCTCATCTGCGGCGGAGCTGATCCACGTCATGTGATCAAGACCCTGGCGAAGAGGTACACTCATCGCATTCGCCCCAAACTCAGAATATACGTGCTAGATGGTTGCGCCGAGATTGCAGCCAGGAATATGTTGCTCCTGGGCATAGCCCTTGAGGACCCAGAATCCTTTAGCCTGGTGTGCAAAGTGCATTTGTTTATGGATCTCTATGGGAATGCTGTAATCCGTCCCAGCTCGCACCACTACATGGCCGCCAAGGGGCGCACTCTGCTCCAAATGGTCACCGATGAGGAAAAAATGCAGCGTCTGGCTCCCATGCTGGATATAGAAGGCCTAAAGTACAAAGAACGTGACGGATTGGAAATGGCCTTCAGTTTCTGGCAGCCGCATCCATGGAATGTCTTCGAGGTGACCAAATACTGGGAACAACGTTCGAGGACTCTTCTGGGCACCCGATACGATCACCGCAACGGGGCCTTCGACTGGGATTTGAGCATGACCCTAAAGGATCGTGGAGGACAACAGATTTGCTCGCAGGAGTACCGATACTGGCGAGAGTCTGGTGTGGCTTTTGTTTTTCCCGAGTATGAGCAATGTAAGCCCAACAAGACGCTGGCAGCTGGGTTGGTCCGAAATGGACGCACCTTCCTTCATCGTGGTTACGTGGGCGATATCCAAACAGGACCCTTCTGTGGCTTTGGGCTGCGCACCTCCGAGGAGCGAATGCATCACTCGGTGCATGGGGATAATGACTATCGAGCAACTGACATAACCGAACGCAATCTCCTGGAACTCTTCCATGAGCTGCAGACCCAGACCGCATACGAGCATGATCCTACGCGATCCCGAAGGTATGGTTCCGTCCAGCTGCTGATGACACCGTTGCTCAATCACCAGGAAGTGGATGCAGCAGGGCAGGCATCTTACGACAAACCCTGGATCCCGGTGCCCGGGGTAACCGTGCACTATGTGTCGCCTTTGGAGATGGTTCAGCTGCAGCAGGGCGCAGATCGCTGGAACAACATGTTCGATGTCGCCTTTATGGCCTATAATTATTACTCTTTCCTGAGCAAGGACTTCTTCAAGGCTCTGCGCACGCCGGCTCTTTTCATCCTAGAGACCAAGCTTATGACCGTGGAGCGCAAAGATCATGTGCAGGAGTTCGAGACCAAGGCCAAGGAACTGATTAAGCAGGCCGGCCTCAAGGCGGCCATCAACTATCAGGCCATTAATGCGAAAAATATGTGGCTCAAGTACAAGAAGACTGATAAAGATGAACCAGAAGATGAGGTGGACGCTGAGCCGGAAAGTGTTCCAATAGTTGAAGGCGATGCGGATGGCGGTCTTTCTGAAGAGTATTCTGGTCTAGTAATTGAAGAGATTCCGTCAGGGAATCAAACTGTTGCTGCGATTAAAAAGGAAGTAGAGGCAGAAGGTCCGCTCCAGCCAAAGAACACTTTCCACAGTCTGAACTAAATAAATGTACAATTTAATGAATACAACAACAGGTAACTTTAATTTTGTCTCTGTTTTTTCTTCTGCTTCCCCGTGGCCCAAGTGTCCAGCTGGAACTCCATGCCCTCCCGTCGCTGCCTGACCTTTTGAGGCGTTGCAAACGAGGTAGTCTGCCGGCGATCCTCCTCAAAGTCCAGCAGATGATCGATTCGCATGTTGAGCTTCCTGGCCCGCGTGCCCGTGCTCCAGGGATCCTTCTCCCTGCGGTGCTGGAATTCATTTTCAATCACCTTTCGCCGGGGCACATGCTTCAGGGCCGCATTCCAGTCGCCGGTTTTCTTGAGGTCCAGCATGATGTTGATCATCTGATTGAGAGTAAGCGACTTCCCCGAACCAGATCCCCATTGAAGATAGCGATCCAAGGGCAGTCTCGCCATTCGCAGACCCAATCGCTTGGCCTTGGCCAGCGACAGAGGCTCGTTGTTCATTGTATCCACCATGGCACCGACCACGTAGATATCGTCTGGATTGTAGGTGACAAGATCCTCGCGGCAGTGAGGCGTTAGGTAGACCAGATTCTTTTTGGGAAACAGCTCCGTAAAGCACTGGGGATGCACGTTAATGGGGAACTCTGGGTTATGCATGGTGGGGATGTAGCGCTGGAGACTCTGCATGCACCTGCTGTCCATCTGGGCGTTGCAGTAATGCAGGTCGAAGGGTTCGTCGTTCAGCCGATTCTCCGCGAAGCAGAGCATAAGCTGTTTGGCTGCGTAGGAAGCCTCCCGGTTGTTCATGTGCTCGTCGTAGGAGCAATCCAGCACCATTTTGGGTGCGAACTGCATGGCGCGTGTGAGCCGGTTGTTCTGCCAGTGATTGATGGTGGTGTCGTAGATGCGCAGGAACATGGACGTGTGACCCAGGCCATAGATAATGTGCGTGTTCTCCTCGCGCTCCTTCCGCATCTCCGCTATCCGCCGTTCAGTGTCCTCCGCCCTCTGAGCCTTCTTGCGCTGCTCTGACTGCTTCTTCATCTCAATCTGCCAGAGAAAGGCAAAGTACTTGATGCGAGCCGATTTCGTTGGAAGGGTCAGCACATGTTCCCAGTGGTGATCCTGGAAGAATTCAAATGCCGGCACACGGCGTCCCTCCTGGTGGGCAATGTCCGCCTCCAGCTGCAGCACCTTCAGACGCTTGTCCCGATCCTCCTTCGTCTCAGGTATATGATCATTACCTATGACTGGAGCGGGCTGAGAGAAGGGATTTACAAACTTATTTTGGGATTCCTCCGAGCCGGTTAACGAGCTTCCATCGCTGGAGGATTTGGATGCTTGTCTGACTGGAGTGGCACTGCCCTTCAGGAGCTGGCTGCCCAGCCGCCACCGTGCAAGATGCTTTAGCATTTTATTTAAATAGCTGAATGGCAGTTAAACGTTTTTCTAAGCTTATTCGAGAATTAAATAACAGAAACAGCGCAACGTGCGCGGGTTGTCATCGTCTGCAAATTGTGTTCGCGTTTCGCTGTGATTGCCAAACCATGTAAACAGCTGATGCTCCGGAGGCCAACATCTTACATTTTGAATTCTGTATACAGTAAATATTGGTATGTTATTATAATTGCATATTAAAGTAATCCTTATTTAGATTTAAATTAATTTTAATGTACTATTAATGTAAGAATAAAATAATTATGGAATATCATTGCGGATTTCACGTAATTTTCTTACAAAACACTTCATTTAAACTAACTGACTGGAATAATTTGTAAACGTCTGACAACCCAAACGTTATGAAATATATAAATGTATACTACTTTGTAAAGCTGTTGGTCAAAACCAACCAGGTGGTAATTAAAATAAATCATAATTGTATATATCGTCTCGAACTGACTTAAGTAAATTTTGATATTTAAAAAATTCTGAAATTATTCTAGCTACTTTTGGCATTCGCAAATCTTTAGCCAAAAACCACCCCCATCTGGCAGCACCGTTTTCGATAACTACCGCGTAGCACTGTGACTGGCATAATAACAAGAAGCGGCTTTGCCGACAATTTAGCGCTTGGCTCGGGAAAAACGTGTAAAACATTTAATTTACCAACTAGACTACGCGAAAAGCGATATAAACACAAACAGCAATGGCTTTAGTTTGCGCACGTAAGTAAACGAGTTGGCTTGCGGCGGAAAAATGTCTGATATCAACCGCACTTTTCCTTCCAGTGACAAACGAAGTCCCCGAGACGCCCGTGGTGTCTCCGCATTCGGGAGCCGTCTTCGAGAAGCGAGTGATTGAAAAGTATCTGCTGGAGAATGGCTGCGATCCGATCAGCGGAAAGGAGCTAAAGCCGGAGGAGCTGATCGAGATCAAGACTCCGGCCGTGGTAAAACCGAAGCCGCCGAGCGCCACCAGCATTCCGGCCACCTTGAAGACTATGCAGGACGAGTGGGACGCTCTGATGATCCACTCGTTCACACAGCGCCAGCAGCTGCAAACGACGCGCCAGGAGTTGTCCCACGCCCTCTACCAGCACGATGCCGCCTGCCGTGTGATTGCCCGCCTCAACAAGGAGGTGGCCGCCGCTCGCGAGGCTCTGGCCACTTTGAAACCCCAGGCGGGCATTGTCAACGCCCCAACATCGATTCCCCAGCCTGCATTGGCCTCCGAGGCTGGTGGCTCCGCTGCCCATCCCATGGAACAGGCGGGCATGAGCGCCGAGGTCATACAGAAGCTGCAGGACAAGGCCACGGTGCTGACGCAGGAGCGTAAGAAGCGCGGTCGCACTGTGCCCGAGGATCTGGTCACAACGGATCAGGTCAAGGGCTTCCTCACCGTCGCCTCCCATCCCGGCCTGCACTCGGCCTCGGTGCCCGGCATCCTGGCCCTGGACATCAACAGCGCCGATCACAGTAAGATCCTGACCGGTGGCAACGACAAAAACGCCACCGTGTTCAACAAGGACACCGAGCAGATGGTGGCCATCCTGAAGGGACACACCAAGAAGATCACCAAAGTAATCTATCACCCCAACGAGGACACGGTCATTACCGGCTCCCCCGACATGAACATCCGCATCTGGCACGTGCCCACTTCGCAGACCCAACTGCTCCTGCGGTGCCATGAAGGACCCGTGACCGGACTATCGCTGCACCCCACTGGCGACTACTTGCTGTCCACATCGTCCGACAAACACTGGGCATTCTCTGATATCCGCACGGGTCGCCTGCTCACCAAGGTAATCGACACCGCCGAGGTTGGTCTGACGACAGCGCAATTCCATCCCGATGGTCTGATCTTCGGCACGGGCACCATGGACTCCCAGGTCAAGATCTGGGATCTGAAGGAGCAGAGCAACGTGGCCAACTTCCCTGGCCACACCGGACCCATTTCGGCCATATCCTTCTCGGAGAACGGTTACTACCTGGCCACCGCCGCAGATGACGCCTGTGTCAAGCTCTGGGATTTGCGGAAGCTGAAGAACTTCAAGACGATCCAGCTTGATGACGGCTACGAAGTCAAGGATCTGTGCTTCGACCAGAGCGGAACCTATCTGGCAATTGCCGGCAGCGATGTCAGGTGAGTGAATGGTTCTTATTTATTAATGTGCCCTTTATAATCTTTTTTCAAACATGTGCATACTCTTATAAAATTCAAGTCTGAAATGGGATGAATCGATTCCATTTAAAGATTTGCTGTTGTCCAGTCTAGACCTTGTTCTTCCATCGTTGCTCCACCTGCAGATGGTGGTGCTTCTTGAAGTGAGCCATCCAGTTGTGGAGACGATTCTGTTTGACCAATGCACGTCGAGACATCTCCTTCTCCGCTGCTATGCGACGGCGAACCTGCTGCTCCACGCTTCGCAGCTTGTTTGGTTCTACATGGTCCAACTTAGCCAAGAGATCCTGAAAAGTTAAATCCCTTTTAAAGCATTTGTTCGTTAACCGATTCTTGCGTAAACTAATACCAGAACATAGGCTTGAATTTTCTCCACCTTGGCCAGTGTCGTGTCTTGCTCGTCCTCGTATGTAGATTTCGGTGGTGGCGGTGGAGGCTGCATATCTTCCAGGGTCCTCCACTGTTTGGATGACTTCTGGGCTGCTGACTTTGGTGGCGGCTCTGTCACCTCCCTCTTTTGTTCCGGCTGGACCTTGCTTTGAATTTGCTTCAGTATTACTGGGATAATGCTATTAAGCTTGATGTTCAATTTGCTGGAAAGAAAAAAAACACATAATTTAACATGGATTAATGCCTAGAACCTATTATAACTCACTCCTTGCAGTATCTCTGCTCGTAGTCATTCAATAAACCCTTCGCACGCTCCTGAAGTCCTGCCACTCGGCGTTGCAGGAACTCTGGATCCTTGAGGAACACATTGGCTTTCACCTGGCGCTCGTATGTCTTCTGGGACTTATCATGTAGAATGCCGACAATGTGGTTCAAAAGAGCCAGCTGAGTAAAACGTCTATTGTAGTTGGAGACCTTCAAGCGGTTCCTCTCATAGCCCCGAATCCAGATGTCCGCATTTAGGTGATTTCGTTTGGCCAAATAGGGTCGCACTATCTTTTCCATGTAGTTCTGAACTTGACGCACTTGCTCCAGACCGGCTGGACGTCGTTCGGTGATCTCCATGGCAACAATCTCCTGCGGCATGACAAGTTTATTGCTGTCATCGTCTCCTTCGGTCTGCTCCTCTTCCACCGTGTCGTCAAAATAGCTGATCAGCTTGAGCAGATACTGAAAGCGACCATATACTTCCTGCACTTCCATTAGGACGCGCTGGTGCTCCAGCTTCACCTCGTTAAGCTCCTCGGCCAACTTGCTTTCCTTAAGTGTCTTAAGCTTTTCCTGGGCCTCCAGCATTTTCTTAAATTCATCCGCCTCCATTTTCTTGAGCGATTCCTCGGCAAACTTGTGAAACTCCTCGGCCTTCTCGTACAGGCTGTCCTGGTACTCCTTCTCTCGTTTCCGGTCCAGGAACAGTTCTTGCGTGGCATAGTACATGAAGCGGTTGCGTGTAATCCCTCTCAAGAGTAGAATGTCCCTGAAAGATGGATAGTATTATCTTGCCATTAGTTTACTCCATTCCTCACGTTTTCATCCGAAATTTTCTGGCCAAACGCTGCAGACTGGCATCTTTTATATAATCCGGATCGATGGTGGTCACCACACAAGGAGCACGTGGATTGGCGATTTCTCCGCGCTGAAACAACTTTATTAACTAAGGTGGGGGAATATTTAAAGGGTTATAAGACGCACCGCATTGAAGTCCTCAATCGATAAATTGATGGGTTTTGGAGGTTCCGGTTCGACATGGGTCTTGGGTCGCACGAAATCTGAGAGGACATAAACATTATAGAGAAATACAATATTCTTATTTTATAATCCTACTTTCATACTCGCGGTAAACTTTTCTCTTAAACTTCCTCATTTTAGAATTAGATTTGAATTTAAGGATTCCCGTACTAAACTTGTTTAATCGGTTGTCAAGGTGAAAATAAAATTCTGACTTTCTCCGCTTTACTTTCAGGGTTTACCTGTGCAAACAGTGGCAGGAACTGAAGGTATTCAACGACCACACGGCCCTGGCAACGGGCGTGAGATTCGGAAAGCATGCTCAGTATCTCGCCTCCACTAGCATGGACCGCACCCTGAAGCTGTACGCCATCGAATAAGCACTTGCAGAGTCCACTTATTTAGTAGTTTTAAGTCCAACTAATTTTCTTAAACAGTGTATCCCTATGATTGAGTGTTTCCTTGAACAAATCTTGCAGAAAAATAAACCTGACCCTTCATTTAAAAGGCTTTTCCAATTATTCACCACTTGGCATAAGTATGGGTTTGGGATAGGATATTAATGAACTGAATAATTTAAAAATAGTATACCTACTTTAAGTCCACTTTTAGGCGAGAAAACGGTCCTTAGTTGGGAACCTGTTATGATAGAACTGTTCAGATAGCACTACATTTTAGACTTTTGATTGGCCAAAAAGGGAAAAACCATATAATCATAAAACACACTTTTCGAAAGACTATTCACAGATTTAATTCAATGCTTATGCATATAGTTATAAACATATTCAGTTCAAAAAGGGGTATATAATTGTTTTATCTTTATGAGGCCGAGATCTGCTTGAGTGGTCGCTCCAAATAGGAGGCCAGTGACATGGCCTTTTGCTTCAGAAGACCCAATCCCACGGTTTGCTTGGCGTATAAGCACAACAGCACACTGGCCACCTGCAATATGGAATATATTTTAATCAAGGAATCCCTAAAAATTAGGTTCACCCACCTGTGTGATGGCCACATGACCATTTTCACAATCAATCAGGACAAAGGTAAGGCGATCCTCGCGGAAGGCATTCCGGCCGTGCTTCTCGTAGGCTGCCCAAATATTGCTGGCTATGGCCGCCGTGATCCTGGCATCCTTATCGCCGTACCCGGAATAGGCCAAGAGGGCTCCTTCCTGGCTGAGCAGGCTGTGGGACAAGGGAAAACTCTTAGTTGGTGGCATGAACCAGGTTGGTGTCTTCCTTACAGCGTGTTCTCCACTCCGCCGGTGTTAGCCTGGCTGAGGACCTGCGTCAAGGCTTTGGGTTTCAGCATTTTGTGTGGTTTTTAATGTGAAAAAAAGGAAAACAACGAAACTACGCCTTCACAAGCACTGCATTCTGAATGGCCAATAATTCAGCTGATAAGGTAAACGCGTTGCGCTGCGAATGGCATAACTGTGGCGCCACTTTTAGCACTGATTTGAAATTTCCAACTTTTTCATTTTTGTCCATTAATGGCTTATTTTTTAATCACTTTAAATGTTCTCAGCATTTAAATGCATAACATTAATAAAAAAATCTTTTAAATTAACTATTTTCTTTAATATTAACAATTTTGTTATGGTACCAACAAATTAATTTTAGAAAAACATAACATACATACTTTTTATACCCGTTACTCGTAGAGTAAAAGGGTATACTAGATTCGTCGGAAAGTATGTAACAGGCAGAAGGAAGCGTTTCCGACCCCATAAAGTATATATATTCTTGATCAGGATCACTAGCCGAGTCGATCTAGCCATGTCCGTCTGTCCGTCTGTCCGTCTGTCCGTATGAACGCTGAGATCTCGGAAACTATGAGAGTTACAATACTGGGATTAGGCACGCAGATTCCTGAGATTCCTGCGCAGCGCAAGTTTGTTTCAGTAGAGTGCCACGCCCACTCTAACGCCCACAAACCGCCCAAAACTGTGGCTCCTACAGTTTTGATGCTAGAATAAAAATTTTAACTGAAATGTAATGTTCTCATCAATACCTATCGATTGACCTAAAAAAAAGTTTGCCACGCCCACTTTAACGCCCACAAACCGCGAAAACCTGTGACGCCCACAATTTTTATGCTAGATAAAAAATTTTAACTGAAATGTATTCGTCTCGTCATTACCTATTGATTGACTCAAAAAAAAGTTTGCCACGCCCACTTTAACGCCCACAAACCGCAAAAACCTGTGACGCCCACAATTTTCATGCTAGATAAAAAATTGTAACTGAAATGTATTGGTCTCGTCGATACCTATCGATAGATAGGTATTTGCCACGCCCACTCTAACGCCCATAACGCTTAAATCTGTATACCGCCGGTAGGTGGCGCATTTTAATCTCGCTTTGCTGCTTGCATATCTCCATTTAGCTGAGTAACGGGTATCTGATAGTCGAGGTACTCGACTATAGCGTTCTTCCTTGTTATTTTGTAAAATCTATATTTTTGTTAAATGCTGATTGCTATTTATTTCCTAAGTATGTTGAAAAATCATTCATGATGTTTAATCATTCTTTAAAATCATCGAATTTATTGCATTTTATTTGGGATCCCAAGATTTTGAAATTTGTAGTATGAATCACGAGATAAGTATTCATATGAATTGCGTATTTTAAATTAAAACAAATTTGATACATTAAATGAATGCTTAAAATTTTTTATTTTGGTTCAAGTTATAAAAACAGCACTTCTGCTTTGAGAATTTGTATTCCAGTTTACAGAATGTATTCTTGACTCATAAAATAATCTAGGGATATTTAATGCTTACTACCAGATCCTTTTTAAAAGGCTCTTATCTCCTGTGATTTCAGTTGCTGAAATGGCAAGCAGAGTTATCTTTATCCACCCATAACTTCCGCATAACGAGAATGCGAAGGCGTATTTGGTGACGTCATTGTCAAACCAGGTCACGGGGTACTACGCAGCATAAAATGCACTCTCGCTCGCCCTTTCACCACCATTGTGCATTGCATCAACGCTCCACGGGTCAGCGCAACAGTCGGTACTTTCAACCACCGAATTTGAAACGCTTCATCGCCCGAATACCTGTACTTTGGTCCTTGGTGCTACGCAGTTTGCCGAAAATCATGGTTAGCAAGGGTGCATTTCGGTTCTGCAAATTGCGCATGACTCAGCTGCGCCTGCCCCATCCTTGCGAGAAATTCCAGGCCATCCATGGACAGGGTTTTTTTGGCTGCGCAAGAAACTGGGTCATTGGCAACTACGCCGCGAATAATCTGTGCCAGGATGCGAATGGTACGAATCAAACGGCGATGGAGTTGCATTAAAAATTTATTTATTAACTTAGATTCAACCAAATTTAGTCTTGGGTAAGATAAACCGAGCAAACAGATGTTCGCCACGGAGGCGGCAGTACCTTACGCACTGCATGGGTACATGATATCGCAATAATGATGGGAGTCTTATGTTAATTAAATATTACTACCGCCTAGTATTATGTACACTTTGACAAAAATACATCGGGGTTGCCCCCTCTATATGACATTGTTTGGTGTAGCCTTCAATATTGGTTCGTGGGTGTGCAAAGTGGGGTGGGCGTGGGAGTTAAAGAGAGGGGTGAACAATATATCAGGGTCGGTTATATATATTTAAGAGTAAGTTTGGGGGACCTGGTGAGATACTGTGGGGTTTTACTGCGGTTTTTTGAATTCTCGGGTGTGGGGTGCGCTGGCTGATCCGTTCGCTGATGTTTAGATTACATACGCATGGCCTGTCTCTGGCTGTTGTTCCGCTAGCTAAACTTAATTACAATCTTATTTACATGCTAAACATGTCCGCCTCTCCTTTCGAGTATCAAAATACATACATATGTGTACAACTATAAATGTCCTTCGTATTCGATCACAGCGCGCGCTCAATGTAAAACAAAACTTTTAAACAATAGTAACGAAAAGTTCTGCAACTGAAACAGTTTCCGGGGCGAGGAGGCACCGCTCCCCTCCTCGGATTCGATTTATTTTCGTGGTAACGGGGGTGCAGGCCTATTGCGTTGTGGAGCGGGCACGCTTTGGGTTCGAGTACAGTGAGATAAGCATGGACGGGTCGGGCTGGCTCAAGTCCAAGCGCCTCCTGCGCTGCGGCGGTAGCCGATCCGCGAATCGATTGGGTATCCCGGCTCCCAGTAGCGTCTTTCGGTCGTACAAGTCCAAATTGTCATTGTAGTAGGTGATCGCGTCCCAGCACATCTCGCTCAGCTTGGGCACCGTCATCCACATCTTGTACAGGTCGTTGCGACGGCGCATCTCCTTGTCATTGTACTCGATGCCTCCGAACACGTACATGCATCCATTATCCGAGTGGGCCGCCGAGTGGAAGTACAGGGGGCGGGGTAGGCTGGCCGTCTCGATGCGGAACCAATGCTTGGTGCGCAAATTAAGCTTCCAAATGTCCGAAAAGTACGTGGAGAAATCGCCCTGCAAATGGAGGTATTCATTAGTTCATGTTGTCGAATGAAAGCATACCGATTAACATCAACAGGTAATAATTTACTATTACTATTTATTTATTTAGTGATTATTTTTAGTATAATTATTTAAAAGTGAGCTCACCTGCAGACCGCCTGTGATGAAGGCCTCGATGTCCCCGTTGGAGGCCTGGTGCTGCACACAGGAGAAGCACTTGCGCGGCTTTGGATAGCCCACGTTGCGGTATTCTATGTCAGCGGCACGACGATCGGGATACGTGTCGAAGTAATCCCAGCAGTTCGCATCCAGGTTGTAGGCTGGAATGCGCTGCAAGTCGTAGACCGAGTGTGATGTACCTCCGCCCAGCACAAAGATGTGCTTGCCGTCATAGACGACCTCGTGGCGATAGCGACCCTCCGGATCGTCGCGCATCTCCGGACGACTGATGTAAACATTCTCCCAAATGCCGGTATGCAAATCCAAGCGATACACATCACAAGTGTAATCAAAGCCCGTCGTTCCGCCGATTGTGTAGAGGAAGTGTTTGTGGATCACTATGCCCGGTCCATACTGAGCAGTGGGCAGATCGCCCCTCACCTTCAGGCGCTGCACGCCCGTGGTAGCGCCTGCGCTGGGCGTGCAGTAAACGTAGCAATCGTTGGAGCAGGATTCTCCAAAGGGAAAGCCAGTGCCTCCATGAGACTGAAAAGTGAGAAGAAAAATGAATAAATAAAAGGGATCTAAAATATTTGGTTTAAGAAGGAGCTAGCACAATTGATTCCTTTTCTTGGAGTTCTTTGCGTTACTTGGGTAAAATATGCATTCCTAGCAAAAAATATGGAAGCTGCAGCTTTACGGGTTTAAACTCTGTATTGGTTCTTAAAATAGTTACAAGAGATTTATTTATATAAATATAGATTGATAAAACTATGTTACTACAAACGAAAATCGTGTGAATTAACGAAGAAGGGTCTATAAAAATAAAATCGGTGTATTCAATTTTTGAATATTTAAAAACGTTCTCTATAACGAACTCTTTTTTCATTATACTATTGTATTTTCCTGACTTTGTAGATCATTTCTGGCATACAGATATATAGAGGTTTTATTATAGATTAATGAAAACTAGAGAAAAAACAAGTACATAAATAAGGAAGGGCCTAGGGAAATTAAACCTTGTGTTGAATGCTTAAATATTCTGTACATCAAACTCCTTTTTTTTTAATCAGACCATTGCGTTTTATTTCTTTGGTAGATCATTTCTGGTATACAAATATATGAGTTAATAAATATTATGTTACTAAAAGCAAAAAAAGAAGTGAATGAATAAGGGCCTAGAAAAATTAAATCTTTTTATGCATTTGTCGAATATTAAATACTTTCTCTACAACAAACCCCCTTTTTTATCACACTATTGTATTTTCCTAACTTTGTAGATCATTTCTGGTGTACAGATATATGAAGTTAAGCGGGTGGCATCCACGCCCCTGGCATTGCTGCCAATGCATTCAATTAGCAGATACTTGAGCGGCAGAGGCTTATCATCGCCTGGTGGCTGGGGAGGAGTGGGAGGCGGTGAAAGCATGCAAAGATGAGGAAAATGAGGGAAAATGAGGAGGAACGGCAGTAGGGAAGCTGAGCTGAAGCCCAGATAAGCGGAAACATGTGTCTCCAGTCTGTTTTTGTGTATGTATCGGGGCATGATTCGTCATCAAATTATAGCTAATTGTGGAATGCAAGGGAAGGGCATTGCTGCCAGCATAAAATGCCAACAGCTCCCGTTTGGCTTTGCTTTCGGTTTTTCTTTTCGGTTAGTTTCCTCCTCCAAAAAAAAGCGCGCGCTCTCAGCTGCTGGGTGGGTATGAAAATGGTAAATACAATGTTTTGAGTTTTTCCAGCAGCGCGCGAGGTGGGGAAAGCTGGAAAACAAGTTGTTGCATGCGGCAGCAGCATAAACATCAACTGCGTAGTAACCTATGTGGAAAAGAGGGTTGCCTGGCATGCGCAGAGGCTCAGGAGGTGGGGCAAAAGGGGCGGAAGAGGAGGAGGAGGTGCCCCCCGAGTGAGAGGCAAACGGCAATGGCCATGGGCAGCTGTTTGGGTTGACATTTCGGGTGTTTAGAATGCATAAACAAAAGCCCAAGGCGGAGGAGTGGAGGCGCGGAGCAGGGCGTGGCATTGGCCCTGGCCATTTTCACTGCCCAGAATAACCCTCTCTCTATTTTCACTCTCTTTCTCTCGAGATCTAACGATCAGCTGTGTGATTTCCCTGCTCATTTTACCATTCAATTGTGTTTTCTACTTCGGCACAAACAAGTTTTTTTATTGCAATTGATGATTTCGCTAGCCTACACAGTAAGAAAAGAGATCAGATAAGAAAAAGATCAGTAATGCACTTCAATATTTAGAATGTAAATGCCTGGAATACCCTTAGTTTTACAAGCTCTGAAGTGTTTTTCTTGAAAGGTTGCCTATTAGCCAATAATTCTTAATTCTTATTAAGCAATGCCATTGTCCACTTAAAAAACTAACAAGCTACCAAATTCTTGAACTAAACATGATCGTATTGATCAAAACATATCACTTTTTGAGGTCTAAATGTTGTATAAAATTCACAAGTTTTGAATACAACAAAATGGCACATTGGTTTACTTGGAATACGTTCTTATCAGCTCAGAGTTTTGTTCGTGGAAACCGCAACACGCTGGATTTCTTTCATTTTTTTCTTTCATAGTTTAAAGTTTATCTTCATATCACCACCGTTTTATACGAGCAACATTAAGCGATCTAAATTTTTCTCTGTTTAGTTAACCAACACACCCAACGAGCGAGAGAGAATCCAACTCATCTATTTTTGTCTGCTTAACAGCACTCTGCCCGCCCCTTCCTACAGCGATTTATATAGCATCAAATAGATACTCACAATCAACACGTTATTGTGAATGGTCAACGCATTGGAGGCCAGCTCCACGGGCATATTGCTGGCATTGTCTGCATTCAGCTCCAACTTCCAGGTCCTGGTGGCAAAGTTGTAGCTCCACAGCTCCTGGAAGAGCAGGCAGCGACCGTGACGCGAGGCGGCCAGGGCGCTGCGCGGATTGTAGCCACCCAGGGAGTACAGGTGCGAGTTGGAGGCTATGATGCGGTGGCCACTGCGCGCCAGTGGGAACTCCCCAGCTATATGCTTGTCCTTGTACGGGCACTTGACCAAACGCAGCGGCTGAAAGGAGTACAATGCTGGTTTGCCAGTGCCCTCCGGCGACAGAGAGACATTCAGCACGGTCCTGTTCTCGTCCAGTTCGTCGCTGGAACTGGTCGACTCGTCGGAGAACATCTCCTCGAACTCTGACTCCGAATCGGTATCGCCATAGTCCACATCCACGTCGTCGACGTCGTCCTCTTCCTCCTCCTCGTCCAAATCGCTGGCCGCGTCCATGGGCTCCCCGGCCCCCTGGTTGTCTTGGAACAGGGCGATAAGGTCCGGTTGACCTAGCAGCGGAATAGCCAGCTCCCCGTGAGCCAGCTGCTCCACTACTCCCTCCTCCGGCTGAGCCACTTCCTCCTCCGGCATGTCCTGATCCATGATCAGATCGTTATTATTATTATTGTTGTTATTATTCTGGTTGGCCAGCTGCTCCTGGTGGTCCGTGGGCTGGGCCGTGCCGTAGATCTTGGCCAGCAAATCGCAAAGAAACAAAAGGAACGTCCAAGTGTGACGCAGTTGGTTAAACACGATGCACTTGAGTTTGGCTGGTTTTAGTATGTTCATAACACGCTTGCTCTATCTGGAGAGTGATGATAACGTAATAATCAATTTTGGCTTTGATTTGATCCTGTTTGTCGGAGAGCAGAAGGATTTTGTGTCAAATATTGTTTTTCTATTTTCAGGCTGGGGAGGGGGTGAAACGACCTCGCACAGCTGGCTGACTACGCTGTTGTTGTTGTTGTGGTTGTTGATTTGGTTGCTGCTGCTGCTGCTTCTATTGTTGTTGTTTTTGTGTTTGCCACTGCTGTCATTTTGACACACGCTCCCTCTCGCTTGCACCCACGCATACACGCACGCACATGTGTTACGTTACGTGGTCCGTGAAAACGTTTGCTCGCTCGCTACTGCCCTTTGTTTGTTTTCGGCCCCCTTGGCTAATGCAATTTCACTAGTTTGCTCGCTGGCGAATTGGTTAATTACTGCACTCGATGGCATCCGCGCATTTTTCCGTGTTCGACAAACTGCGCTTTAAATTTAGAATGTTGTTGTTCTGGAGGTGGCGAAACTTCGATGGAAACGTCGATGTCATCGATGTTTTCAAGGTAACATCGATGTATGGCACGCCAATCGATATTTTCGCGTCGGCTGCTCTCTCGCTCACGCTCTCTCTTTTCGGAGAGCAAGATCAGAAATCTTTTATCTCGTTTTTTCACTGACACTTACGGTTGTTTACGTTGCTCTAGAGGTGGCGTACCTTCGATGGAAACATCGATGCATCGATGGTTCTCTTTTTTTGGACCATCGAAGTTTCTGACTACCATCGGTATTGGCGCCCTCTGGCGCTTCAGTTGCATATAAATGAAAGCGCTCTCTGGCCTTACATTTTTGAAAACAACAAAAAAGATAAGTCAGCCCCTTGCCCATTCAGTCTGGACCCAAGCCATGTTCATGGAAGAGGAAGAACACATGGCGCCTTAATTCAAAATATTGCATTTTTAGCTTTATAAAAGTGTAGGAACAGAATGGATAATAAAAAAATTAGGAGAAGAAAACATAGAGAATGTCGCAAACATTTAAAAAAAAATAAGCGGAAAAATTGCCTCTGCCAAACAGATCCCAAGCATAGGCCATTTGAAACAGTTAAGGACACCTAATTAATCGATACGCAATTAAGTTCTTCATCTCCCTGCCCTTCTTTCATTCCACACTTCACTTCAAAATCAGTCATGGAAGGAATAAGTCAGTCAAAAACTCTTTTAAAGAAAAAAATTATACAGATTAAATAAGAAGAGGTTATATTAGCAGAACAGGGATTAAAGTAAGAGCTTAGAAAACGGTGAGTTTTTGAATTCGATTTCATCTTACTTGAAAAGTTAATTTTATTTAATCACCTTAAAAGTTTTATAAAGTTTTACTTTTTAACTTAATTTTAATTTTTTTTAAAATTTAATTTTTAAACTTAAAAATTATGTTTTTGTTGAATTTAGCTTAGATAACTTTAAAAAAATGCAGGAAAAATATATTTTATTTTAATAAATTTAACAATAAAAATCTTGTTAGTAAAAGAAATACTCTACTGAAATATTTTAATGTTTTTAAGGGTGTTTATATTGGATATAATCCTTAAAGGGTAACAAAATTAAACATTAAAAATCAAAATTATAAGTACAAATGTCAATGGTGTGACCAAATTCGCCGTCATCCCTCGAAGTATGCCCCGTTACTTTGCTATCCCTATGGCTTCCGCCCTTTTTGCCCCATCAACGAGCGGCCACACCGCGCTGCACCAAAAAAGTATAAGACCGACCGTCGGCACACATTTTCCACACGATTTCGATTCTGTTCTTTCCTTGTGTAACAAACGGTGTCAGCGCGTGAAAATGCAACAGCCCCACGAAACGCATAAACTTTGATATCGCCCCAATACTCAGATGTGGTACAAATTCGGACAGTAGCGTCCAAGGCGGCCGACTCGTTGGTTGGTCAGATTCCTAGGGTTCCCCGGCGGCCTTTCGAGAGTATCCCGCGCAACCCCATTTTTGGGCATGATTACCACGCGCCAGTGCGACATTTGAATTGCAGAGCACCAGGTGCGGAGTACGCGGACTACCAGCTACCAGGATCGGGAAACCAGGACACCAGAAGTCCCCAAGGAACTGCGAATTCGCAGGCCTAACCTAAAAAGGCACGTGCAGCGCGCGTAGAAGAGTTTTCTGCGTGCCACCACAGCCAATCGGCTCCTCTCCATAAAAAAAAAAACAGAGTACAAATTCCCGACGAACACGACGACGACATGGCCACCCTCCTCAGCAACGGCCAGCAGTCGGTGATGGCCACCAGTAATGGTCAGGAGCAGCAGCAGCAGGACGAACCGGAGCAACAGCAGGTCGAGATCAGGAAGTCCAGCTCACCGAAGCCAGGCGCCATGCCCAACTTGAAGCTCAACAGGATGGGTTCGGTGTCCCCCAAAGATAAACGCGTCTACAAAATCGTCCTAACTGGCGGTGAGTTTTGGGGTGCCCCTTTTCAAAAATACCCATTTATCTCTGATAGGCTTTTGCTGTGTATCTGTTACAAGTGTCCTCGTATCATCGTATCCTCGTGGCCCATCCACCCGATTGCGATTTGTTTACGATTTGTGTCAAGGTCGCGGATTTCCACGAAGGGGTAGAGATTTTGATTTTGTCCTGCGCGGCAGCTTCCCAGGCCTTCCCCACCTTTACATTCGTATTCATAGATTCATTTTGTATTCATAGAGCTACCGGCTTTCGGTGGTCCGACGGCGCTTCAAAGACCCCGCTCTCATTCATATGTAAAAACAGAGCCATAAAACCTGTTTGTCCAACCATCATATGAGCAGTGGCTGGGCGCGTGGTCTAATCATTTAATTTGGCCCAAGTTATGGCTGTGATTAGAAGCCCCACAAATAGCATTGATGTATTGGCGGGCCTATCTCACCAACACATACTCGTACTATCGCCATTCGGGGCGGGCTTCCTCTGCCCGGAATTCGAATATTCTCAGGAAGAGGCTGATAAAAGACAGAGGCCTTCGTCACCACGTGTGACAATCGTCCGTAAATCCCCGTCAAGTCCCATTCAAAGAATTGCTTATCGGTTGGCTGGAGCTCTATCGACAGGCCCGACTCTTTTTAGAGTGCATTCGGAATCGATTTCCCCAGATCGCTGCGCAATGCATTCAGCAATGGACGTAATTGCCTTCAGGGTCAGGCCACAGACCTAATCGAGTGATATGCACACCGCCGAGGAGCTCGGCTGCACTTGATTTTTATTGGAATTTGGGCCACAAGTCAATATGTTTCGTTTCCGCCTTGTCAAACCAATCAATGAACCATTAAGGAAAATCATGCTGAACTAGAAATTCCACATACCTTATCTAAGAATTTTACTTTGACAATATACTAAAAGATTATTCCCTCGGACTACAAAAACTTTTTAGGTGCATATTATCTTTTGTCGTTCTTATTTAAAATAGGATCAGATTCGTTTCCGCCTTGTCAAATCAATCAATGAACCATTAAAGAAAATCATGCTGAATAAGAAATTCCACATACCTTATCTAAGATTTTTACTTTGACAATAAACTTAGAGATTATTCCCTAGGACTTCAAAAACTATTTAGGTGCATATTATCTTAAGTCGTTTTAAAACTTGATTTTTAACTAATTCACTAATTAACCAATAAATTGGTATTTATCATAGAGAGTTTAGCCTTTCAGAATTGATTAACAATTTAAAGCAGTTAAAAAACTTCTTTTGTTTTTGGTGATATGTAAAGGCATTTACAAACTTAATTAGCAGTCTACATTTTTTAATATATGCAAACGATAAGCACGTGTGATTTTGTTTAAACTAATTAAAATAAAAAAACGTGTGGTTATCTGATCTTATTAAGTAAGCCACTTTTCCAGTTTAAATGTAAACACAACTGCATAAAATAAAAAAAATTCACAACTTTTTCCGTATCAACTCAGACAGCTTTTATTATCCGAGTTGTAAAAATATTTTGTGGAATTTTCCCACAACTTTCAGCGAACCTTTCTCTCGTTTCCCCGCCAATCCAAACAGTATAGAACATAAGAATGTAACCTTAGCCTGCTTGCCAATAAACAAATAAAATTAACGAATACATTACGCATTTTCAGGGCCCTGTGGCGGCAAGACGACGGGACAGTCCCGGTTGTGCACCTTCTTCGAGAACCTTGGATGGAAGGTGAGTGTCGTGGGTGCTTTTTGGGGGATGGGATGATGGGAATGCCGATCCTAGACTAAGGGAAGTTAGCGATTGCTTTGGGCCGCGGGCAGCTCCGTAAGTAGAGGAGAACGAAGAGCCATGGCGGTAGCGGGATTACCTTTAGATACTCCCTCATTACAATTCTATTGTCCCGAAAACTCGAAACAAAGCAATGAGCATGTTAAATATTTTCAGGTATTCCGCGTGCCTGAAACGGCCACTGTTTTACTCAGGTAAATTCTCTCTCCACACACTCTTACACTCAAAAAAATAAAGTAAATAACGTAAATCAAAATAAAAGCGTGGCATTCAAGGCGAAAGGAGCCGCTCAGGAACTCCGCCACCTGAGATTGGACCAAGTAGCTTTGTCTGCCGCTCGTCCTCTACCTGAGACGATCACCATTCCGATACATACTTAATTCGATTCGAGTTCCATTCTCGATGCTCTTGAACTCTGAGATACTCTATCTAGTAAAAACAAATACATAATTGTGGAAAGATGCTAATCCCCGCTTCTGTTTCTCTCTTTTCTCCCCCGACATCCGAATATCTAGTGGCGGCGTGAAGTTCTCCGATCTAACCGAGAAAGAGGGTAAGTAGAGGCGATGCCACCGAGCGGGAGACCAAAGAATACTTGGTAGTTGACGGAGCAGAGGAGAGGAGTCTAGTCTTACATTGCAAGCATTTTCCGAGACCAAATACTATCTCATTTTCCGAGCACTGTCAAGTTCGACACGACGTTTTCTCGAACCAACGAAAATAAATCAAAATATTTACTTCGCGGGCGACCAACACAAAGAATCCCTATACTATACGTACAATATATGCTAGAGGTATTTTTAAAATCAGGCAAGTGCGACAGCCGCCATACTATAGATAGTCTACATCTGAGTATATAGCCAGAAGGCCCCCAAGAAAGTCACGTCTTCAATGAAACTTACGTAATGCTTTGGGACACGATTCGAATTCCCATTCGATATCCTGATTGCGTGACTCGAGGTCATTTCGCAGGCAGTCTTCCTTTTAACTTGCCAGGCAATTTGTCAATTATGGTTATTAATGGATTTGCCGATGGGGTTGCCGGGGGGCGTAGGCCCGTTCGAAAGTATCTAAATTGCCGTGAGCGCTATCAGATAAGATACAGAAAGTAGCAAAGTCTGATCACATGCCGGCCGATTAGTCGCAAGTTCTTACAAAGCCTCTATGAATAATGGTATTTGCAAGCAGGACAATTAAAGCCTTTATGAGTCACGACCGGACGGGGAAATCTATTTACACCTAAACAAATATTTATGGCAAGGGGCTAATCTAATACCCACTCACACAATCGCCACCCACACTCACAGACCCGCCCACGCCAACCACGTTCGTTTACAAAGATCTGCCCTTCGCCGCTCCGGAGCACAGTCTCATCGACCTAACCGCATCCTGTCCGCGCTGCTTGGCCAAGGCTGCGTCGCGGCCCAATGGCAGCGAAGGTGAGTGCCATGTGGTGAGCCGGTGGAGCCACAGATCGGTTGTTATGTCCTCGTTTTGCAACTGCCGCTCAGCTCTCTAACCGAATAGAACCGAGCCACCCCGCCAAGTCCTGTCTTCCTGTGCGTCCTCGAGCTTCTTTCTTAATGCATTTTTTATCGGATAAAGTCTTCAACAGACCTGATCCGTATCTTTCCCTTGTGTTTGTCCCCCAATGACTCGACATTTCACCAAACAGACAATCGAGTTTGGCCCCTGCAAACACTGCTCTTTATTAACCCATGTATATTATGTGTGTCTTTCTGTTTGTTCTGGCTTCATTCTATGATTTATGTGCGTTCCCATAACACTTGTGTCCACTAACACGTCGTAATCGCCGCGCTCTGTACAATACGTCTCTATCTAACGGATATGTATCTGCTCATTTCAATAATAATATTTCACGCCAAGCCTCTGAAATTCGTTTAGTCGCTGCCATTTCAGCCAATTTAAATGGGCCATTTAAATTTAGCCGCAACATAGGCGAAGACATGAGTAGATATACACTTAGCTATATGTCTCGGTGGTCTGTGATGGACTTTTTGCCGAGCAACACGTGTGTGTGCTGAGGTCTGATATCTGGACACCCAAATCCAAGTCTGGATTGCTGGGACGTTGCAAAAAACGCTGTTGAATTTATTTTCTTTTCTCACTGAAAAAATACAAAAAGAAAAGGGGGAGTGTTTAACAATTTAATTACCTTGGCATTTACTTATTTTGCTTATGCAGACAGTAATACTCAGTTAAAAAAAACATAGATTGGGGGAGATATTAAAATGTTCCATTACTTTATGTCTTTTAAGTACACATTTTCTACAAATTTATGTACCCATTCATTAGTGTATGTTGCTACGTTTTATATTTTTATTGTCATATGCTTGAAAAATGTTTTTATTTTAAGATCCCTTTAGGTCAGTTTGTGACGTCTAGAAAGCTTATAGTGGTTTATAGAGTTTAATTTACACCAAAGTACATTTCTTCAGCTTACATAAATTGTTTTTCTAATAAGATCCGATCTGTATCCTAAATTTGCACAGCATGTTCAAAACAATACTCACTGTATGTGGCAAATAGACTTTCGGCGATTGTTGGCCAGTCAGTCAGCCATGGCCACATGGCAATTTCGGCATTATTTATTTCTGTGGGGGTGACCGAGCTTAGTATTCGCTCTATATGCTGGTCTTCTGACTGACTAATTAAATGTGTGTATTATAGGCGAAGAATGTGAAATGTTTCACCGCATCACGTGTGTGCTGACGCGAGTTCGACATCCGCTTCCCACCCAAACCGCACCCCCTTTTGCGACGCCCCTGCCCACGCCCCTAAGCGCCTGACAATCGAACCCCCCAGACTTTTGTTTACTCTCTCTTCGCAGTTGGGCGCTAAATGCGCTCCATTCAATTATTTTCATAGTGTTGCGATTTATACAGTTGGGGTCAGAAATATGGATCAATTTTATTTACATTCAAATTGGTCGGAGTCTTTCTAAGGTGTAATGTTTTTTGCTGTGGAAAAAACCAATGGAAATTGTTTAAATTTATCTAATACTTGGTATGCAAGGAATTAAATATACTCAACAATTATAAAATTATAATTTTTCAAATTTATGCATGCAATTTCACAATGAATATTGTATCACATTTTTAAAAATGGCTTTTTTAAAAATATATATTTTTAAATCTATCATAATCCTGTTAAAAGAACATATATTTCAACCTCAAGCGTACATACTTATATACCCAAGAATGTGTGATAGCTGTACAAATACATATGTGTAGGAACATTTGATAGATACTATATTAGATAGGGGGCGGGGCTAAGGGGCGGGGTTGTCGCAAGTCTTGCCAAGAATTCTCGTTTGAACTCGTTATCGCTCACTGTCTGTCACTCGCTTGGGTTGGTGGACCTCTCTGCTCGATTGATTTCCCGAAATTGATTGCTAAACGATTTTGTTTTTGCCTGTTGATTTGCTACCCCCTGGTACACGCCCTTCATTTTGCTTTTTTCTAAATACCTATCCAACTTCTTCATTAGGCAAATCGCTTCTCTGGCATTATGTAAATTAACTTGGCTAATTATTTATGTATGTTAATGTACGTGGCTAAAGAACCTCCTAATCTGCATAGGCTTATGTTATCTCGAGAGTCCATTAAAGGTTGGCTGGGCAATCACACACAATCAAAATCAACACACATGCCCGCTTTAAAACAATCATCCAGATATTTAGTACACAAGAAAAATAATTTGGTTTTATATTTTTTTAAAGAAAGAACTATAACTTCTTTATTGAATACCAAAATATGAGGATAGTTCAAAAGATCCTATAATATCAGCTTTAATATATGACATTTAGGTATATTTAGGCTGTAGGAAAGGATAGCATTAATGTTTTTTTGGTGTGAGATTAGGATTTGTTTTTTTTTTGCCTAATCAGGGGTAAGGGTGTTATAAACCTATATTTTTGCTGTGTATAGATTTCCATTCCCCGATGCGCAATAGCTGGTGAAATTTCAAATACGCGTTCCCTGGGGGCTTACATACATCTTGAGGCATTTTTCGTTATTTTCTCTTGCATCATCGCTGCTAATTGAATTAGAATTGGCAGGGCAACAGAAAAGACTCAGAACAAAGAGCATGCAAAAAGACAGTAAACAATGGCGAAAGGCGTCCCGCAAATTGATCGATTTCACCTGTCACCCGATGCACTTAGTCAAGTTCAATGCAAGTGCATTGCACATGAACCAATAAAAAGCAGCCGCAACAACTAATGCGTAAACAAAGGCAGAGAACTTTTTATTTTGCACGCGACCGAAAACCGCAACAAGTGTTGTTGCGTCGCTCCCCCAAAAGCACCTGACATTGCCCCCAAACACCCCTGATTTCATCTACCCCTCGGTTGGTGAATAAATCCACAATGTAACCACAGTGGAACTTCAGTAACCGGAACTATGATTAGATAGTAGGTTTAACAAAGGGTTTAGTCATAGTCAATATTTTATAGGTAAAAAGTTTTAGCTTATATCTACTGCTTTAAATAGCTACATATATATCATTTTTAAAACTTCTTAATCACTAAATCAATTTTTAGTCATGTTAAACCCAATTTCAAGACATAACTTAAGGTCTTTGCGAATTAAAGAACTACAAAAATGTATAAATTAATTTTAAAACTTTAAAAAAGAAGATAATACATTTTTTTAAGAAAGCTCCTTTTTTTAATTATAATAAAAAGTTTATCTATGGAATGTTCTAGTTAAAGACTTTCGACTGTGTTAGTAAGAGTGTACTGATGAAATAGCTTATCGCTATAATGAGAACCGGTGACTCCCTGTCTCTGGGGAAAAAACCCCCTCATCGACACTTAAATCAGCTGAGCTTGTGACGCAATCAGCGATTACTGTTTATTTACTTTTTTCAACTGCCTTAGATCTCTGACACACAAAGCTTCAGTTCTGTCGGCAAGGCCATTGAATATTTCTCAAAACAACTTCCTAGGAAAAAGAGAAACATTTCTAATTCATTTACAAGTCTAAAATTAAGCACATTTTGTCAAACAAAGGTCTTCCGTCACAACATTTTTTCGGCATAAGTCAGATTTTGCAAACAGTATTACAGAAAATAATTTGTATTCTCTTCATTTTTTTAAATAAAGAAATTTCCATAAATATTTAAAAAAAAATATTATTTTGTTGAAAAAATTTAGCAGGAAATAAATCCGAATTGTTTAAAGAATTAGTCACAAAATTATCAATTCTCGATTAAAAAGTTTATACGAAAACCTTATCTTTTTGAAATGTATTTATGGTCGTAAAACGAAAATACTAGGTTATTGTTACACATTGAGCTAAAGATTACTAAAAACAACCAGAATTCGCGTTGACTTAAACTGCTTTTGACCGCTTTATAAAATGGTATCACCATTGAGATTTAATTGAAAGTGAGGGAGCAAAATACAATACAATGCATGTGTTCCGACCCGTCATTCAGACAGTAACATCTGGAGGAGACGAATAATGCTGGGTACTCTTTAACCCACAGCTGATTAGAAACTGTTTACTTGGGAAAAAAGTACTATTCACATCAGTTGACAACAAGTTGACTGAACTTTTGATTTCGATTTGTGATCTTGCCTCCCCATTCCCATTCCATCGACTCACATTCAAATTCAGATTAGGTTTCATCGCTTCAACTTGGCATCGCTGAACTCAGATACTGGATACTGGCCATCGCACATCGTCCATCAAGCACTGTCATCACACTTGAATCAGAATCAGATCCGCCCAGTCAATTAATTCTCTTACAATTCGATGCCACAGTGTTATATTTCCTTCGATTCGAATTTGCTTGCAATTGTATTTCGATTTCTATTTGTTTCGATTGTAAATAAACGGCGAGAGTCCAAAGAGTAACGTCTCCTTCCTTCTCCTTCTCCTTCCTCCGTGCAGCCTACAAGTTCCAGGAGAATCTGATCCGCACCATGGTGCAAATTGAGAACACCTACTTTGAGCTCGGCAACTCGAGCACCCGCAACTGTCTGATAATCTGCGATCGCGGCGTTATGGATGCCAGTGCATGTGAGTATCTTATAATGGAATTTTACCCTTTGATATTCAAAGAATAACAAACATATTTCCACTCCAGACATATCAAAGGATAAGTGGGAGAAGATGATGGCGGGCAACAAGTGGAATCCCGTGGAAATGCGCGACAATCGCTACAACCAGATCCTTCATCTGGTCTCCGCGGCCAACGGCGCCGAGGACTTCTACTCCACAGAGGTGAGTTGCAGGCCTCTGGTCGGCAGTACCGATTTCACTTGACCAATTCTCTTGTCCGCACAAATAAATCGCCCCGAATACGGTAGAACAGAAAGCGCCACTATCAGGTATCCAAGAATGGCTGCACTTCTAACTCCCGAAACTTCGAGTAAAATCCACCAATGATCCCTAGTAGTTTTATAAATATTATGGATTTATAATTTTGTAAATATTTGTACAATAATATCTCTAAACTTTCATGTTGTATCTATACATTTCATTTAGATTTAAAAAGTTTAAAAGAAAACCTTATTCGAAAATACTAAATTGTCACACATTGAGCTACAGATTACTTAAAATAAACAGAACTTAAACTTAAAAAGATATAATTTGAATCGAAACGTAAAAGATTTTTGGTTAATATCATTAAAACATTTTATTGTTTGTGAATCCAGCTATTTAAATGTTTACGTTGTACCTTAGAAACAAAATCCCTTTAAAGGAAATTACTTTAATATGTAAACAATGTAATGTGGCAGCTGTACTTCAAACTATAGCTAGTGGCTTTCTAGAATGGGCTAAGGACTGATGAATTCGAATCCTATATTAACTAATGTTTTTCTTGGTCATTGCAGGACCACGCCTGCCGCTCGGAAGGCGTTGATTTGGCCAGGGAACTGGACTACAAGTCTGCGGCAGCCTGGGTCGGCCATCCCTACTTCGATGTGATCGACAACTCCACCAACTTCGAGGCCAAAATGAACCGCATGATTGAGTCAGTCTGCCAGAAAGTGGGCATCGACATTGGCGATCGTTTGCAGGCAACATCGCGCAAGCTGAAATATTTAGGTAGGTTTTCTTGGGTGACTCAACCAAGCAGGATACCTTCTAAGATCGCTTTTCCTTGCAGTTGCCCTTCTGCCGCCAGACAGCGAGTTTCCGCCCTTCCAGGACTTTGATGTGGTGCATCATTATCTGCAATCCGCCGGACCCAAGGTGCAGGCTCGCCTTCGCAAGCGCGGGCAGAAAAGCCACTGGAGCTACATCCACACGCAACGTCGTCCCAATGTCCACGGGCAGGCCCGCATCGAGGTGAAGACCCAGCTGACGCATCGCGACTATATGAACCTGCTGGCCCAGCGCGACGATGCCCACTTCACCATCTATAAGAAGCGCCGCTGCTTCCTGATCAACAACCAATATTTCCAGCTGGACATATACAAGGAGCCCGGCCACCCACGGTGCGTTAAATTTAATACTCCTTCTTGGTTAAGCCGGTAGTAATTGTTTTATTTTCCCTTACAGCTGCAAGGGATTGGTGCTGTTGGAAACGTATTCCTCGCTCACAGGCGAAGCCCTGAAGAACTGCATGCCCAAGTTCCTGAATATTGTAAAGGAAGTGACCGGTGATCCGGACTACTCCATGTTTAACCTGTCCCTCAAGGAGGACTGGAGCACCACCAAGAAGTTCTGCCGGTCGGCGACGCACGGTAAGCAGGATCAGCAGCTGCCAGAGCCGCCGAAGCAGTATCACCCCTACGACGAGAACAGCGACTAGGTCATCCGGCCAGGAGTCAACATTATGCATAGCCAAAGAATATAGAACCAAAAGCTTGAACCTTCACTGCTGTACATACCACAAGCCTCTATCTTTCGCAGCTCCTATGCATGCATGCCACTCCGCTCCATTTCACTTCCCTTCCTTTTTCTAAATTTCAAATTTATGGCACTCATTTTGGATCCTCGAATTTTGATTTCCGCCTGACTGTGTGTTTCTCTTTTGATTTTGTAGTTAAGGGCGCCGCTAACGGAGTCTCGAGCACGCCGTTGCTCCTCAATGGTCAGTAGGCTTCTGAACTGTCCCTGAATCTCTTTTGCACACGCAATTACACGGCAGAAGCAAGTTATAAGAAAAACCAATGACCTGGCAACAAAATGTACAAAAAAAAAACTTAAAAACTGAACGTAGGTCCTTCCAAGCTGCCTTGGGAGCTCCACTTAGTGCTCTGATTTATGACCACACGCCCTATAAACCCACACACACACCCCGTTACTTATTTGCGTACTTAGCCCCAGGAGGATGAAGGCACCGCGAACGAGAAGCGTATGTGTCGAGTCTATAGTTTGTAGTGCAACCGCAACCGAAACCGGAGGTCGAGAGCCCCACTCGTACTTAATTTTCTTGTCATGTTTGCTCGTGTTAATTTTGTAAGCCATAACACTAGAAACTGTGTAAATCCATGGATCCGCGATATCATGTGACGTTTTTGTGTCTTTTGGAAAAATTGTGAACCGATAATTTTAACTCTAACTCTAAGCTAAATGAAAATAAGAATACGACTACAAGACCACCAAAACCAGAGTTGAGTTTCCTTATTAGTTGCGTGTTTATTAAGGCCTAAATAAATAGTTGTATTTTGGGCTGAGACTAGTGGACCTTGGTCTTGTTGATGCGCTTAATGAGGGTGTCCACAGCACGGTGGATGCGGAGCACCAGAAGATAGCCAACAATCAGGGCGGGCAGGGTGACGAAAGTAGCTAGGGCCTCGTAGATGAATCGCGGCGCAAAGATCTTCCACACCATCAGGTGACGGCAATGAATGGTGCAGGCCATCATGGCACAGAAAATCTAAAATGCAATTATTAGTTAGTTATTCGTTTAAGTATATAACGTGGGTGCAGTCGCTCACCTTGAGTCCCTGAAGCATGAAGAACTGGTTGGCCAGCTTGAATCCAGCTCCCAGGAAAACATCCTCGTACTCGTACAAAGTCAGTTCGCCCCTTGTCATGTCAAAGCCAACCGCCTCATTGGCCAAATCCGTCAGAGAAGTGGTCGCATCCGCTTTGCCACCACTCTTACAGCTTCGGATGAGGTTGGGAAACAGTGCGAACAGGGAAAAGGTCTCTGTATTAAGCAGAGAGTACATGCAGAAGAAGAAAATGGGTCCGCAAAAGGTGTTCAGAATGACCAAGGCGCCAGATATAATATTCGACTGGCCAATGCCAGTGGTGCGGCCGACAAAGGCAGCACGCCACTCAATCTGCGACAGCGTGGTCTGATGAGAGGTGGCAAAAAAGCAGAAGTGGGCCAGCAGGAACCAGCCAACCAGGGCCGTAAAAGTGGGCTGGACACAGGTCTCTAAAGGGTAAATGTCAGCATTAGTAAAAACATCAAAATATTCTTCAAAATCACTTACCAAAACTACTGGCAGTCCGATAACGCAATATACCGTGCACACTGAGCAGGATAGCTCCCACGGCGACACAAACAACCAAGCCGATGGAAGCACGCGGTTCCAGGAGAACAATCATCACCAAAGCCAGGAAGACGCCAAAGGCAATGACGATGGATGAGTAAACGGTTGCTAGTCCATATACTACCGGTATCTGATTTCTCCTCTCGTCGTCATCGCCCTCGTACATGCGTTTCATCTTCCTGAAGATCTCCGGTACAATGCTCTCGCTTCCGTTGATGGTCACAGTATGTGAACTCCTGGGAGGAAGCACAAAGGTCATCAACGGAGCCCAGGAAACTACTATGATCTGCAGCAACAGCAGACCGTAGATAACCAGAGCCATGGCATCGATGTGCGTGCGCTGAATGTTCTTGATGGAGCTGTTGGCAAGCAACACGTGGCCGCCGGCGCAGATCGAGGCCACTGTAGGTCCATAGCGAGCCAGCAATACGTTCGGTGAGTTACCAGTTAAATTTCCGCAGGATCTCAGATACAATCGAGTCAGGGTGGTGTATACTACGAGTACCACGACGGCTAGAATGTAGGTCTTGCCTGTTCCTGGCTTCTTGATTGAGAATCCCGCTCCGCCGCTGTTGGCAAAGTCCAAACAATTGCCTTGCTCCTCGCGGCACCGGAACAGCGTGTAGGCAAAGCGTATCAAGCATATAGCCAAGAAGCTGGCCAGGACCAGTCTCAAGGCTGTGGAGCGCAAGAACTGGGAGGCCTTGAACTTCGTCCTGAAATCTAAGCGAGCACTTAGCCGCAGGAGTTCGTAAGAGAGCAGGAAAATGGATGCCGCCAAAAGATAGGACAAGATCTTGGCCTCTTGAATCACGAAGCTGTTCGAGAAGAACACACCCATGGATGCGAAGAGCAGCAGCCGCGTGGGCATGTGTCCGAACCTCTTCAATGCCGCCCAGTTGGTGGCAATGTTGGTCCAGTGGCGCAGCGTGTGGAAAACCAAGATCACAGCACTGGACAAGGCCGTGAAGAAGATCACTCCATGCTCCTCCGTCTTGAAGGAGAATGTCTTAAAGTAGCGGTATCCAAAGACTCCAGCGGCCAAGTTGATAAGGTATGTGTAGAATACTTCCTTGGCTTTAAAGATGTGCGCATAGTCAGCCGGGCGCGAGTTGTTCACCAGCAGGAAGATAAAGAACAAGGGAAGGAAGGTGAAGAGCAGACCGTGCGACATCTGCGTGGGATCGAACCTAACCCAGATCTCGCGGCAGGTGCCCAGGATATCTCGCAGATTCGTGTTCAAGTCTCTCACAAAGGACTTGTAGGCAACCTCGTTGTAAACAGTTTGCACTCGGTGGGTGAGCAGTATAAACTCGGTCTCTAGTTGGTCCATCTGGTCCACATTAAAGGTGCGCTTGTTCTCCAAAGCGTACTGGAAGAAGTACCGATAGATCTGCTGGGCATTCTGCCAGGAATGCAGCAGAAGTGTTTGGAACTTGTTCAAGTGCGGCACTTGCAGATCGGGCACAATGTTAAAGTTGACCAGACCCAGATTTGAGTAGGGTATTGGGACGCCAAGTATGGTCGCCAGGGTGGGGACCAGATCAATCTGGAAAACAAATATCGTTTCTTATCACCGTGACGTGACGTGCGAAGGCTACCGCTTGTCTTATCTCACCTGCTGCAGCATTTCGCTATCTGAGCCCGAATCATTGCCATAGAATCTGTGCTGCTTGGAGTAGGCAAACAGCAGGGCATTGGTTTCGTCATCGGTGTCGCCGCCATGATCGCCGGATGCCGTCATTCCGTGGTCGCCCATCACCAATAGGGTGGTGTCGTTGTCCATTGCAGCCACCACAGTTCTAAATGTTTACTAGATTTAACACTTGAATGTAAAACTCTATACAAATACTACCTACCTTATCATCTCATTCATCTCTGCCAACTTGCGCGCCATTTCCTCGTGCATGGGTCCGTGCTTGTGTCCGCAGTGATCCACGCCCAGGAAGTGGGCCACCAGCACTTGCCAGTCATCGCTGGCCAGCTCCTTGGGCAGATGCTTCAATATCTGATTGTCCACGCTGTCCAGATCGAATATATCGAAGCTGGGATAGGAGTAGGAGCGCTTGAAGCGTCTCGGGTACAGATCTGTCCAGGTGCTATCGCCCAGGAAGACCAGCGGCAGATCGCTCTTGACTATCTGATCGATGACATTGTCCTCGTTGATCTCCGGCGAGGCGAAGTTCGAGCCAATATCTATGAAGGTGGGCAGACTTCCGGTGGTCAATCCTTTGAGTCGCTGCAGCGTGGTGGTGGGGGGATCCGCCCGGAATCTCATGAGGCGGGCGTGGTCCGGACTCTGCTGCAACAGCTCCTGCAGCACCACCAGTTTGTTTTCGTAGGGCAGGGGATCAGTAACGTTTTCCTTGTACAGGCCGAACTCGTATTTCAGGGCATCCACAACCAGGACAATGACCTTCGACTTCTGCGGAAGACACAGATTGGAGGACGCGTTGACATCCTTGAAGATCTCGTTCACAACCTCGTCGGTGAGCACGTACTCCTGTTTCAGGACAAAGGATTAAATATGTGTGGGCTACTTCCTGATTCCCAACTTACTGCATTGGGATTCGTGGACAATCGGCGGCAGGTGCTCGTCTCCGTTTTGGAGACCCGGGCCAATAGGAAACCCCGCGAGAAAAGAAGCACTCCGCTGCTAATGAGGAAGGCCAGCCAAATGAGCACGAACACATACGTCAAGTTCATCTTTCGGCTGTAATTAATTAACTAACTAGGCACGCAAATGCTTTTGCTTAATGAGTAATAAACTTTTCGGCATTTAGATCAATGCTGCTGGAGGCGAAAGGTTGCTACGGCTCGCCAGCCGGTTTCCGTTGTATAAAACTATGTAATTTAATTGCACTTTATTTTGGAGTCGTTTGTTAAGTCTCCGGCATCACGTTGCGTTCTATTTGGTTGCTGTTTTCATTTAAAATTCGTCATTTTCAAAGATTTTCTTGTGGGCCGAAGAAAAAATCCGAGGAATATGTAAAAGCGTTGCCACCTTGTCAAATCAAACAGCTGCTGCACATTCAGCCCTGGATTTTGGCAGAGTTGCCAAGCTTATGGAGCTTAGTGGCGCGATTTTCAAAAATCTGGTGGTCACCAAAACATTTTCTAACATGTAAGTCATGGTGTTCCTACAGTAGAAAATTGCTTAACTTACGTTTGAAATTTATACTAGAATTTAGAGAACACTTTACATTGCAGTTCATTCAACCCTTTAAAGTAGAGAACTTATATATTCAATTCCAACGTGTGATTTTTAATTAAACACCATAAGCTTTTTATGGGGCAAAAAATTTTGCATTTATTCAAAGATTCCATACACATATAGCAAATCAGCATTAGCAACAAATCGGGTGCGATCTTCCTCTCTCTTTAGCAGTAAGGGTTCAACCCTCTTAAAATTACCAATGGATTTTTAATATTTTGCACGCAAGCTCTGATCGTAATTCAAATATATAAGTAGTTCTAAATAATTTTGGAATTGGCTTTTTAATCAGGATCGGGAACGCCATCTAACCAAGGAACTGAACGCCTAGAGAAGAAATAAAAGTGTAAAACAATTGTATATATACTTTAACTGCAATGCTTGTTCCGCCAAAGTTTTTACAAAATATTGGAAACATTTGGGAATGACAACTTGTGGATACCCAACAAAATGGTTTAGTCTCTAAATTTACAATTAGATCGATAGTTATTTAAATGAATGCAGCAAGCCCTCCGATCTACGCTCCTCATCGGCTTAAAGTTTAAAATAATCATGCAGTTCGATGGTGTCTCACAGGCAAATACAAATAGATGCATATAATATGTGCTCCCTTTGGCCAAATATGACGCACAAGTTTTAGTTAATTCAAGTTATATATACCGTAACGACTACACACGCATATGATCTGTGGGTAATTAAATTCTGATCCTGTTGTTAGTGCGCAGACACGACAATTCGCATTAGTTTAATAAGTTATTAGAGTGGGTGCGTGGGTCTGTTTGTGTGTAGTATAGGTTCCTCCACTATATCGACGCGCTTAGCTTAGCTTCGGAGTTGTCCCGAAATCTATTTAGTAAGTGAGTCTGTGGGTGAATTCAGGCCCGAGGATGTGTTGTTCTCGTCCAAGGCGTCTGGAAAACTGGATACCGAACCCGAGCGGGATGTCACCTTGGTCTACAATGGAACAGAAAACCGAACAGATTGTAGTAGAGGTGCAGCAGCATTGGCGCAAGGAGTATCGTTGTGTAAGCAAGCAAATCAACCGAAGGATCCCAATTCAGAGTGAGTTTAGAGTGGTGAGGTGAGCAAGTGTGGAAGATGTGTGGTTAGTGTCGGGCGGTTAGACGGGAACCAAACAGAATCGCAACAGTATGAGAGATGTATAAAGACAGATATATAATAAAATAGTAGTTACCGCATGAGATTGGCACATAAAATTGTTGTGTTCATAGCTTACTTTAACGTTCTCGTAGGCAGAGCCCACCGAAGCCTCGATAGAACGCATCGACTCGGAGTTTTTCATTTGCGACAGTTTCGACGAAATGCCACTGGTGATGCTGCCAAACACCGAGGCGGTCTTCTCGCCCGTGGACTTGAGCACAGACTCCGTGCGTTGGTATCTGGGGGAGAAGGCAAGTAATTCCAGCATTAGTTACTCATCTAGGCAGTTATCTTCGTACAAACAGTGGGCAAACAACAAATGTGCTTTAGTTACAAACAGGCGAGAGTAGGTTATTGTGTTAGGGAAAGTGGCGTGAAACACGACGTTAGTCCGGGGACTCCGGGAGTCCCCAATAAAGGCATCCTCAACCCAATTACTTACAGGGGTGCCTCGTGCACGGCTTTAGTAAACGTGCCCACGCTCTGCTCCACCGATTGGTAACTAAATAAATACATGTATCAGCGTTTTAACATGATTTCGAAACAAAAAGCATGGTTAGAAATTAAAACTGTCTAGTAGGGTTAATGGCCCTGCAGAATTACGTCCGGTGTTTAGACTTACACAGTGCTCTCTTTGAGGTTCTTGATGCCCTGGTTCATGTCGTCCGTCACCTCCTTCCAGACGGTAATGCCCAGCTTGCGCTTGAGATCGGAGGCATGGCGCGTCTTCGAGGCGAGGACGGTGCGCAGCGTGTTGATCTCCTCCTCAACGCGGGCCAGTTCCTGGAAGAAAATACGGTTATAAGTAACATTAATAGGGAACTTTCACTTGCTTTGGGTAGATAGTTTCACATTAATTAACAGTCTCGTTATTTTTTCTAAGTTATTCATTTAAATGTTCTGTTATTCATTGGTCCAGTTTTTCACTTTGTTCATTCATTCAAATCATAAGCATTGGCAAAATGAACTGATGAACAAAGTGAAATGAATATCTGAGCAAGAGAGTAAGAAAATAAACAAGAATAAACTGAGCTAACTGTTCCAGGAAGTACATTTAATATTTCAGTTTGTTTTAGTTGGTTTTTAAGTTCACCTAGTCAGTTTTATAAATAAGTATTCTTACCTGAGTCCAATCAGCCCGACGCTGCTCCTTCTCCTCCACGGAAAGCGCAGCGAACTCGGCGGCAATTTCTGCGGATGCCACAGAAGCTGCTGGAGATGCTGGGTCCGACAGGTTGGCTGTATTATCTGGGCACGAAAGAAGAAATCATTAAATATCTGCCTCTAATAACAAATCGAAAATCGTGTGCGGTGGAGGGGCTGTAGCATAATTTTAATGTTGTCTGCGGGCAGTGATTATGTACCTCCTTTAAAAGCAACTTCCTCAAAGACTTTGTCATAGGCTGAGTACACCGAATTCGGTTTGTTTATGTGCAATTTGCAAAGACATGAGTTGGTTAATTGGTTAGTTCTGGGTTTTTGTTAATACTCACAAACTGTCGAGGCGAAAGGCAGCCAAAAAAGGGAGAGACAGAGAGGTTAGTCGGGTTAGTCATGGTTGAAAGTGGAAATGGGAGTGTGTGAAAGACCCAGAAAAAGCCCCTGACCCCAAACCCCAAATATCGTGGTACCTCTACTTCTATGCCCAATGTTGAGAAATCTCTTGTAGTTATCACTGTTCGATATTTTGGCCAGATATGGCTTGGAGAAGTCTATGAACGTGACTTTAACGTCACGCATGCTTCGCTTGGTGAAGAACTTTAGCCGGAAGCGTTTGGCCATCGAGGAAGAGGGCGCCTGGTTGGCCAACTTGGCGCCAATGAACTCCGCCTCCACAGCCTGCAGTTCCAGGCTGTTGGAGTAGTCCGAATCCACATCGTAGAAGATCTGGTCCAGCGTCAGGTTACGCAGATAAAAATCAGCTTCGCTCTCCTCCTGTCCGTCTCCATACCAGTCCAAGACGGCTTCGCTAGCTTCCAGATCCAGGGATGGTGTGCTGGTGAGATCATCGATGCCTGGCAGATAGGAGTCTTCAATGAACTCCAGGCTATTGGGTTCCGATTCGCTCATTCTGTGGCATTAGCGGCGGTCGGTTTCATCTTTGGCAGCAACTTTCTATTTTGAACGTGGCAGCTGGCGCAGGAGGAGCATGTGGTTCCCCAGCCCAATCCTAAGCGGGTATCACGTTTCCACGGTCAGCTCTGAGCACATTTTCTTGGCCCTGCTTTTAGCCACTTTGGTGGTTACTTGCTGAGCTTTCAGTTCTTGCCCCTCCGAGATCCACATAAATGCCCCTCCCCATGCGATCGCAGCTGGTTTTTCGATTTTAGTCTTTCGGTTTCGGTTTCCTTTTCGGTTCTGGGCCTGCTTCCACGCTCTCCTACAGCTAAAAGCCAACTGACTCGATCTCGGCTTAGAAATGGGTAGATGTGGATTGCTTGGCTCTTTGGCTTCGCTTGCTGATGATTCGTGTCAGCACGAAAGACGAGAAACGCCACTAAAAGAGCGCAAAACAAAAGGGGCAACAGCAGCAGAAACTACCACGACTACAGTGAAGATCGCTTAAAGACCTCATTTACTAAGAAAGGCTCTAAACATATTTTAATCGCTTATTTGCCCTTAAACTACATCACAAATCATTTAAAAGAAATTGTACATTCTCTTAACTACAGGCATATTATTCCTTTTACTGAAGATGTACTTTAATAAAATTTGTGTGTTTTCTGAATAAATTGATTAGATTAGATGATTAATATCCAATTAATGGCAGCCATTTATAATTTTATCAAGCCAATGGTTTTGATAAGCACTGACGTTAGAAATCAACATCTGGCTCCAATATTCTCCGAAATAATTGTAAAAAAACATGTACGAAAAATATTTACTTCCTGTTACTCATTTAAAAAAAAATTGTAAGCTTAGGCTTATCGTTTCTTATATTTTATATTTTTTATAAAAATACTCAGAATAAAGAATAATAAAAGCATCCAAAATGTATTATTCAATCGTGTTAAGATTCTTTCTGATGGTGCAAAATTTCCTAAATATTTATGGTACAGTTCACAAGCATACAAGAACTTAGGAACTTTTACTATTTGTTTTTCCAATGCCTACTGTACATGGTTTGACTGAGATGGTTTGTTCAGGCAAAAAGGATAATAGAGACTTTAAAATTGTAGCTTGTTGTTACATACTAATTACCAGTTTATATTTTTGTTCCCCAATTTTTACAGCTTTACCTGACTATCATAATTTTATTTTAATACAAAGCACTACATTTTTTAGGAATCAACGACATTTATCTGAACATGGATTACTTATTAAGCTCAATAGTAATTACCACTTAGGGTAATTATTTTCCGAATTCTTCCAGTTTCCTCCGACCATTATCCACTGTACGAACACAAAGCAACTGTGCAACATTGATAGGGCCTATATGTATGTGAGTTGGGTCGGGTTTTACGCAAGTTGTGGCTGTTTATAATTTGCTGTTGTTGTGGCAGGCTCAATCCAATCGAAAACTCAACAAGTGGAAGCAATGGCCAATTATCGAGTGGTTCGGCATGGGAACGGAGTTCCGAGCAATTAACGCCGCAATATGGAGATAAATCCCGGTTGGAGGAGGCGTTTCCACATGATATAAATACCATCGCCTCCCTTCGGAAGTTGCGCTTTTTGCAGCCACGTATGCATCGGCGTGCGAATAGAATGCAATGTTTACACCAGTGTCCCAAATGCCACAATCCACCTCACACCATCTTCTAAAATATATTTACGTCCACGACATGTCGAACGACTCCCACGAGTTTCCGAGCGGTTGGAAAGCCTTTCACCCTACGCAAATCGGAGACATGACTCATCCGCCGATTTCCAAGGTCCCAGGGTTAACGCATTGTTTATTCTAGCCTTCCGACTATTTGCAAAGCCGCTGAATCAGCGCGTCCTACGATAATAATCCCTAATTGCCCCCAAAAAGGTATAAGGTGTTCCAATCACCAGGTCACAAGAACAAGAGCCCCACAAAACATGTGCAGCGGCATGCAAATTGCCCGGATGCACTGGCTCCATTTGCCACACACTTACGGTCCTCCATTGCGGCGATGTCTCCTGAAGTCTGCAGCTATTTTGTTAACTATTTCACAGCGAACTGCAAGCACTTTTCTCTAAAATTTCAAGTTGAAAATAATTTTTGTTTTCCCTGTCAAGCTATCGATGTCAGCTTTGCCAAGTCGTAGAGATGCCACTATCGATTAAAGCTTTCAACTGAAAGTTCCATCTCTAGTGCAGTTTAGTATGGCAGCTGGCAGCATAAAACTAATATTTCACACGCCCTAAAACCATTATTTATGATCAGAGAAAAAATGTAATAACTACATTTGTAAAATTTAAATATAATCCACCATTCTCATCTTTATCGATAGTTCCACAGCACTACTTGTTGCCGCTCGGCCACCACTTGCCAGAGCTGCCAGATCGCGCCTTCATTCAAACAGAAAAGTTTCGGTTTAAAACTTTTGTATTTCAAAAGAAATAAGACATACGGTTGTATCTGTTATATCTGGTTTGGAAATTATAGTAAAAAATCGAATCGTGAGTGAAAATATCTCGATTTGCAGCCAGCTATTGCCATTTGGCCTTCGTCTCGTACATTTGATTTTGTCCGTTAATATAGGAAAATATATACATTTTATATCGTTTGTATTCTCTACGTTCTTAGAATTACTAATGCAGTTGTTGTAAATATGTATGTATATTTTTAAAAATTTACAATATCAGGTCTGTTATTCTTGGTGTTATATCATACTTTTTTTTTGAAACAGAAGCAATCCAAATACGAAACAATAGTGAAACAAAAGAAAAACATGGCAAAAAAGATACGATTCGTTTACGGTTTTTATTGGTTTTATATGGTTTTTTCTTTTATTGAATAGTAATAGTAAAAAATTAAAAATTTTTCTCATACTTTGTGTTTCAACTGTCAGATATTGCGCGGTGCAGAATCGAGAAAACTGAAAAACCAACACCCGATACTCGTACAAAGTACTGGAAGAGTTCCATATTTAAAAATCTTTTTTGACAATCCACACCGCGACGCATACGAAGTTAGTTAAGTGGAAAACATAAGTCGAAAACAATTTAATATAAATCAAGGGGATTGCACAAAATTAAAATGTTGGTTCTCATTTTGAAATGTGAATAGGGTTGGTGTGTGGTGTGTTTTGGGTTCGGTATCATGGCTGTGTGTAGGGTACAACTCTGGAAGAGGTTTTTGGGAGCAGGAGCAGACGTGCGGAAAAGATAGTTAATTAATGTATAAGTAATGTGTATATTTGCTGTTCAAATAAATCGACATCTCCACTTCCACTCTAGCCCCGCAACGTAAGAAACGTTTTTACAATACAATCAACGTTCATTTAACATTTACTTTCGCATAAATCATAATAATCACTTAATTGGAAAGGGGAACGGGGAAATGGAAATTCCGAAAACGAAAAATCTGAGTATGGTATAATCAAAACGGGGGCTATAGAAGGTAGATGTAAATAATTAACATTTTATGCTTACAATTACTTTCGTTCTTGAACGTTTTTCGCTAGTCAGTTTCAATTCAATTAACAAACCATTTGCTGAACTTTCTGCTTACTTTTAGGGAGCTTCAACTAATTAGAATATTATGTGTTGCAATGAAGAATGGTTATATAAAAAGAAATTGGCAATTAAGTGTTGTATGTATAAAGTGGCCGGGGTTTAGCCAACACATCGGGGAACGGAACTGGGGGCGTGAGTCAGTTGTCTGATTCGATTCTCGTACTCTATATGTTGTATAAATGCAATTTCATGTGTGAGTGTCGTTGTGTGTAGGGGGTTTGGTTTTTGTGTGTTTGATTGATCCTGTATCAAATCATACAAAAATAGTTGCTTGTTTTGTCATTCTCGTTTTCAATTAACCTGCACAAATTGCGTTGTAGAAAAGCTCCTGGGAGACAACCTATACCGTTATTTTTGACACTAGTTTTCGACTAAAGAGATGTCCGCACGACTGCCGCTGCTCTGTTGCTCTGCCGCTCACTGCCCGATAATCCAGTTCCAGCTTCTGGTCCATCTCCAGATCCGATCCCCGGCGCACCCCGACGTGTAGTATTGCTGCTACTGCTGGCGATCGGGACACTCGGCCCGACGCACTTAGTTTTTGGGGCCCCACACGGAAGTGATGGGCGTGGTGGCCACCGGAGCCCCGCCAGCAGCGAAATGCGGGAAGTCCTCCTGCGACTGAGTGTTGGGCGCAGTCAGGTTCTTGGCCTGCTTCTGCTTCTCCCACGGCGCGTCCTTGATGACGAAGCCGTTCTCGCTGGCACCTCCAGCGCCGGATCCAGATCCCGATCCAGAAAGGAAGGCACCGACCGTCTGCGGCTGCGGCGATGACGGCAAGTTCTCCAAGTAGTCACGCTCGTAGTCCTCGGCCATACCCAGCAGCACCTCCTTGGCGTTCTCAACGTCCTCCTCCTTGCCAATGATGGTCACGGCATTGGGGTTGCTTTGAGCTTCGTCGGAAGATGGGAACTTGATGTCCACCTGGTTGAAAAAGAATATTTGTTAAAAATAAATTTGTAATAGAACAAGAATCTATAAAAATCTTTGAGTTTAAACTTATTTTCAGTTTAAAACTTCCTGGAAACACACCTTGTAATCCTCGATGACCTTGCGAATGGTGCGTCCGCGATGGCCAATGATGTGGGAGTGAATGCGTGTATCGATCTCGATAACCTCGCGATGGAGGGTCTGGAGGTCGCCAACAATCTCCAGGATGGCATCGCGCGCTGCCTCCGTCTTGGCCTGGTAGCCGGTGATGGAAATGATGCGCTGATTGGGATCGTCCCGCTTGGGCAGCGAAATGTTGACGTCGTGATCGGCACGCAGCTTGTTAATCACAGCGCCATGACGACCAATGAGCTTCGAGTGGTACTCCGTATCCACGTCCACCTGGAGTACGAAAGAGCGAAGTTCACGATCGGCCCGATCGGCCTCATAATCCTCGATCATCTTCTCCAGCGCCTCGCGGGCCTCGGCCACGCGGGCGGGCGTGCCAGAGACCTTGATCACATCCGACTTCAGCTCGCTTGGGGGCAGCTCCACGTGCACATCGTGCTTGGACATGAACTGGCGCACATTGGCACCGCGCGGTCCGATGATGGTACGGTGAAGGTCGAAAGGCACCGACAGCTCCTCCTCGATGGGGATGAGATCGAGCAGAGCCTGCTTAGCGGCCTCGCACTTCTCAATCCTGCCCGTGATGCGAATAACATCGCACTGACGCACCGGCTCCACTGACTCCGACTCCTGCTCGCCGTCCTGTCCCTCCTCGCCTCCGTTCTCCCCGCTACCGCCGTTGGTCAGACCCTCAACGGGCTCGGTGGCATCACGATCGGGGAACTTGATCTGTACATCGAACTCGGAGGTCACCTGCTGAACCTTGAAGCCACGGGCCCCCATAATGGTGCGGTGCTGGCGCTGAGGAATCACCACCTCAATGGTGGTCTGCGCTTCCAGATCGGCGACGATTTCCTCGATGCGCTGGCGGGCCGCTTCGATGCAGTCCTTTGCGCCCTTGATCGTCACCTTATCGGAATTGGTGCCGGCGCGGGGGAAGGAGATCATCACGCCGCCGCACTCCTCAGAAATGCGGTGGAGGATGAAGCCGCGCTTGGCCACAAAGTGCTTGTGGTGCTTGGGATCGACGGACACCTCACCCTCGGTGACTTCGTCGCACTCCTTGATGATCGCCTCTAGCTGCTCACGGGCCTTCTTCACGCTATCCTCCTTGCCGATGATGGTGATCACCTCCTTGTCGGTGTCCTCGTTCGAGGGGAAGATGATGCGGGCACCAGTGGCATCGCGGATCTTTCGGATAGAGGCGCCATTCTTGCCGATCAGGAACTTGTGGTGCTGCTGCTTGGCGCGCACCTCAGCGGTAAAGGAAGCCAGCTGCCTCTCGTTGGCCAGCTCCAACAGTTGACCCTTGGCCTTCTCCACATCATCCTTAGGACCGCGAATGGTAACCTGGAGGGGAAATGGCATAATTAATAAAGGCAAAAAACTTTCTTTCTTCTATCCCTAACAATTTTACTACACATACCTTATCGCTCTTGGAGTCGCTGTTAGGGAACTTGATAGACACACCACCGCACTCCTCCATAATAGAGGAGATGAGCTTGCCGCCGGTGCCGATGATCGAGTTGTAGTACTTGGGCGGGATCTGCACCTCCTCGGTGACAATGTCGGAGAGCTCGTTCTGGATCTTCTGGATGCGCTCCTTGGCCTCCAGCACGTTCTCCTTCTTTCCGGTGATAACGATCACCTCGTTGGTATCACCCTCAGCCGGCAAGTCGATCTTGGTCTGCGTCTCATCGCGGATCTTCTTGATGTTGGCGCCACCCTTGCCGATGACGAACTTGTGGAACTGCTTGAAGATGGGCACCTCGATGATGTGCGACGATTCCTGGATCTCCTTGACCAGCTTGAGCAGATCCTTGTGGCACTTGTCTACATCCTCCTTGGGACCGCGCAGTTTCACGATGTCGGTGTTTTCCTGGGGCGTGGGTATCGTAATCGTCACCTGGCGGTAACGGTCCTTCACCTCGCGAATCTTCTCGCCCTTAGCTCCGATGATGGAGCGGTGCAGACGACGGTCAATGATCACATCCTTCGATTTTTCGTTTTCCAGTTTGTCGATTTTTTCTTGTAATTCAAGCTGCGCCTGCCTCACACCCTCCTTGGGTCCCTCAATGCGAATGTTGTTTTGACCCTCACGCTCCTCGATGTTGATGTTAACCTTTAGCTCATCCTTTAGCCGGTTTACATTGGCGCCAGCCTTGCCGATGATATGCTTATAGTACGAAGGATTAACAGTCATCACCTCGAACGTGAAGTTCTCCTCGTAGTTGCTGATGATTTCGGTCAAGTAGGAGACAGCCCTGTCCACGTTCTCGGGATCACCCTCCAGCTTGATCTTGTCCTCCAGGCAGTTCACGTTTACATTGGGGCAGTCCTCCTCCAGCTGCTTCATGTTGGCACCCTTGCGACCGATCACGTACTTGTGGATCCAGTGCGGGGCATTGATCTCCACGGACTTGACAGAGTTGGCCTTCTGGTAGACAACAGTCAAGGCATTTCCCAGGGCCACCTGGGGACCACGCAGCGTAATCGTCTCCAAGGTAGAATCGTTGGGCGGCATCTCCACGGACACACCGGTCAACTGAAGGATCTCGGCGATGGTAGAGCCCTTGGGTCCGATGACGTAGCGGTGCTGCGGCTTGGCCACCTCCACGCTGACCGTGGAGCACTTCTTCTCCATCTCCTTGTAGATGGCTTCCACCTTGGCCTTGGCCGCTGCGACAGCGTCCTTCTCGCCCGAGATGATGATCTCATCCTTCTGCACCTGCTGCGGTGGTACGTTGATCTTGGCGCCAGTCTCCTCCTGCAGCTTGTTGAGGTTCTCGCTGTAGGGGCCCACAATGAAGGGATGGTAGATCTTGGGCACCGTGATGCGGTCCGACGACTTCTTGTACTGCTCGGCGGACAGCTGGCGGATCTCCTGCTCGGCCTGAGCGATACCCTCCTTGGTACCGGCAATGGTGATGAACTCGCTCTCGTCGCCCTGGCTGGGGATGTTGATGCGCGTGGAAGTGACGCGCTCGAGCTCGCGCAGCCGCTGGCCACCCTTGCCGAGGATGACGCGGTAGTGCTCTCGGGGAACGGTCACCTGCCGACTAGCCTGCGTCGAGAAACCCATCAGGATTTTACGGCGAGCATCGAGCAGCTCGCTCTGCTTGCCCTTGATCAAGAAGGTAAGCGACTGGTTCTTGCCGCTCACAATTTCGATTTGGGCTCCCGTCTCCTTGGTGATCTGCTGGCAAATCCGCTTCGACTCGCCCTCTCCGAACTTCTCCGACTCCGTGGACTTACGCTCCTCGCAGGGGACATGCAAAACCTTTTGGAATAAGCAAAATTAGAGTTTGTATTGATTGAATTAGGTAAACTGCGTTTTAATGATGCTAATTTGATAGCTCTACATATTATAACACCTTATTAAAACTACTTAGGATTTCTAATCCGTCTTACCTGCGTCTTCTGGGAGCTCGTCACACGGGCCAAGGAGCTAGAAGCTCCGGATTGCGACGGCGCCGAGGTGTTGGCCGGCAGAGCCGGGAACAGGTCGTCGTAGCTGAAGGCGGGTGTGGCATTGCCAGTGCCGCCGCTAGTGGTGCTGGTGGGCGTGGCCACCGAAGTGGGCGAGGATGGTTGCTGCTCGTTGGACACCTGCTCTTGGCCATTGATGAGGGCGATGGGCTGCTGCTCGATGGTAGTTGCTGCAGGTTAACTTGGCGTTAGTAATTGGTTGGTATTTTCTCAAGTTCAAATCACTCACCGTTGTTAGTTTCCTCCATCACTGCTGCTGCTTGCATTACTTAAAAAAAGAGAAGAGTCCTTTTTCGTTCCAAGTCGTTTACAGTACACTGAAAGTAGAGAATTATATATATCTTATCAAGTAGTGCTCAAAACTATTTTACCATAGGGGACCTATGAAATAACCATGTTTATCAGCCGGCGATAAGGCCAGCGATTAGTCACCAAACATTTTAAGGAATAATCGGAATGTTGTTCGATCAATCAATGAAAAAAAATGTTTAAATGGAATTTTTCGGCATTCACAGATTTAATATAGCCCGTTTAGCATCTTTTTTCATCTCTTCCTGTTGTCAGCCGCCCAGAGACCTACCAAACTCACTGGAAGTTGATAAGTGCGACCTCCGAAGACCCGTATTTGACTGCCGCCCGCTGATAAGACACTACATACGTAAATAGTTGCTGTTTGGCTACAGCACTATTAGTACTAAGATAATTCATTGGATACGGGGTATGGTTAAAGTCAAGAAAGTTTAAGGAAAAACAATTATTTGTAAGAAAATATATATATATATATAAATATATATAAATATATATATATATATATATTCCAGTGCAAAGGAACAAAAATATTTTGTTCAGACCATCGGAATCTAAATAAACAAATATTATATTTTTTATATAAAGGTTAAAGATTATTATTCAAATGTAACTGTATATAAATACTTTCCAAAAAATTGCATAAATTATTTATTTTCGAGCGATCATTTCAGCCTACAAGATAGTCTAAAAATAGTACTGAATGTGATTTAAATTTATAAAAGTCAATTTGTTCCACCATTTTTAAGGAATTCAATCAAAATAATCTAGTTGGTTCATAAATAATTCATCTACAGCATTTATTAAGCAGACAAGCATAAAATTTCTTTCGGATTGCTGGAGAGCAGAAGCCATTTCGAAGACCTGGTTCCGTGGGACGCCACTGTAAACAGTGCGTGTCCGAAGGGGGTGCGTCAAATGGATTTTCTGGCGTTGATAAACCGAAATGGATTCGGTCTCCAGACGGACTTTCTGCGCTAGAGTCCGAAACTAAGGCCACGTAGTGCTTGGATCGGCGAGATGAGCGCCCGGCTCCGCTTTTCGCTGGTGATAAGTGGACGCGGCATGGGCCACGCAAGCAGATTCCGGGGCCGAGTGATAGCTATCGGCGGTACTGGCTGATAAGCCCCCGTCGTCCGATCGCCACCAAGATATGGGGGTACGCACATACACGGTGGCAATACGAGAAGTGCAGGTCCAGAAATATAAGCTGCTATCAGTCGGATTTGGACTGGGTGAAAGGTTGGGGACAACCGAAAGAGAGAGATCTCTGCGGTGGAGAAGGAGAGACCATGCACTTGTTCGACCAAAGCTGTTTTCTAAATCAATGCCCAACGAGTTTTCGTAGCCTACATTTTCCTCTCCACCGAAAGAACAACAAAGATATGGCTGCCTCTATTGAATGTATCTTTGTATGTGTGCGCAGAGGCGGTGGAAGGATTTCTAACAAGAGGGTAAATTGATTTTCACAGCGTTGTGAAATTATTTGTTAAAAGTAAAGTATTAGTTTGAAACTTATCGCTACACGAAAAATGTGATCATCGCATCACATGACTTTTAATTTTCATATTAACATTTATCAGCACATTTTAAGATTATGTTTAATATGTGATCCGTATTTGGTGTCAGGAAATATATTAGAAAATATAATCATAACATACTTTAAAAATCGATTGAAACAATTAAATCTTTTTTTTTACGCTACACAAACTATTTATAACATAATTAATTTACCTATAATATATTCTTCCGATACTTAAGCTCAATGCGTTATCTTTCATCCCGTAAGCACAAACTACTATCTTAAACTATTCTGTCGTAGGATCCCTAAAAACGCCCCTGCCTACGCCCCTGTTAGTGGGCATGAAAAATGTGTCAAAAGAAGAGCGGGCGAGCGACAGGGAGAGGGAGAGGAGAGAGCGAGAGCTCGAAGTAACTTAACGGAGCAGGGGAGCAGCTCCATATAAAACCGGATGATAGCCGGCAACTACAACAAAACGATCGAGTGCTGGTGTCTGTATGTATGCACGTACATATATATGGCTGTGTGCCTGCACATTTCTGTGTCGCTCTTTTTCTTCTTCGGGCCACGGTTGTATGTGTGTTGGCACCTTTCGAGAAGGCACAGGTAAAAAACGAAAACAAGCAACATACCTACCTAGCAAATACCACCGTACATACGTTCGTATGTGACGCCTGCAGCGACGCTGACGTCGACAAATGAAGACAAAGCACAAAAACAATGCGCTAAAGTTCAGCTTTAAAAAAATATACAAAATTGGTATGCACATATCGGATGGATTCTTGTTTTTGTAATTTCGATACAAGATCCCAAAGAATAATAAAAAAAAGAAATGCTTGACGTAGTCAGTTTTAAGCATGGAACCGTTACCTTGGACGTTTTTCTTTTCTTTTCTTTTTTGGCAAAACACTTGTGTAAAAATGGTAAAGTATGCAAATTAACCCTAGGCAAAGGTTGTTCAACTTACGGTACTGTAAAATCCAAAAAATCCGGCCTAGTTTACTCTCCTTTGACCAAATCCAGTTTGATAACTTGGGTGTCTGCTGGAAAAGCCGAAAAACAATTGGTTCGAATTAATGCAATTAGCGGATGCAGAAGATCGTGGCATCGCCAGGATGCCCTACACTGCATTCGGTCGGGTCATTCTGCATTCTGCACATCACCAATAGAAAGTCTGCGCTGTTATTTATCATAGTGAGATGGCGACGGCGGTAGAGAGTAGGAGAGCGGTGGAGAGTGCAGAGAGGGCAACATATGCGGGCCACTTATTGGACAATTGTTTTTGTGGCAGCGGCGGCAGCAAAGTGGAGCAGCGCGTGGGCGTGTATGTGTGTGTGTGTGTGAGTGTTCGAGAGTATGGAAATGCGGAAATCAGTGCCGTATGTTTGCCAGGTGAAAGGTTGTGTGGATCCTCTTTTCCGGCACAGGGCGGGGCCTTCACTCCCGCCCCTCTTCCGAAAGTAGGAAAGTTAAAATTGAAAAAAAAAACAGCACGCGCGCCTTCCAATCGGACAAATATGCTTATATATGCACGCACACACATATGCACGGGATTTTACGGGCCCTCTGCAAGTGTGTGTGTTTGTGCCGTCGACGTCGCCGCCTTTTGTGGCTGTGTGTGTGAGCGCGAGTGCGCCGCCCGTGTGTATTATCAACCATTGAAAAACACGTTGTTTTTCGCCGAGCGCACAGAATTTTAAAGAAAATTAGCGGCCCGAATTTTCTTTCTTTCTTTTTTTATTTGCCACTGCGGCTGCTGCTCCCTCTTCTTCTTCTTCCTGCTCTGCCGTCGCCGCCCCGCCGCTGCCGGCCCTTCATAACTGTAAATCCGTGCACTCTCTTTCGCTCGCCGTAACTTATGCAATTCCGGCTGCAATAACGCCGCCGCACGGATCACCGGCCCAAGGCAGTTGGTTTTCGCACTGGAATCTGTTAAATTCACACCCAGACTTTCTATTGGAAGGCAGAACGCACGGACGCGGAACTCAACGTTACCGACTCCAAGTAAAATGTGAATGAACATGAGCGAACGTGGCAAATAGAGATGGGCGATAGGCCGCAGAGGGCGCAGGGTTGTCGCGTTTTGCAGTGCCCCCAGCGAGCTGTCAAACGAACTATCGGTGGTTGTGGCGTAAACATTTGCCGCCTTTCGGGGATAAACGAAATTTCAGTCAATTTACTTATGATCTTAAAATTAATATAAGCTTATATTTTTATAAATTGCTTGAATGCAGAAATAAACGCGGTACATTGACCCTCCTTTATAAAAAACTCCCTTAATTTGTTAAATTAAATTTGTTTGATTTAATTACAAGTTAATCGTAATTAAAAACCAAAACATAAAAATAATATTATGTTATTATAATGTTACAGAATAATATTACAACAAATATTTTATAAACATAAATAGGCATAGAAATGCGCATGCATTATATCCTTTGCTAATCAAATATTTCAGTATTTCTTGTACTTGCTTGTAGCGCTGTGATAAGAATAACAATATCATTACAAATAAAGATAGAATATCTTCCAAACATTTTTTTAATATATATTTTCAAATAAAAATATTTGTTGTAATTCGTTATTCGATTAATTTAGTGCTCATCAGCAGCCATCGGATGGGGCTATCGATAGACAGTGTCATCACTGGCCCTGCCACCACCAAATCGCAAAAAAGAATCACAAAGGCAGAAAACTCCCCAATCTGTGGAATTTCCGGAGACGAAACACATTCATAGCGACGGGTTATCAGCGAGCAGCATGTCGAAGCTCAAGAATCTGTTGCCCACAATCTTTGGCGGGAAGGAGGCAGCCCAGAATCCAACGGCCACCGAAGGCCGTCTGGAAAAGGACGCAGCGCCCGTGGACGATAGCGAGCCAGATAACAACAACAGCGGAGCCCTGGCGCTGCCCTCTTCAACAGGGACGCCCACCGCCTCCGCGGATCTCACAGAGTCCGTGCTGCGCGAGCTCAGCGATCCCAACTACAACTCCATGGACATGGTGCAGTCTGCCAACATCCCGGGCACCCTGAGCAACGCCCAAACGAACAACACAATGAACGTGCACAGCGCCCAGCAACAGGTGGTCATGAACTTCTCGAATGCCAGTAACCTGCACTTCGGCTCCGTCTACAACATCAACCAGAACCTGAGCGCCAGCAGCTCGCGAAAGGGAAGCACCTGTGCCGCGGAGGAGCCGCTTGCCTCACCTGAGGGCAAGCCGCGGAGCAATGGGACACGCAAAACGGTTAGCATTGTGACCATGATGCAGTCGCAGGAGGAGCCGGATGTCCGTTTGCTCGACGTGGTGTCCACACATTTGGGCGAGGGATGGAAGCAGGTGATGCGAGACCTGGGCCTGTCGGAGGGTCAGATCGATCAGGCCATAATCGATCACCAAATGCACGGCAATATCAGAGAGGTGAGGCTTCGGAAGTACACTCAAACTTTTCTAACTTGAAATTGATCCAACTTAATTCAACTCGTATTTCCACCAATAGAGATAGCATTCAACTGACTTTTGATCAACACTTTATCCTCTATTCCAATGGATGAAATTGAAATTTACTGAACTTTGTGATATGCAAAGCATCAGACTTCTGTGAAGCACCTGTTTAAATTAATTTTCTAAAATTCATGACTCACTATCACTCTTTATTATAAAACAAAGTCCTATGATTAAGATAAAATCTGAAAGTACATTATAAATGTAGAGCCTAGCAGTACTCCTTCCAAAGATTATAGCTCAAATGGGATGTCAAACATCATAAATCAAAATTTTAAAAATAAGCTTACATTGTAGGCTGTTTTGTATTTTATATAATACTTAAATTCCCTTCTACTGATACTGCTTTACTTGTATGGATGAGATTAGATTGCAGGTTGGTGACACTAAAATTACATTACAGTAATGTTTAAGGGAGACGGCAGAATTTTTAAATGACTTTAAAAACTACCCCAAGTTCAAGTTGGAAAATTTCGAAAGCATGACTAAAACCATCAAATTAACACTTGCTTTCCCCTTTCAGGTGATTTACCAGCTGCTGCTGCAGTGGGTTCGCAGCTCGGAGGACGGAGTGGCCACCGTCGGACGTCTCACCACGCTACTGTGGGAGTCCCAGCATCGCGACTGTGTGCAGCGCATGAAACTGGTTTGGAAAGCACTGGAGAAGCGCAAGACGAACAGCTAGCCAGTGGGTAGGACTCTTCAGCAACGATTCCAGAACGAAAACGATGCATTCGGAGCAGCCTCTCGGTGTTTAAGCTTGCGGGAGGGTGGAGACTGGGAAGGTAGCCCAACCGACGTTCGCCAGATCCACAGTGGCCTTTGCTGGACGACATCGAGCGGTGGATAGAGAAGAACATCAGGCGATATGTGTGCAATATTTGTTTTATTAATCCGACCCTTCGAATAAGTGCCTAGATGATTTCATTTACTATTCCTACACCAGTTTTATCTTTAAGATGTGATATCTATGTCGAAAAGGACACCAGCACTTGGATTTAGCATTTTGAAGCATTTTTGTAAGGTGTATACAAATATAAGCTTTATTGTTACGTAATCAGCGACAATCTCATTTCTAACCTTTAAGCTAGAGAACAAAGTTATACAATTTTCGTGATCTTCGATGTGAACATGTCGACTAACATCTGTGCGCCGTTTCCGTTGAGTGACTGGTAATTGGGTTGGGCGGCCATCCTGTTTAGCCAACCACTCAACTTGGGATAGCGCTTCTCATCGATGGGGGCCAAACCCACTAGACTGGTTACCGAGGAGACAATACTGTAGTCGGCGATGGTTATGCCCGTACCGCAGAGGTACGGCTGATTACCGATGAACAGCTCCAAGAAATCATAGGCCTCGTAGATTGCATCGATCTTGAAGCGCGGAACCTCTGTCTCGTTTTTATAGAACAACGGAGCGGCTATGTTCCGAATGCAGCCCTGAAACAAGACGCCCGACTCGAAGTGCAGACGCTGATCCACAAGAGCACGTTTGAAGTAATCCTTGGGATACAAGGCATCATCCTTGGCGTAACGCCTCACTAGGTAGGCGCAAATGGCATGGCTCTCCCAGATGCACTTGCCGTCGTCTTCCAGCATGGGCACCGTGTGTTGCGGGTTCTTCAATGTGAACTCCTTGCTCCTATTTTCCCCGGCCAACAGGTTCACCAGCTTGTACTCGTACTGAAGGCCCAACGCGTCCAAGGTCAATTTACAGGCCCGCACCGGCGGACTTGCCTCTACACCGTATAGTACTAATTTTCCCATCGTTTTCAGGTGACTGCTCGCTCCGGCTGTCGATTAGAAACTAAACAAGCTGCTTCTATCGCTATGAACGATCGAGCAACAAGCGATTAAATTAATTCTATATATTACTATACAAAACATTGCTATTCAAAGCTTTTCCATTCCCACTGCCCGATGTAATTAAGTTTCTGCCTGATTGAAATAGCTATATTTAATGAAGATCTGCTTATTTGAATGACATCTCCTGCCAGAATTTTCAGTTAATATAACTTATAGAGGTTGATACAGTATACTTATTTAACGTGTTAGATAGGGCACTTTATAACTTGTCAGGTGTTTTAGCTTATCATATTCGTTTACTTGATTCTTTATCAGAGTTTAGTGGAAAATTCTTTAACCTTTTTGGTCATCCACTTCTAAGAAAAAGTAGTTTTGACAAGGTTCGGAAGTTTTTAAAATGTTCAAATAAGAGCGGAAAGACAATCGATTTTTTATAATTGAAGTTTTGCCCAGTACAGAAAAATAAAATAAGAGAAAGCGCTATAGTCGGTGGCCTCGACTAATAGATACCCTTTACTCAGCAAAGGAGAGTGCGAGAGGGTGGAGATATGCAAGCAGCAACACACAGCGATTGCGCCGCATAGCGTCGATTCCTATATTTGCATATAACTTTTTAATGGAAGGGCCGATTTGAACAGTTTTTGGCATATTGATGGATATTAATAATAAAAACAAAATTACATTTTATGGGCGTTAGTATGCTGCAAGCCAAATCCCACTTTCCCAACTTTCTATCTTTTCTAGTTTCCGAGCTCATAGTATTTACACGGACGGACTGACAGACGCACATGGCTAGATCGAGAAGCTAGAATACATATACTATATGAGGTCGGGAACGCTTCCTTCATCATGTTACTTACTTTCCGACGAATTTATAGCATATACCTTTTAATCTTCAAATAAAGGGAAAAAACGAAAAATAATTATGGGATCGGATCTTTTGTTTTTTTATACTACCGCCTTGATGTCGCCTGATCCAATCGACTTATGAAAAGGCGTATAAACAACATTTTAAGAAAATACTACTTTCTTTTTTGTTCTGCGGCTTTATGATCCAAGTAGTCCCGCGGTGCGATTCGTCACTATGTGGAATGCCGTTCACAGTGTATTTTTTTTGTTCCAAAAAATGCTGTTTAATGCTGAGGGTTTGAATCCCAAAACGATGAATAATATTTAGAAGTGGTTAATGTTGTTCCAAAAGAGCTTTCTTAATCTCTCTTACGGCAAAAGAGTATTATGAAATGTATGGTGTATATCAGTGATAGTTGGGTTCAAAACCCAAGGTGTTGGTTAAACTGCAGAGTCACGACAACGTTGCAAAGTTCTCTTAATTGAAGAGAACGGCCTAAGGGCTATATAAAGCCCCAAACTCAAACTGTTTAGAACAGTATCTTACCAGTCTCGAAACAACCACGATATGGGAAAACTTACGCTTTACGGAATTGACGGAAGTCCTCCAGTCCGCTCGGTGTTCCTCACCTTGAACGCCTTGGGTTTGGAATTCCACTACAAGATCGTCAACCTGCTGGAGAAGGAGCACTTAACACCGGAATTTCTCAAGATTAATCCGTTGCACACTGTGCCCGTCCTGGAAGATGATGGTTTCTTTTTGACCGACAGCCATGTAATCACCTCCTACCTGGTGAGCAAATATGGCAAGGATGATTCCTTATACCCCAAGGATCTACAGAAGCGAGCCATTGTCGATCAGCGTCTGCACTACGACTCCAGTGTCATCACGTCCACCGGAAAATCCATTTTAGTCCCGCTCTTATGGGAGAACAAGACGGAGATTCCACAGGCCAGAATCGATGCCCTGGAAGGTGTGTACAAGTCCCTGAATCTGTTCCTGGAAAGTGGCGATTATCTGGCTGGAGACAACCTGACCATTGCCGATTTCCACGTCACTGCCGCCCTTACCGGATTTCTGGTGTTCCTGCCAGTGGATGCCACCAAGTATCCCAAACTTGCTGCCTGGATCGAGCGCATCAAGAAGCTGCCCTACTACAATGCGGCCAATGGAAACCGGGCGGCCCAATTTATCGCGTTCATCAAGAGCAAGAACTTTACAATTGTCTAAGGGTCTGAAACTAACTGAGTATATTACTCAAAATAAATTATTAAAAATAATGCCAAAACCACACGACTTGTGTACCGTTTGTATCAACATAAAGGTATCAACAATCAGATAACCTTTAGTCTACTTTAAATTTTTTTAACATGGCTGTTATTTTGGCTATAACTATCTTAAGACAATTTAATTTTCAAATCCTTTTTATGGTAATACTTTATTAATATTAGTTACATAAAAGCTATTTAACAAGGGAAACAATGTTAAGATGCGATGGTAACATTGAATTTCTTAAGGAGGGCCACCAATTCGCGGGCACCCTTGCCATTGGCCTCTTCAAAATAAGGTAGTTCTTCTAGCTTCTTGATCCAGGCAGTGATTTTTGAATATTTTACTGGATCGATGTCCACAAATACGGCCAGCGCCGTGATCGATGTGATGAGGCTAAAGTCCGCTATTGTCAACTGATTGCCGGCAATGTAATCGTGCCCGGTAAGGAAAGTCTCTACAAAGTCATAGATCTCTATGACGGCATCGTAACGCTCTTTGGGAATCGTAGTCTGGCCAGAGGCAAAAAGTGGTTTGGTGATGCCTCTCAGCCCGCCGACAAAAACCACTCCCGACTCGAAGTGCAGTCGCTGATCCACCACAGCCCGTTGGAGGAGATCCTTCGGATAGAGACTATCGCTCTTGCCATACTTGGACACCAGATAGGCACTTATTGCATGGGAGTCCCAGATGAAGTGGCCATCGTCCTCCAAAGTGGGCACAGTGTGCTGGGGATTCTTCTTCAGGAACTCCGGGGAAAGGGTTTCCTTAGCCAGGGTATTTATTTTCACGTATTCGTAGGGCACGTCAAGGGCGGCCAAGGTCAGTTTTGCGGCCCGAACTGGGGGACTAGCCTCAGTGCCATAAAGAATCAACTTGGACATTTTGTCTATAAGAGGCTTCCTCTATAACTGAACCTACAGTGCCAACAGCCAGAATATTTATTTAATTTTAAAAGAGAATGGTTTAAGAGGCACTTTCCCACAAGAGGGTCAGATAAAAAGCTTGATGCACTCTTATAATACTTTTTTTTTTATTATTTTTGTCTAATAACTAAAGTTATTTCTGCATAAACGCCTTGTTTAAATTAAAAATTTCGCTTAAAAAGTATTATGTCATTTATTTTTAAATATTTTCAGCATATATTAAAAAAAGTATTATGTTGAGAATGTAAAGTTAGTCTTCTTGATAAAGGATCCGAATACCCGAGCTCCATTGCCGTTGGCCTCCTCGTAGTAGGGAAGCTGTTGCAGTCGCTTGATCCAGGCAGAGACCTTGGGGTATTTGGCCGAGTCCAGCTCCACAAAGGCCTCCAGGGAGGTCACAGTCGAGATGATACTAAAGTCGGCAATCGTAAGCTGACCACCAGCTATATAATCATTATCACCGAGGAAGGTCTCTAGGAAGTCGTAGATCTCGATGATCGCATCGTATCGCTCTTTGGGGATCGTAGTCTGACCAGCGGCGAAAAGTGGCTTGGTAATGCTCCTCAGACCGTTGGCAAAGATCACACCGGACTCGAAATGCAATCGCTGATCCACCACAGCCCGCTGGAGGAGATCCTTCGGGTAGAGACTGTCGGTCTTTCCGTATTTCGACACCAGATAGGCAATGATCGCATGCGAGTCCCAGAGGAAGTGACCATCGACCTCCAAAGTGGGCACCGTGTGCTGGGGATTTTTCTTGAGGAACGCCTCAGAGAGGTTCTCCTTGGCCAGGGTGTTGACTTCCACGAATTCGTAGGGTACATCCAGGGCGGCCAAAGTCAATTTGACGGCACGAACTGGCGGACTCGCCTCCAAACCATACAGAATCAACTTGCCCATCTTGTCGCTGTGAGGTGCTTTCTTCAACTGAACTTACATACCCGAGAGATTGTCTATTTATTGGATTCTGAAAGAGACTGATTGAAACAAGAGAAGCAGATAAGAAAGCTGGTCATAGCCGGCTATCGTTCTCTTCTCTCTTGTTTTAATGCATTGCTAATGTCCATTTCACCATAATAAATACAGCTATATCACTCTGAAAAACTGTAATCCAGAAAGTTCCTTTTATTTTTAGAACAATATATGTATAAACCGATTTATAATGACAATTCAATTACAAAAATTTAAATATTAGGATTCGAAAGTAAAGTTGGTTTTTTTGATCATTGCCATCAACTGGCGGGCACCCTTTCCATTGGCCTCCTCGTAGTAGGGAAGCTGTTCCAGCCGTTTGACCCAAGCACTGACCCTGGCATATTTGATTGGGTCCAAGTCCACAAAAGCCACAAGGGAAGAAACCGATGAGACGAGACTGAAGTCGGCAATGGTCAGTTGATCCCCAGCAATGTAATCCTTTCCTTTAAGGAAGGTCTCCACAAAGTCGTAGATCTCGATAATGGCATCGTATCGCTCCTTTGGAACCTTGGTCTGTCCAAAGAAGATCACAGGCTTGGAAATGCTCCTAATTCCATTGGCAAAGACCACGCCCGATTCAAAGTGCAGCCGCTGATCCACAACAGCGCGCTGGAGCAGATCTTTCGGATAAAGGGCATCGGAATCAGCGTACTTAGAGACCAGGTAGGCGATGATTGCGTGGGAGTCCCAGATGAAGTGACCATCATCCTCCAAAGTGGGAACCGTATGTTGCGGGTTCTTCTCCACGAAGTCCGAAGAAAGATGCTTCCGAGCCACGATGTCAACGTTTACATATTCATAGGGCAGATTAAGAGCGGCCAAAGTTAGTTTTACAGCGCGAACTGGGGGGCTAGGGTCCAAACCGTATAAAGTCAATTTAACCATCTTGTCGCAGTGGGGTCTCGTTCACAACTGATCGACGAAAGCTGTGGGCCAGCTTGTTAATGGGGCTTTGGGTCATTGAAAGAGAAAGCCTAAGAGAGAGATTTGTTGACGAGAAAATATCTCTAATGCCATTTTGAAGGTATATGTTAGTAAACTGAAATAGTAAGTATATACTTGTGGATCATACTTGTCTTGGATCATATTGTATAAAACAGTAGACTTAAATATTAAAACCGGGGTTATTAACCTTGGTCTTAACTTGATAATTTTATTTTTAACCTACCTCAACAACTGGAGTTTATATAAATGTTTAAAAAGCTTTCCACGACAACACCAGAGAGCACTATATGAATCATATAGATAGAAAAGAGATAAGCTTCACTTGATAAGAGCATATCAATTTTGTTTGTCTCACAACAAGTAAATAAATAAAAGGCACTCAGCAGATGGATGAGAAATTACAAGTCATGCTGATGGAGGGTAATAAAATGGAAAGGCCTCGAAATTGTTTGATATCAGGCAAAAAATGTACCCATGTTTATGTAATGTGTACTTTATATATTTCAGCATAATTTTATTGAACTTGGGTAAACACATCGATCATTTTAAACGCGTGTTGGATTCCATTGAATTTAAACGAGTGTCTCGACTATCAAAAAACCGTTTCTCTATGAATCAACATAAAACCAAATATAGCTTCCTGCTAACTTAATACATGGGGATAGTTTGGATTGAGCTTGCGAATATTAGTGATATATCGCAATGTTTATCTAAACAGCCCAGTCTCAATAATAAACTAATTGATAAATACCGTCAGTAGCTTGTTTATAAAAAAGTAATTGCATTTATTAATATACTTTTACAAATTTTGTTTAAAAAAATGTGCTTGAATTAAAAGAAAAATCAATTTGAAAATGAAATAAAATCAACTAAAGAACATTTTTGCTTACACGATTCTTAAGAACGAATGTTCTCAATGTTCTTAGTTCAAGAACTATGTTCTTGTTTTTTTCTCTCCGTGTATTTTTATATTTTATAAATAGCCTATAAACTTCAAAAACCAAATAATATTTCCAACAGACTGCCCAATTAAGAAGTAAATTTATTTAATACAATATTTTAAACTTTTATGTATTTTTTTAAGTGATCACTTTTAGTGATTGATCTTCTGGCCCACCCTTATCGACAGTGAGATTCTTTCACGTTCAGGTATTAATTGTCCCCATACAGTTGTAACAATACATTTAAGGGAGTGCTTTAACTATTTTATTGGATTAGGTAGTGCTAAAAATCTTTGTGAAGATTTTTCCAATTGCTAATGAGCCTTAAGATTTTTATTTTCGTGTTGATAGTTGTTTTTGAATTTACTAACATAGAGTAAGACCTTCTCTAGGGCACAATTGTAAAGTTCTTGGACCTCATGAGCTCCACATACTGGGCGGCTCCGCTGCCGTTGGCCTCCTCGTAGTAGGGCAGTTCCTTGAGCCTCTCCAGCCAGGCTGCGATCCTAGGATACTTGGCCAGATCCAGCTCTAGGAAAACCCCAATCGAGGTGATGGTCGAAACGAGGCTGAAGTCGGCTATGGTGAGTTGGTCGCCGGCCAAGTAGTCGTGGTCATCGAGAAAGGTCTCCAAAAAGTCGTAGATCTGGTTGATGTGGTCAACCTGGTTTCGGGGCAAGGTGGACTCGCCATTGAAGAGCACCGGGCGGGTGAGTCTCCTAAGGGCTGCCTCGAAGACAACGCCCGACTCGAAATGCATCAGCTGGTCCACCTTGGCCCGCTGGAGGAGATCCTTCGGATACAGCTCATCGGTTGCCCCATACTTATCCACCAGATAGGCCATGATGGCATGGGACTCCCAGATGCAGGCATCATCGTCCTGCAGGAGTGGCACCGTGTGCTGCGGGTTCTTCTTCGAGTAATCCTCGCTGAAGTTCTCCTTCTCGAACAGATTGACAAACACATACTCGAAGGGCAGATCCAGAGCCTTCAGGGTGAGCAGACAAGCTCGAGTGGGCGGACTGGCGTCCAGGCCATATAGCGATATCTTACCCATTCTCTAGCGGATTTACAAGTGAGTGGTGAGTGCCGTTTCAGGACGAATTTATACCAACCTACGTGGCATGGGAATCGTCAGTCTGGCCATGGATTTTTAATTAACTCCGCCCACACCAACTACTTTACCTGCAGAACCCTTAAAGCCACGCACCCTGTGACTTTTCTGAAATTCAATTATTTACACTTAAAATTATAAATTCTATGTGGTCAAGGAATGGAATAATTTCACTTTAAGGACTAATTCAAAAATAGAAAATAATTCGATAAAGAACTTATATTTTGAAATCACTAACATTATGTGATATGATATTGGCCTTACGAATGACCCTTTCTTAAATTTTTACTAATTGACTGGATTAATTTACAAACTTATTGGCAATCATTAAACGCCGTTGCCATAGGGGGTTTTTTAGGAAAAACTTTCTGTACTATTATGAAGGCTCAACACCCAAAAACAATCCCTCACAAACCTGGCTACGTGCCTGATTTAAGATTTCAAAGTATTAACCAACCAAGTATTATCCACCTTTATGTAAGCATTTTTCATTTATTTCATTTTGGCATCCCCAATTTTTCTGCGAGTGTGGGCAATGCCCCACGTTTGTCAACAACTTTCTTTAATTAGCTAAGAATTAAAAATTGATGCAGCAACGCACTCGGTAATTGTGGGAAAGACTGCTTAAAGAAGGGTCAGCTGGTCCTTCAGCAAGTCCACGTACTTCTTGGCCCCAGCCCCATTGGCCTCCTCGTAATAGGGAAGCTCCTGGAGGCGCTCCAGCCAGGCGGTGACCTTTGGATACTTGTCGGCCTCCAGCTGGACAAAAGCTGGCAAGGAAGAGGCTGTGGCAGCACAGCAGAAGTCCGCCACGGTGAGGGTGTCGCCAGCTACGTAGGGATTGTCCCCCAGGAAGGTCTCCAAATGGCCATATCCATCCCGTACATTATCGGCCTTCTCCCGGGAAATCTCCGTGACATTATTGTAGAAATAGGGAGCACAGATGTTCCGAAGGGCCATGAACAGAACACTGGCATCAAAGTACAGACGCTGATCAACCAGCGCCCGCTTCACCAGATCCTTGGGATAGAGCTCATCCGTCTTGGCATACTTGCCCACCAGATAGCAAACGATGGCATGTGAGTCCCACACAAGGACCCCATTATCATCGAGCAGCGGAACGGTGTGCTGGGGGTTCTTCTTGAGGAACTCCTCCTTGCGATGCTCCCCCGCCAGCAGGTCCACTTCCTTGAACTCGTACTCCAACTCCAGGGCTCGCAGCGTCAGCTGGCAGGATCTTACTGGAGCACTAATGTCCAATCCGTAAAGCACAATACCAGACATGGTCCAAGCTCAAACAGTGATATCAGCGAAATGATACTGACTCCAGGGCTTGCCGAAGTTTATATACGTTCTTGAGGGCTTCAAAAGGGTGCGGATTCAGTGCATCCACGCCACTTCCAAAGAACTTGAAAGATGATCCTGGGTGGGGCCATAGTCCAAAGTACTCTCCGTCTCCGAGGAGTGTTTACTATTGAATTCAGTTCTGATGAAAAGTTATTGGATGTGGGGAGTTATTGTAAACATATCAAGGCGCCGTCTTTTATACATATGTATGTATGTTATGTATTACCTTACCTTATGTATGTTCTTGTTTTTGTTTCGGAAGATGTTTAGAATTCTTCTCTGCGATATCTCCACATACTAACTAAAAATATAAATTCTTTGTATTGTTGAAGAAGTTATGCTTATTAGTTTATTATATTATTATATCTCCACATACTAACTAAAAATATAAATTCTTTGTATTGTTGAAGAAGTTATGCTTATTAGTTTAATAAAAATAATAAGTGTAGAAACATTCTGTTAAAAATATTTTTACTCTGCTTAATAATAATATGTAAAATATAAAAAAATTTTAAAATTTATTAGGAAAATAAAATAATTTATATATGGTTACACAATTTTGTACTTTTTGTTTTTGATGAAGAAGGCAACCTGCGACATTCGGGATCCATTGGGCTCGTACTATGGCAACTTTTTAGTGCGCTCAACCCAACCCCCCAGCTTGGGGTATTTCTTTCCACATCACGGAAGAAAATCAGCGATTTTTTGGAAATCGGTGATAAGGAATAAGTCCAGTGTCTTGTAGACAGTGCTGGACACAACACTTGAGTTATAGTGCACACGTTGATCAATGATAGCCCGCTTTTGCAGATCCTTGGGGTACAGGTAATCGTCATTGCCATTTTTGCTCACCAGATAAGCACTGATGGCATTGCTATCGTTGATATAGAAACCATCGTCCTTCAAAGTCGGAACAGTGTGACTTCTATGGCCGAAGGGGGTTGATCTTAAGGTATTTCGGCATTAGGTGCTCCCCGGCCATCAGATTTACGATCTTGTACTCGAATTCCACACCCAAGGCATTAAGGGTTAGAAGCACCGGTCGAACTGGAGGATACAGAGTGGGTTTTCCAATCTTCCTGTTTGGTACAGGATTTTCCTGCTCGTAACTCTATGAAATGCTCCAACACTCTGCGGTTCTCTTAATTTAAGAGAGTTTAGAATAGCACCGATGACACCGCAGAAACCCAATACGATGACATCAGCCAATATTTTTGTGCTCTTCAATTAAACAAATAGGTGTTGGAGACCTCTGACGTTAGAGAGCTTTAATAATTAACTTTTGTTTGACTTCTAAAGCTCTTGCCTCCTACTCTTTACGCATGATTTATACATAGGTTAATTACAAGACTTTTATTTTGTTGCAGAAAACACAACAATCGAAAAAGAACCATTACAAGGCATATTGATTAAAGTACTGTTGATCTATTAGTCATCATAAGAATTCAAACAAAAACTTCAATAGGATACAAAACTTGTGACAATCGCACACGAGTTTGATTTACAGATAATGTTGAGTTTTAGAACCGACGTATGTACGTGTACCTTTATAATCGCTTGTAGAAATTTTTCATTTATGGAAATTATTTTTCAAAGCATGCAAAATGTTTTCTTGTATTAAAGTTTTATTCAGAAGCCAAATCTTTTATTGAAAACAATTGAAGAGAATTTAACTCCTAATCGCAGAAAAAAGCATTCTCTTGATCTAAAGTTGTAAACGAACATAAAAACTAATTCGACAACATATGTAGATTTGTTTTACTAAAACAATAAAATATTCATAAGTAGTAAACCCTGTCGATGAACGTTTCTCCAAAAAAATAATAGACCGTTTTTTGGTTTGACAGCTTTTACAAGTTAATCTGGTTTGTCCCCGTCTGTCTGTTTAGAAATAGATTGCACATATGACCAACAGTTTCTCTTATCTATAGTTACCAAACAAGTTTTGACTGATAAAAAAGCGGCCCAAAAGTCAAGTAGGTTTGGTTTTATTTTTAATAATTTATTTTGATTATGTTAGAAGATTTCTTAGACAATAGTAAAGTTTTTGCTCTTGATGAACTCGATGATTTGGGTAGCCGGGATGCCATTGGCCTTCTCGTAGTAGGGCAGCTCCTTGATGCGCTGGAACCAGGCAGCAAGTTTGGGATACTTGGTGGCATCCACTGGCAGGAACACCACAAAGCCGGTAAGGGCGGCAGTGATGTGGAAATCGGCAATGGTCAGGTTGTCTCCAGCCAGATAATCACCACTTTCCAGGAACAGATTCAGGGACTTGTACACACCTTCCAGGGCATCGATTTTGGCCTGTGGAATCTCCGACTTGTTCTGCCAGAAGAGCGGGAACGTAATAGCTGTTCCGGTGGACGTGACCACACTGGAGTCGTAGTGCAGACGCTGATCGACAATGGCTCGCTTCTTCAGATCCTTGGGGTACAGAGAATCGTCCTTGCCATACTTGCTCACCAGGTAGGAGTTGATGGCATGGCTGTCGGCCAGGTAGAAACCATTGTCATCTATGGCGGGCACCGTATGCAGGGGATTAATCTTAAGGAACTCCGGCTTTAAGTGCTCCTTCTCCGGCAGGTTGACGATCTTATACTCGAATTCCAAACCCAAGGCGTTCAAGGTGAGGAGCACCGAGCGGACTGGAGGACTTCCATCGATTCCGTATAGCGTAAGTTTTCCCATATCGTTGGTGTTTCGGGTCTGGCTAGTAAATGTTTTGGAAACAGTTCGACGGATGGGGCTTTATATAGCCCCTAGCCAGTTCTCTTGAGTTAAGAGAGCTTTGCAACGTTGTGATGACTCTGCAGTTTAACCTAAACATTGTGTTTGGAACCCACACGTATATCGCTGAGCTCACTGGTTTGAACTGTGTATTTCGCAATACTCTCTTGACGTAAGAGAGCTTTATTTTCTCTTTTGGTTCAATATTTAAGTATTTCTAATAATAACAGGGGCCAATAACTTGTTTATCGAGCGACACATCGTAAGGTAATGAATAAGCAGTTTTGGGAACCTTAAAAGGAGCATTATTTAATTTTAAACAGTTATACAATTTATAAAAATTCAATATTATTTTTTATTTTCTCCCATTTTTCTCACAAACAATCAAATGTACAAACCTAAGCATATTTCCATTTATTATTTTGCTTTAAGTAACAAACGGCAGTGTATTCGATATAATATAAACCTGGTTAAAGCTTCATAAAAAGTCTACCGTATAGGGTCTTTCAAAATTTGGCAATTCATTATTTAGAATAAATCAATGGGTTTAAGACAATTGAAAATACATCAGCAGGTGCTTTAAGTTACGTTGAAGAAACAAAATGATGTTCAAATATTATCTCCTATTTCTTTATTTGACTTTATGTTTTTGATATTATTTTTTCATTTTATAATTATATAATGCGTTGCAACCTACTATTGCTCTAATTTTAGGTTGGGTTTGAGCAGTTCAATGTATTTTACTAAGCCCCTGGAGTTATCCTCCTCGTAATGAGGTAACTTAGATAGTCGCTTGAGCCAAGCCGCCACCTTGTGATATTTTTCCTGATCCAGTTCTAGAACAGCGGCCAGTGAAGATGCAGTAGCTCCACAACAGAAATCAGCCAGAGTAAGAGTGGTTCCATTCAGATAGGGGTTATCTCCAAGAAAGGTCTCCAAGTGTCCGTAGGCATCTTTGATGTTATCTACCTTCTCCTTGGGCACCAGATATACTTGGTGAACAAAATACGGAATACTAACATTCCGCAGGGACATGAATAAGATACTCGCATCAAAGAACAATCGTTGATCGACTTGAGCCCGCTTTACCAGATCCCTGCGATAAAGCTCATCTGATTTGGCGTACTTGTCCACCAGATAGCAAACGATGGCATGTGAGTCCCAGATGAGGGATCCATTATCATCCAGGAGCGGCACCGTGTGTTGAGGGTTCTTTTTGAGGAACTCTTGGTGGAAATGCTCTCCGGCTAGAAGATCCATTTCTTTGTATTCGTAGTCCAAGTTCAGGGCTCTCAAAGTCAGTTTACAAGCCCGGACTGGCGGACTTATATCCGTGCCATACAACACTAAAATACCCGTCATGATGCGATCACAAAGAAGACTCAAGTTCCACTGAAACCTCATAATAACGAACATACAGATGTCTAAATGAACTTAAATAAACAAGCAATTGGTTGCGCGGAATCAGCCCCATTTCTCTCTTCAATAATATGTTGCAATTGTACACTGACGAAAAAAACTGGAACATAGATAAAAGTTAAGACTATAGGGAAAAACAAGGAAGAACGCTATAGTCGAGTGGCTCGACTATCAGATAGCCGTTACTCAGGTAATGGGACCAAAGGAATGTGGAGATATGCAAGCAGCAAAGCAAGTTTGAAATGCGCCACCTACCCCTGATCTCAATATATGGTTATGTGGGCGGTAGACTGATTTAAGCGTTATGGGCGTTAGAGTGGGCGTGGGTCAATCGATAGGTATTGACGAGACTAATTGAAAATTGTGGGCGCAACAGGCTTGGGCGGTTTGTGGGCGTTAGAGTGGGCGTGGTATATTCACGTAACAAACTTGCTCTGCGCTCAAGGCTACGGAATCTAAATCTGAGATCCCAATTATCTATATTTGCTAGTTTCCGAAATATCCGCGTTCATATTTACGATTTTTTGAAGTTTGTGGGCGGTTTGTGGGCGTTAAAGTGGGCGTGGCAGACGGACACACGGACAGACGGACATGGCTAGATCGACTCGGTTAGTGATCCTGATCAAGAATATATATACTTTATGGGGTCGGAAACGCATCCATCTGCCTGTTACATACTTTCCGACGAATCTAGTATTCCCTTTAACTCTACGAGTAACGGGTATAAAAATATAGTTTAGTTTAGTTTAGTTCTCAGCGCTAATACGGACGGAAAGATATACATGGCTAGTTCGACTCATCTGCTGATCCTGATCAAGATTATGTATCCTTCCACCTATTACATATTTTTCGTCGAATCTAGTACACCCTTTTGGTCTACGAATAAGGGGTATAAATATAGCGAACGCTTTAAACGGGTTCCCCGACAACAAGATAAGAGTTAATTAACCATTATCACAGTACCCACAAACGAAAATGTTTCTTATCTGTACTATGTATGTATTTATCATCTAATATATTTCGACAAATAAATTTAAAACAAACTTATTATGAAATATAGCATTAATAAATAAAAACTTTTGTAGCTTCTTCTTAATGAAACATTTAGAATTTAATAACTGATTAACTAAAATGTACATGCAAGCTTAAAAGCGATTAACTTGAAAATGTAATGATATATATTTTTGGTTTTGGCCTTTTTTTTAGTCGATTACATATTTAGACTCCCAACTTTGTCCATTGGCTGCGAAGGAAGGCGACGTAGCCCTGAACAGGACCCTCATTGATTTCCTTATAGTAGGGTATTTGATTGAGACGATCCAGCCAGGCGGTGACCTTGGGATACTCCGATGGTTCGATGTCGACGGCAGCGCGAAGAGCGCTCACTGTGGGTCCGCTGACCAGGTCGGCCAGGGTCAGGGAATCACCCACCAGATATGGGTCGCTGGCCAAGAAGGTCTCCAGCAACTTAAGACCCCGATGTACCGTGTCCAGTTTTTCCTGAGGCACCTCAGTAACACCACGAAACCAGAAGGGAGCGACTATGTTGGCCAATCCTGGGTAGGTTACGCTGGCCTCGAAGAAAAGACGCTGGTTGATGATCGCCCGCTTGACCAGATCCTTGGGATACAGCTCGTCGGACTTGGCGTACTTGTCCACCAAGTAGGCGGCGATGGCGTGGGAATCCCAGAGGAAAGTTCCATTGTCATCCAGTACTGGCACCGTGTGCTGGGGGTTCTTCTTCAGGTAGTCCTCGCTCATCTGCTCTCCCTTCTGAAGATCCACCTCCTTAAACTCGTAGTCCAAATTCAGGGCCTTGAGTGTCAGTCGAACAGTCCTCACACAGGGACTGAAGTCCGTCCCATACAGTACGATTCCCGAGCTCGACATGTTGTGTTGCTTAACTGAAAATGATTATATTACTGCTCATACTCTCCCCATTCACGTTTTATACCTCTAGATATAAAAAGCTTTTACCTAACTCTCTCTCATTTTGAAATGTAAAGATAAAAGCTCAGACTTTTGTTTTTTTGTTTCATTCAAAGTTATTATTTCTTTGCTCACCATTATTTGATATTTTATATATTTCATCAGGAAAAACATTGATTGTGTAGATTTTTGTGACGTCTTAAAGTGGCAGATAGCAGTATCTTTAAAATGCTGATAAATTAAAACAAACATCTGAAAGTCATGCTAACTATTTTTACAGTGTAATCAATTAATTGTAATCATTGTTGTAGGGCGCTGGTCGAAGAAATTTGCAACACACAACATTTTAAATACAATTCAAAATCTCCGCCAGAATTTAAAATTGCCGCCAGGAATTAAAACGGGCGAACAAAATGCTTTACAAAACTGAATCGAGGCAATCGATAGAGTTGCATGAGCAACTCTGGTCCCACACTTTTCGATAAAAAAGCTCTGATTACTGGAGCAATCGATTATCCGGTATTTTCCGTTTTGGACCGTGGCCGTGTGAAGATCGTTCTCTCCTGAACAAATTTTCTTCAGGGATTAAACTCTAACTTGGTGATCTGCCCCAACTAAAGTTGCAAAATATCAGTCATCCTCGGCTTTTGCTTAGGTTTTTTGTTATCATTGGGTTGCTATTGATAAATGAAAGTAAGTTTAATATTTCGTGGAAAAAACCCGGTTTTCATAAAATATTGCGCTTCATAGGTAAATTCTTGATAGTCGAGTGGTGTCCTTCACGTGGCTTACGGCCCAATCGGCCCAGTCGGGGAAATTTCTGCCCAGATCAGCGCCAGCATTATCATCAGCTTTTCGACGTACACCCAAAGGCGTCAATCTACAAACCCAATCAAGAAGGTGCATATAAAGCAGCGAAAGTTTCAATCAGAGTTTCCACTTTGGCGTCCACGCCAAAAATTCTTGTGAAATTTTCAGTGCACCATTTGTCGCACACACACACAAGCAACACAGTGCACCCCCCGACATACATACACGCAAGCAACACAGCGCACCCGTTATTGAAAATTCGCAAGTAACACCCGGTTTCGATTTGTGATTCGGAGAAAAACAACACAAAAACTATTTAACTAATTAAATAATCTTATCATCTGTATTCATTTATCTAATTTTAATTAAATTCCTATCAGTTAATTATTAAAAATATAAATATATAATAAGAAGTTAACGTAAATTATCCAAAACCTAGTGTTAGACCATTATGACATAAGCAAATCTCGCCATGCAAGCAAGTGTTTAGGCCCTTGGAAGTGTTTTTCCCCAATTCATGTCAAACCACAGTCAATTGAAATGAAGTTGATTTATAAAAAAAAATTACAGCCATATTGAAAGCGCTTTCAACGTTGGATATGGTGGGTAAGTGTTCGACTCCGGTCGTTATGCTATATTTTGATTGACTGTATACATATATTCCAATGATCTTGATATAAAACAAACTCCCCCATGACATAAATACTTGGTCAGTGATAAAATTAATTTTACTATTTTAAATTAGTGTTTAAATTCTAATTTGTTTTTTGCTTTGATTTAAATATACCCTTTCATTATGAATTAAACGTAAACTCTATATGATACCCAACTTTGTAAATTTAATGATTACCTTTGTTAGTAGCATTTTCTAGAATATTTTCCATCCTCCTTTACCATCCTCATTTCTACCTTTTTAGCATTTAATCATTCCTCCTTTATCGTTCCACTTCCCTTTCCCCATGCACACGATCGTTGAAGGCTTTAGATATTTTTTTTGTTTAGTGTACAATGGAATAATATGTGAATATTAAAATATTCCAATGTAGACTGAAAAGAAACAAGATTTTTTTTTTTCAGTATGTAGTTATTACAAACCGCGCATTATGGTTTTTATTTTTTTTCCGAGCATGCAGTTATCGCAAGCCTTAGGCTGAAATGATGACGACCAATGAAGATTGTTCCGGACACAAATAAGTTTTTATTGATATATATATATATATTTACATTTTGTCGAGAGGTTTTGTCATTCTCTCGCTCAAATAGCGAAGAGTCCTAGTATTCAGATAGATTATGTCGACCTAAAATAAAACAAAGAAAATAATTGAAAGAAAAGGCATATGTAGCGTATATATATGTAATATTGATATACTTACAAAATTAGATAGGAAGTCATAATTTGTAATGCCTCATGCTCATCAATCAATTTTAGTTGAACGTACTTAGAATGTTAGAACATATTACAAATTTGAATATTACCTTCAATCAAATAGAAACAAATAAAGAGATGAACACAACTGATGCTGATGATGACGATAATGATGATGATGAAGTAGATTGTGAAAAAGAACTTGTAGCTGAACTTGTAGTTCTTTTTTCACAATCTACTTCATCATCATCATTATTGTCATCATCAGCTACAAGTTCTTTTTCACAATCTACTTCATCATCATCTTCAGCATCAGCATCAGTGTGTTCATCTCTTTATTTGTTTCAATTTGATTAAAGGTAATATTCAAATTTGTAATATGTTCTAATCGCAAACGTATACTTAGAAGATTTTCCTTATCCTCAGGCGACAGAATGTGTAGATATTTTTGAATGAAATCAATAATTATACCCGTTACTCTTAGAGTAAAAGGGTGTACTAGATTCGTTGGAAAGTATGTAACAGGCAGAAGGAAGCGTTTCCGTTTCGCTGATTGACATTGCTTGCAGCATTATAGTGATGACAATAAATTAGCAATGTCTCATTTTTAAAATCGCTATGATAACTGCATCGAATATTGACAACTCTTCTCGAGTGTTGTAATTTGAAATATCTACAAACCACAGTGGGCGCATCAATTATTCCACCAATATCCTGTTTTTTTTAATAAAGTCTCGTCGAAAATTTTCAACTGCATCATCGACCGTGGGGAAAGAATGTCGCATTCGCTCGTATACCACATCTCGTTTAAATCTATTGGCATGTTGATCTTGGTATTGTTGTTGGATCACTTCCACAATTGCGTTATTTAGTTCAAAAATTAAATTTACTTTTGTTTTCAATGTTTCGTTTACAACGAGATCAAATCAAGAGTATTTGAATTCCGTTTGATAGGAAATTTAGATATCATATTCACTTTTTAATTGCGCTATTCCGAACCCATGTACAAATAATAGTAAAACCGGACCTATTCTCATTTTTTTTGTGTCGGGGCTTTTTTTGACAACTGTTTGCTCAATCTCACCGTTTGCCAATACACGTTCAATTATTGTTGTTTCAAAATATTGGGTGCATTTTATTATGTTTTCTTATGTTTTCTTCTCATAATTGCTTTTATACAAACAACGAACTGATATAGCCGACGATTTATATTGTTGATTAAAGTGACTATAGAATGGTGCTGTTGCATTCAGTATTCCTCCAATATTTTTCTCTTTTCCGTTTGTTTGAAACAATTGTTTCAAGCAAACCTAATAGAAAAAGTGAAAAATATTGGAGGAATACTGAATGCAACAGCACCATTCTATAGACACTCTATTCAACAATATAAACCGTAGGTTGTATCAGTTCGTTGTTTTTATAAAAGCAATTATGAGAAGAAAACTTTAAATATAAAATGCACCCAATATTTTAAAACAACAATAATTGAACGTGTATTGGCAAACGGTGAGATATATAACATTTTGAGGCACCTCAGTTATTTTACATCCAGGACTAATGACAAGTGCAAACTGATGTAGTGTGTGTGCTGTTTCGCTGTTTATATAGGTTCCATTTATAATATTGCATTGCACATTTTAACCTCGTTTGATAGCGGCGTAGATATATATTTTTTGTTGATTGCACAATGGTAAATTATGAGAATATTATAATAGTATACAAATTTGCAGATCACAGAAACAATACACTCTTCATCCCACTTCACATTCCTCATGCATACACAATCGTTGAACGCTTGATATATTTTTTTTTTTGATCACTGGTTCTTTGATTGATTACTGAAATAATGCGATAAATTCCTATCAGATAATTAATTAAAATATAAAATTATAATAAGAAGTTAACGTAAATTATCCAAAACCTAGTGTAAAACCATTATGACATACGCAAATCTCGCTATGTAAGCAAATGTTTAGTCCCCTGGAAGTGTTTTTCCCCAGTTTATGTCAAACCACAGTCAATTGAAATGAAGTTTCTTGATTTATAAACAAAAACTACAGCCATATTGAAAGCGCTTTCAACGTTGTATATGGTGGGTAAGTGATCGGCTCCGGTCGTTATGTTGTATTTTGATTGACTGTATACATATATTCCAATGATCTTGATATAGAACAAATTCCCCCATGACATAAATACTTGCTCAGTGATAAAATTAAATTTATTATTCTAAATTAGTGTTTAAATTCTAATTTTTTTTTGCTTCGATTTAAATAAACCCCTTTAATATGAATTTCACGTATGCTTTATATGATACCCAACTGTTTACATTTAATGATTACCTTTGTTAGTACTATTTTTCTCACATTAAAAATATTATAAACTTAAACTGCTAAATTTTTTTTTATGGAAGCTTGCATCAAGGAAGATGATTAGGAGTTAGGCGGTTGTCGGAGGGATCACCAACTTGTGTCAGGTTATGCAGCTTGGGTGATCACGGTAGGGTGGGCAATGTCAGCGGCAAATAACATCCTCGCTTAAATATGAATATTGTATATACATATGCGAGCAAGTAGCACAGTGGATCAAATTGGAAACCTACTCCCTGTACCGACGAAACAAGATCCGGAACCAGCGCGTGCCCCACATAAAGCTACAAAAAGGCGACTAAATTCTTAGTTCCCTATAATAGGGTATCATATTGAGTCGATCAAAAGGCAAAAGGCACGGCACTACCAACAGAACCAGAGCATAGATCTACGATGGTCAGCGAATCACCCGCTAGATATTCACTGGTAGTCAGGAAAGTCTCCAGCAATTGAAGACCCCGAATGATAGTTTCCAGTTTCTTCTGGGACACCTAAGTTATTCCATTAACACAAAAAGGCGTGGGAGTCCCACAGGAAAGTCCCATTAGTCCCTTAGGTAATCTTCTCTCAGAAGGTGGCCCATCTGGGTATTAACCTCCTTGAATTCACAGTCCAATTCCAGTCCCCATGGGACAGTTTTGCTGCTCTCACACAGAGACTTAAGTCCGTTCCGTATAGTTCAATACCAGTTCTCGACATGACGAGTTATTTATCCAACAAAACTTGTGTTTAGACATCTTATACTATACTATACTATTTTGACAAAAGCTTTTTTGCGAATATACATGTTAAAGCTCTGTCGTGGGTGCTAGATATGCGTTGATACCTTCCCCTTCGTCTACATATATTGAGTATATTGTTTTTTCTTTAGGAAATAATATTTATTCAATACCCTACGACTTAGCTCTTAATAAAGATGGTGAAAAATAAAAATGTTTAAAAAAGAACCAGTAAACGAATACAATAAGCACTGCTATACATTAAATAATGTATAGCAACTTAAATAAAAACTTTGTTCTGCCAAATATTTTTATTGTTACAAAATTTTAATGTTATACATTAGTAGGTGCAAATTGGTAAAGGATGGAATATAAATAACGTGCTATTATTCGTATTTTCGTTGTAGTACTTTTCATTCAGTATCAGTGCATGGCTCACTTATCACCCAGTTTGGTCCACTGGCTGCGAAGAAAGTTGACGTATCCCTGAGCCGGAGCCTCGTTGATCTCCTTGAAGTAGGGGATCTTGTTAAGGCGATCCAGCCAGGCGGTGACCTTAGGATAGACCACAGGATCAATGTCCACAGCAGCGGGCAGGGCTGTAACAGTGGGTCCAGCGCTCAGGTCGGCGAGGGTCAGTGAATCGCCGGCCAGGTAAGGAGTGCTGTCGAGGAAGGTCTCCAGCAGCTTCAGACCTTTATGTAGGTTGTCCAGTTTTTCCTGGGGCACCACAGTGATTCCGTTCACCCAGAAGGGACCACTCACGTTGGCCAAATTGGCAAAGATTACGCTGGCGTCGAAGAACAGACGCTGATTGATGATCGCCCGCTGGACCAGATCCTTGGGATACAGCTCGTCGGACTTGGCGTACTTGTCCACCAAGTAGGTGGCAATGGCGTGGGAGTCCCAGAGGACAGTTCCGTTGTCGTCCAGTACCGGCACCGTGTGCTGGGGGTTCTTCTTAAGGAAATCCTCTTGCAGATGCTCACCCGTCTGGAGATTGACCTCCTTGTATTCGTAGTCCAAATTCAGGGCCTTGAGAGTCAGTTTGACGGTCCTCACACAGGGACTTAGGTCCACTCCATACAGTATTATTCCCGAGCTCGACATTTTGTGTTGTTTATCCAGCAATGCTTCTATAACGACTGATCTTCTCTCTATTTACTATATACCTTTTCCCCAGAGCTTTTTGCTGAATGTGAGAGCGGTGCAAAAATTGTAGATAAAAGCTTGGACTATGGTGTTTGTTTGTTTCTATACAAACAATGTTTAGATGAATTTCTATATATGTTTATTATTTCATCAGAAATGGGCTGGATTGGTATATAGTTCTGGAAACTCTGTGCCTTTTTTTTCATGGCAAAACTTTTGATGGATGATAGTACACTGTTTTAAAAATGTATCACTATACTATAGTTTTTCGGTCATTTTGACTAATGTACATATGAAATCGTGTAGAATTGCATGTAGAATATCCATGAATTATAGCTTTTCCAGACTTCTTAACGAAGCTTAAAGTTCTTAAAAGCGAAAGCAAAGCTTGGGAATACAAAATTCAAACCTACTTTATTATTTCTTCAAAACATGCAAAGTGAGGAACAACAAAATAAAATGAATTAACTCTAAAAAATGCTATATTTAAGTCATGTAAATAAAATATTAAAAAAAAAACTGTTATAAAGTTAGGCATGATTAACTTTGCGATTTTAAAGTAAATATTTTTATTATTAATCAAAAATTAATATAATAAGAAGTGTATAAACTTTTTTTTAGCTGCCCCTTGGTTCTCCACCCATGATTACAAAAATCATGGCGACGTTCGCCAAATATTGACCGAGCTACAGATAGGAGACCGACTTATCTCGGGCATTAATAAACAATCAGCCAAACTTAAACTTGCAGCATTATGACGTCTTTGTGATTATTATAATATAACTAAGTTTAGTATCTTATCTTATCGAGGGTAGAGTTTAAAATCTTTTTGTCTACCTTGAGTCAGTTGTAGATGGCCCCTTGCTCGCGACGAATCTCAATTTAACCAACTACAAGGCAAAAAGTGAAGTAACCAAGATGGTCAACCTGATTCTATATGGCACTGAGTCCAGTCCGCCGGTTCGGGCCGTTCTCCTGACTCTACGTGCCCTCCAGCTGGAGCACGAGTTCCGCCCGCTGGACATGCAGGCCGGTGATCATCTAAAGCCGGAAATGTTGCGTAAGAATCCGCAACACACGGTGCCAATGCTGGAGGATGGTGAGTCGTGCATTTGGGACTCGCATGCCATCATCGGATATCTGGTGAACAAGTACTCCCAGTCGGATGAACTCTATCCCAAGGATCCACTGCAGCGGGCCGTTGTGGATCAGCGGCTGCACTTCGAGACCGGTGTCCTCTTCCATGGCATTTTCAAGCAGCTGCAGAGAGCTCTTTTCAAGGAGAATGCCACCGAGGTGGCCAAGGATCGATTGGCTGAGTTGCGTGATGCCTACGCATTGTTGGAGCAATTTCTGGCGGATAATCCCTATTTGGCCGGTCCCCAATTGACCATCGCCGACTTTAGCATTGTGGCCACTGTGAGCACCGTGCATCTGAGCTACTGCCCCGTGGAAGACACCAAGTACCCCAAGTTATCCGCCTGGCTGGCTCGCCTTTCCTCATTGCCCTTCTACGAGGAGGACAACTTAAGAGGAGCTCGTTTGCTAGCCGATAAAATCCGCGCCAAGCTCCCCAAACAGTTCGACAAGCTGTGGCAAAAGGCCTTCGAGGACATCAAGAGCGGTGCTGGAAAACAGTGAACTCAGATCCTTTTTCTTCATTGTAAAGCTAAAAATGCTTCAAAATAAAATTATATGTAAAAAGGCCTGACGAGTCGTTCATTTTTTTTGTAATGACCAAAAAAAATTTGATGCAAGATACAATTTAAAAGAAAGATACATTTTAAAAAATATACTCCAAAGTGGACAAAAAGCCATATATAACTACATGTACATTTTATAATATCACTTTGGACGGCAGTTTGTTTATGGGCTTGTATGAATCCATTTTAGGGTCTTGGGGACATTATTTGTATATTAGAAGCTTGAAATAATAAACTTTTGTTCTCCTATTTTGGAAAAACCGGCGGGAAATGCAATAAAAAAGATTTTTAGGGCTTATAGATTCTAGGCAACTAAAGCCAAAAAGGTAATTTAATATGCATTTCACAATAGATTTAAAGTTACAGGTAAAATATATTTTTTATTACAAAAATAGACAAACATTTTTTTAAAATTGGTTCAACCGATTTTTTTATATTTAAAACTATATAGAGCTTAAGATTCGTAAATTTCTTATGTGTAACACACGACAAAAACTCAAACCCGTTTCGGCTCAAAATATTTAAAATTCATTCATGCTTATTTGAATGCAATAAAATCTATGCATGTCCAACTGGTAAAAAAAGTTCTCATTGAATTTTTATAGTTAGCGGAAGATTTACTACCAATTTTGGAAAAACCTTTCATTCGTCCCGCTCAGAAAAAATCCTACATGTGAATATCCTCGGTTCGTGTTCTACTGGTGTAAATGAGCTGTAAATTTTTTCCAGATGTAAAATTCCTTTTCACTGTAAAAGTACAATAAAAAAAAATAGTCCAGATTAAAAAAAAAAAATCGTCACAAAAGTTGATAGAACTTTTGTACAAGGAACTCGTCCGCCACTAGTTTTATACCTCGTTAGTAGGTGTTTTTGTTTCATTTCAAAACAAGACATATTAGCAAAAAAAAAAGGTTGCATTGTGAAGAGAGTTAAGACATTTCTGTCACTTTTGTGTTCATTGATAAGGATGCTTGACCGGCAAAGGTGCTTGTTCGCAGGAATTTGCTCCTTCTTGTGCACATATCTATGAATCTTTCCCTTGATAAAGTTCTTTCCGGGTGCGTGGAGTGCATTTCCAATGGCAACGCGGCCAAAAGTTTACAACTTTTTTGCGCTCATTAAAATTATAAAATTTTCCCCTCCACAAAGCGACACAAAATAGAAGAAGGCGAGGGAATGAAAAGCGCAAAGTTTTCCTGCCGTGTCGTGCATGCTAAAGTTGTTAAATCATAATTAATTTATGACGGCGCCATTCGCCGAAGCAGCTAGCCGTCCAACTCCCCAACTCCCCACCTCCCTGGCTCCTCGCCACTTCCGAATTTGCCTCTTATCTACACTCGGTCTTCGAACTCCCGGCCCTTCCTCCAAAAGGACCGCGTCGTCGTTTAAAATACTCTTAAAAGGGAGCCCAAGTCTAAATACCTGCTGGGTGTAGTCCGCTTTCATCCCCGCAAGTGTCCTGTAGGAGGTGCTGTCGTGAGCCAAACTTAAATCACGAAATATCCGGTTGAAATTCACAAGTATACTATTATTTATTTTACTTCTGACACTATTAAGTTAAGATAAAATGGGCATATTTTGTTTTATTATAATTTTTTGGTAACACATATTTTTAGAGTTCGTGGTAAGCCAAAAGTAGGTTTTAAAGTCACGACGTGAGTGAAGCTGTAACATTTGTTAAACAGAAGTTAAACTTTTTTGTTGTTAGAAAAAATTATTCATTTAATATCAGGATCAAAATGAGTTATTATAGGTATTTTACTTGTAAATATTTTATTTAAGGTCAAGAGATTATATTATTTAAGTATAATCATATATAAAATATATTAAAGATTAAATGGGAAAGTTTTAATTTTTAAAAAGTTTGATGGTTTAGTTTAGTTTTTTTCGTGTTCATGGTAATCCAAAAATAGGTGTTAAATTAGAATAGTCAATGGTTGAGTTATTCAATTTTTTAGACAGAAGTGAAACCTTTTTTTTTTGCTAAAAATGTTTTTTTTTTACGTTATCATTTTAATGTTGTTTAAATAATTGTGAAATGGTTTAACATTAAGACTGGAAATTGTCAGAGCAACGCTTCCTTCACAAAAAATCCTTATAAGAAAACTAGAATGTTTATAAATGTATGGCTTAATTATTTTTAGTACTTAATGTTAACACAAAATAGTCACGAAGTCAGGAAAATCTCAAATCCCGGATTGAGGAACTCGTGCCTGGGTGGGCATCACAGGGACTTACCTTGCGTCGCCAGGTTTTATGCGCCTCATTGCAGCGGCGACGGCGTAGAGAGCGGTGGCAGGCAAACTAATTGGTTTAATTTCAACTTTTACTTTGGGCCACCCTGTCACCCAGCCACCCCAATGGCGCCCTTCGTCCTTGTGCCCTAAACCGCCCACATCCCACCCACCGAGTCAGTGGCATTTGAGAAGTTTGCTTTGCTTTACGCTTCGCCTGGCACTTCACTTGCCTTCGTGGCGGGACGCTTTTACTTTTTCCTTTTCCGCCTTACAGCCTTCCACTTTGCCAGTTTATTTCCTGCCCCGCCTTCTTTTTTGGATCAAAATCTTCGTAGAGAGGGTCGTATTAATTTATTGTAGCCTTCTCTTGAAAAAACACGGACATTTTGTATTTTTCCGAGCAAAGAAACTATGATAACTTAAGAAAGCTGTGAAATATTGACCTTAGAAAATTATAGTTCTCATATCTGTGGGACAAGCAATTTCTGGTAAAATTAATTCGTAATCAAGTTATAATGTATATATTTTTCAAAATTATGGAACAGTTAAATTGTTTTCTCAACAAAATAGGGACAATTTAAGTGGGGATCAGGTTTCAACGGGTTATATTTAATAATCGTAAGTAAAAATTTATGTTTGGTATCCTTTTTTTATTAGTAGTTCTTCATTAATTTATATAAAGAATATAAAAACAACTCAATATTTTTTAATACAAATGTATATCAGTGGCGTATTCAGGATTTAGTGATTTGTTTTTGTCCGTCATTATACCCGTCACTCGTAGAGTAAAAGGGTATACTAGATTCGTCGGAAAGTATGTAACAGGCAGAAGGAAGCGTTTCCGACCCCATAAAGTATATATATTCTTGATCAGGATCACTAGCCGAGTCGATCTAGCCATGTCCGTCTGTCCGTCTGTCCTTCTGTCCGTCTGTCTGTCCGGATGAAGGCTGAGATCTCGGAAACTATGGGAGCTAGGCTATTGAGATTTGGCGTGCAGATTCCTGAGCTTCTTACGCAGCGCAAGTTTGTTTCAGTAGAGTGCCATCCCCACTCTAACGCCCACAAACCGCCCAAAACTGTGGCTCCCACAGTTTTGATGCTAGAATAAAAATTTTGACTGAAATGTAATGTTCTCATCAATACCAATCGATTGACCCGCCCATCCTAACGCCCATAAACCGCCCATAAACTTCAAAAAATCGTAAATATGAACGTAGATATCTCGGAAACTATCAAAGATAGAGAATTGGGATTTCAGATTTAGATTCCGTAGCCTTATACGCAGCGCAAGTTTGTTACGCGAATATGCCACGCCCACTCTAACGCCCACAAAGCGCGAAAATCTGTGACGCCCACAATTTTTATGCTAGATAAAAAATTTTAGCTGAAATGTATTGGTCTCGACAAAACCTATCGATTGGTCCAAAAAAAAATTTGCCACGCCCACTCTAACGCCCATAACGCTTAAATCTGTATACCGCCGGTAGGTGGCGCATTTTAATCTCGCTTTGCTACTTGCATATCTCTATTTAGCTGAGTAACGGGTATCTGATAGTCGAGGTACTCGACTATAGCGTTCTTCCTTGTTTTCATTTACTACCCATTATAAAGAGAGTTTAAAATATTCAATAGTCATTTTTTTTATTTCATTAATATTTTTAAAAGATCTTGCATGTGGGCAGAAGGTCGTTTTTACAAATTTTATAATAGGTCAACAGAGGTTTGTCTGTGCTATAGTCTCATTTCCTTGTTAAGCAGACTTACAGTTTATATTTAATGCTTCGCAGAATGGGAAACTTCTCGCCGGCACACTGACCTCGAAAATCATCCAGGGATAAGTCGTGGAAGGCCACTCCGCCCAATCCTTGAGCTTGGACAAAACCAGCCTTGATTGCCGCCGTTGTAGGATCCTCGTAGCCCACCCACAGGCCGTTTTCCCCCTGGTCATCGGCCGCCCGATAGGCGTAGATCCCGAATCGCTTGGTGGGATCACCCACCTTGCGAAGATGGGGCACCTCCCGATCCTGCGGCTGCTGTTGGAGCAAGTCACACGTCTCCGGCCAACTTAGTAATCCTGGAGTAACAGTTTGCCGTCCCGCCGGAGCAGCACCATTTGCCGCTGGAATCGGTGGATAGCCCGTGATTCCAGAGTTTCGAGTCATATTCCAAGCACGTCCATAACTGGCCACTCCCACGTGCAGCTTGTGGGCACTGATTTCAGACGTTTGATTCATCCAATACTGTACCTGGTACTGCACATTATGGCTGGGATCCCGATCATACATGGCGTATAGTGGAGCGGGAAGATCTGCCACCTTCGGATCTCGTTCCGGGGACTGAAAGTCATAGGTGCCCAGGTTGACGAAGTCCACGTGGCCAAGAACCTTGGGAACATCAATGAAAACTGGGGAAAAGAAATATGTTAGTAAAAACTTTTTATAACTTAAGTACTACTTAATAAGAACGATAAACAAAAAACTCATTTATTCCTGCACTAAATATATTTTAAATTTTAAAAGAGTTCAATAAAACTTTATCTAACCCCCAGATATTTGACTTTCAACATATTACTTACGATAGATCAAAAAGGTTCTAAACATTTTACGGACTCGTTTTAAATGTATCTCGTTTCTGAAAAAATTCAATTATTTTAAAATTATGTCCCAGTATTAAATATAATATTATTGTTAATATTATTTAGGGGCTATTCACATATTACATGACTCGCTGGGGGGATTGGGGTAGTGTCAAAACATGTCACAGGGTGGGGATAAGTGTTACAATGTGTCACCAAGGGGGGTTTTATTTATCGTGAAATCCGCGTCACGTAATATGTGAACCGCCCCTAAGCATAGATTTGTTAAAATATCATTATGAATTTAAAAGAGCCTAAGAACGATGTAAGTTCGCCTAGGTATTAAACTTTTTCATATTTGTCATAACTAAAAAGACGTTTTAACGAACGATAAACATAAAAAAGTTCTTAAACTTCGATCTGTTAAAAATTAAATTAAAAAGGACTTGAATGTGAAAACGCCATCATTATGGTTTTTCAATTTACTCACGTTCTGCTGAAACATGGGGCAGCATGGTGACGGTCAGGAGTTGTCCACTGCGTCGCAAATCCGATTGCAGCTCTCCAAGAAGGGTGGCGAACTGCTCCCGATGCTCCTCGGCCTTCTCATCCACCGATGGAGAACTAAACCAGCCACGAACAGATCCCCAAACCCTCTTAAACACACCCTGCTGAACTTTGGGCTTGTTCTTGGGGAACTGCCAGGCGAGATCGAGTCCATCGAAGCCATTATTCTTAAGCTCCGCGATCACGCTCGCCTGGAAGCTTCTTCTATGCTCCGGCTGTTCCAGTAATCGCAGGTACTTGCCAGTATCCGCCACGCCCTCGCTGTCCAAATCCCTATCTCCGCCCACCGAGAGCAGGAATCTTACATGGGGAAATTTCTGGCGCAAAGCGGTAATGTGACGATAATGCTGGTGGTCATGTGTCAACGAAGGATCCAAACTCTTGATCTTGTAGGTCTCGGCATCGATGCCCGCATAGCCATAGACCAAAAAGTTGCAGAACTGTAGGGCAGGCTCTAGTTCGGCCAGCGACATTTGGGCGGGGCCTAAGTAAGTCAAAAGATAACCCCTGATCTACTTGGCACATATAGATTAGAAACTCTCATAGCTTACCTTCACGCACAAAACTCTTAGCATCGTAGAAGCAGACCAGTTTTCCCACCTCAGCGGATATACACTGCAATATTGCCAGAAAACTGCACAGCAGTAATCCCTTATATGGATTATTGGGGGCTGACATTAGGTTTGGTTGCACTGATCAGCTTTAAGTTAGATTAACAACTGACCTGGGACGGCGGATTGTTTTGATGAGCCACAAAGCTTTGTTCGAAGAAGCAGCGCTGATAAGAAGTTGTTGTGATTAGGGTTCTCATTTTCAAATATTCTATGATTGTGCCAAAATAAAGGAATTTTTAACACAAAGAATACAAAATGTTAGGTAGCAAAGAAATAACTTAAAATGTTATTTATTATAACAAGAAGTTTAGATAAAAAAAATAAATATGTGAAAGAACCAAAATACAGAACGAATATACATAAATAGTTAGTATAATTATCTCTAGGTGGAAAAAATAAAGAGATTTACTATTTATAATTAATTGGAACGTAAAAAAGGCTAAAAACGTTGCATACTTTTTTGCGGACTATCATTTGCTTGCTATAACAATTGTTATATTTAATTATTAAAGCAGTTTCAAAATGAAATGTTTTTATGACAGATATGTATATGCAACAAACCACTGTGTGAATAATTACAATCCTTATTGAGGTCAACAACGCATCCCATGTAGAAAACCCCGAAAACATAAATCCTAGGTACTAGCGCATTATGTTAAGCTGTTGTATTCTGATTAACTTTTTACAAATAAATATTTTAAAAATATGAACCATAGATTGTTAGAATTGTTGGAAGAATTTCAACTCTTTGAATACAAAAAATCTCTTTAAATTACAGATTTAAAATTCTATTTGGACTTGTGACGTGTCCCTTGTGTTATTTATATATTTTCCATTATCCTCAATTTCCCCAAGCTGACAAACAAACACCCACCACACGCACACAAACACCCATTAGTGTCTGTCAAAGTAAAAAGTGGGTGGTTAAGGTTGTGGCTGGGGTTATTAAAGTGTCACTTCCACAACTTCAATGCCAATCCAGAGTCCTGCACTCAGCACCAATTTACCGATTCCCACGAGACAATAATGTTTGCTCATGCTCGTAACGCTTAAGCACATTAAAGTCCTCGACTACAACGCCGGAATGATGAGTTGTCACTCCCCAGGATCAGGCCGCCATAACCGGGGGTCACCACTCAAACACGGATGGCCATGTCCATGTCCATGTCCTTCATCCCCCCCAGATGATTAGCAATTTTACTCACGTGGCGGTGGGGGCAAAATGTGTTGACTGCCTGTCCTTTGATGGGAATGCAAGGGTCAGCTTTCAGGGGTTGAGATTACTGGTCAGTTACGGTTTTAGCTTTAAAACTTTTTGGGGATAATACTATAAGGATACCATGTACAATTGTGCATGTGAAAATGGTGCATCTTTAGACAATTGTCTTTGTTATGCCAAGCTTTTTATTGGGTATCTAATGCTTAGGAAGTCTTCCCAAGAAAATAATTTATAACTCTACAAAATATAATAATATATCATAAAATAGTAACAGCCATATAAGAGGTAAGTACTTATAACTGAAGGACATACGTACTAAAATTTTATTTTTTTCAAAGTGTTTTTATACAATGTATTTCGTATTTCTTTAAATAGCAACGTTTTATTATAACATTTTATGACTTACATTAACTTAAAATATAAATTTCCATAGCTACAACAATTTTTATGTTTGCTAACTAATCATTGAAACATTGTAGCAACTGAACTGTGGTTTTCACCTTGGTTTTCATCCTTAGTATGAGCAGAAAAAATGGGTCAGCCGCCTGGCAAAAAGCAGAAAATGAATTTCAAGTTTATGCATAAGGACGCAGTTGGTTGCATCATAAAACCAAATGGTAAGAGCTATAAAACTAACCACAGCACAAAAAAAGGACAATAAAGGAGGCAGGCGGTGGGGAAAGCCAACAGGAATCAACAGAATGTAACCGCAAGCACGGACGCTTAGGCAATCAACTAACAGAATGCACACATGTTCGGAAACACTGCTTTCTATTTTTCTACCCATACCAACCCTTTTCCAGTGCCACGCTTAAGCAAAGGAATATTATAATCATAATAATAATATAATTTTTTAAAATAGTTTCACAAAACATATTTGGAAGTCATAGAATTTCATACTCCATTAGTAGACCTATAGGTACAATATTATGTTAAAACCCCTCGTGGTCCATCTATATAACTACGCCACTGCTCGACTAACCCCGCCCTTTCGCCGAAGGTTGACAGTAAACTAATAGAAGAGCAGCTGCCAGAGAGCCATTATATTTAAAGCGATAGGAAAAGAGCTGAAATTACCCATAAACATAAATGCATGAAAAAAACGTAAATGGATTAAAAATATATTAAAGAATGCACACCGACCACATGATATTCACAAATATATGTACATTATATGTTTAAGTTTATCTTAGGTAATATTACGCATACGCATCGTTTATAAGTAGGTACATAATCTTTTCTTTTAATTAAACATTTTTAAAGGTTAAGATACCACATTTCAAGAATGTGTTTTCTTTTCTTACATTTATTATAATAAAATAAATAAATAATTATTTGCAAGCTGTTCATAATAATAGATTAGTATCATATTCCAAGTGCTTATTTATAAATATACTCAATATTTGAAAAACATTTTTTGTTTTTCTATCCTATTCCATTTCCAGCAGTATTATCATATTCCAAGTGCTTATTTATAAATATACTCAATATTTGAAAAACATTTTATGTTTTTCTATCCTATTCCATTTTCATAGGTAGTATAGTTCTAAAGGTCACACTTGTTAATGTAAAACATTGTATTTAATTGTATTAAGACAAAACTGTGATACCTATATTTAAGAGTCTGTTTTAGTATAGCCGTTTCTCGTAGAGTAAAAGAAAGAAGCATTTCCGATTCTTTAAAGTATTCAGGCACTCGACTATAGCGTTCTCTCTTGTTTAAATTTATACAGCAATAACATGACCTCTCGAGACCCTTTGACATACCGCTCCTTAACGTCGCTCGAGTCCTTCAATTGAAACATTCGGATAACTCTTTAATCGTGCCACAAAGCCAACTCCTGGTTGTCTTGGATTCCTGAAAACCCTCTCGTCTGGATGATTAACTTTTTCGAGAGCCATGTGGCAGCTGTCGCTGCCCGCAGCGTAATTAAATTGTTAACGCACACGTGTCGGCTGCCCGTCCATCCCGGGGCACAATTCCACGTATAACGCATACGTACACATGTACGTTCATCTGGTTGAAGTTCATTTATCCGTAATGCCATCTACGTTGACAAATGTGTAAAAACAACAACAGCATTTAGCACACGCGGCACTAATCCAGTGTGAGTGCAAGCTGGATGGCTGAGTTAAACCCTTTCTCCGCCCCACTCGCTTTCACCTTTCTCGTCCTCGAAACCATCCAACCGCCCCGAAAAAGCTGACAATCGCCGCGAGCCCCCGAATCACCCAAAAAACTCATTTTGCATGGAGCTTGGCTGGTGGTTTTTAATGCTTCATTGGCTTAATTGCCAGCCATGTGCGAAAACACATACACGGTGAAAACAAGTTTAAATTTAAAACAAAAATATAAATAATCAGTACCGTTCAATTAAAAAATCTATAAATATAATTGCTTATTATTTTAAAACAAGAAATAAATATTTTTTATATCTGTAAACATAAAATTTAAATATAGTCGAAGCTTTAATTTTCAATGTTCAGTACTTTAAAATAATAATTTGTTTTTTAAGTCCAATAACATATGTCAATATTTAATACAAATGTCAACTTTATTAGAATCCATTTGGTATAATATTATTATGTTTTTCACCATTATTTAGAACAATATTTTCTTTTCAGTGCACCTATGTATGCAATGGCAGAGTTGCTTATAAACAGAATCAAACAGACACACCTACAACAACTTTTGGGTGCCAAGTTAATTCGACCACAAACACGTTCATTTACCTTTTGCGGGTTGATAGAAACAAATTCCGGACAAAAAACATTGAACAAGTTAAATTCTAACAAGGGAAACTCAGGTTTCTAAAAGCTTATTCAACAAACTTTTTAAAAAATAAACATTTTTAAAGTCCGTAGAAACCATTTTAAAGTAGTTTAAACAATCTCTAAAACAAAATCTAACAATCTGTTATCATATCAATTTATATATTTTAAACATTACTTTATGTACAAATTCAGCTTATGGCTTACACTTCACAAAATTTCATCAGATTCCGGTATAAAATAAACTAAATTAAATTATTTTGTATATTTTGACAACGAGTTCATGTGTATATTTTGTAATCATATAAAGGTAAAATGGAACCAATTACAGTATAAGTGTATTTAAAATGTATTTATGTACAAAGATCTCTTGAGAGCTATAAAAGAAAATCTAACAATCCGTTATCATATCAATTCATATCTTTTAAACTTTACCATATGTATAATTCAGCTTATGATTTGCACTTCTGAAAATTTCATCAGATTCCGATACAATTATTTTTTCTATATTAATACGAAACCGTGTTTACATTTTGTAATGAAAAAAAAGGTAAGATGGAAAAATTCTTTGGAATCAATTACAGTTTGAATGTTTTCATATTAGAGTGACACGCAAATCACAGACAAAGATCTCTTGAGAGCTATAAAAAACGGGGTAGGCTGCTGTTAAAATCAAGTTATGACGCATTTTTATTGATTCCATGCCAAATGCCATGCATTAATTGAAAAAGTGCGCAATTTGCTAATCAATCCGCCTTGGCGGGGCTATAAAAGAGACCTGTTCGAACAGATTCGCAAATTAGTCGTTGGATTCACTCACAATATGAAGCTGCTCTCGGTCGCATTTCTTCTGGGTCTTTTGGCTCTGGCCAGTGGTAAGTGCAAGGATATACTATACGATCTGGACTGGTTACTAATTGAATCTTTCTTTTTTTTGCCTAGCCAATCCCCTTAATCCCGGAAATGTGATCATCAACGGCGACTGCAGGGTTTGCAATGTTCGAGGCGACTAATATATGGACTTAAAGCGCAATTCTCTGTTGTGACAAAATATGAAATAAAATTAGTTCACAGAATCTTATACTTAAATGTTTTTTTCGGTGCAGTGATCTATGGTTTTACAGCGCATCGAAAAATTATGCACAAAGAAAATCAATACATGAGGCGTGCAACATTGCAGAACTACTATAAACCAACAACGTTTCCTTACCAAATAATTACTTTTCTAGAAAATACAAAACCTTAGTTTGAGTCCTGCAGACCCTTAAAGTATTTATTCTGAAGACGATTGCAATAAAAATATCGCTTACAAATTAAAAACATTTTCTTCTGTATCTATGTGATTTTAAAAACTCACTTGACCCAAAATCGGCTGCAAAAAGCACTATACGACCCCCGTTTTTGACCAAGTTTCAAGGAACTTACATTTATATGTTACCCCCCAGATTATTATCTAGTAAATAAATAAAACAACCAGCTAATATGCAGAAAATTTATTTTCTACAAGTGTAAGTTACACAACTCTTAAGGTTTTTAGCTCCAGATTAGCCTCCGTACACATTACAATCTTTGCAATCTCCATTGATAATAACGTTATCTGGATCCAGCGGGGAAGCTGTAAAAATACAATTTTTTTTAAAGGCAAGGATTTAAGGATCTAAGATTTACGTACCCATCGCCAAGGCGAACAGACCAAGTGAAAACAACAGGGAAATTAGTTTCATTTTGTAAGCAATGCCTTGAACTCAACTGAGGGAAGTACACTTCCTGGATTTTCTTTTATACATGGGAGCCCTTAAAATAAAATATAATCGCAGGTATTTCCCATATATATGCAAGGTCTTGAATTTACTGGAAATGCCCCAGAAATTAAATATTTCCCATTGATAAGCGGATTCTATTATATATATAATTTCAAAACCCAAAGCGAACGATAAGGAAATCAATCAGGGTTAAAAATACATGATTAAATGCACCTTTGTCTATAGGAATGCACTCAAACCAATACACAACTTAACAAGGAAGAACGCTATAGTCGAGTACCTCGACTATCAGATACCCGTTACTCAGCTTTTGGGACAAAGGGAAAATGCGCAACATACCCGCGATCTCATTATATGGTTATGTGGGCGGTAGACAGATTTATGCGTTATGGGCGTTAGAGTGGGCGTGCCAAACTTTTTTTTGGGGACAATCGAAAGGTATTGACGAGACTAATAAACTTCAGTTACAATTTTTTTCTAGCATTAAAATTGTGGGCGCCACAGATTAGGGCGGTTTACGAGTAACGGGTATAAAAATAGTTTTGACTAGCTCTTGGTATAAAATTTATTGTGTCAACAATTTAAAGAGTGATTTAATTTCTTTAACAGCTTTAAAGACGTACCAAAATTTCTTATTTTATTGTTATAACTTAATGCTATTTTAATGACCTCATTGCAGTGCGTTATTATAACGTAATGAATATTTGAGCAACAAATATATATATATACACTCAGGGAAAACACTGTGCTAAGAGCAATTACAAACAGCCTTGATTTAGGAACCATTTCGTGCTTACCATATAAGAACCTTTGGGCTGAAAAAGTTCTCACACTAAGCACATTTTGGAAATAAATATCTGTCAACTCTAACAATTTCCATAAATTACACAGTGTTAATGCCCGGGAGCGACAAGTCGTAAGTAAACTTAAGATATTAATATTATTTAGGTATATCTCGTTTATTTAAGTTTCCAATACTTATTTCTCTTACTCGCATATAGTGAAAACAAATGTACAATGCATGTACATTAAAGAATTATTTGTCCTTAAATCATGCCTGCAACTTTCTTACTTTATTATTAAATCAATCTTTTTTAAGTACAAATATGACTATATTTTAAAATTATTCATTGTTGATTATAGTAAATTCGTGCTTGAAAGCTGAGTTTTGTTCTCTGGCTCTGCACTTTCCATGCTTGTCGAAGTTTTGACACCGAAAATACTCGATTCAAGCACGAAACACTTGTTTTTTTTTCTGAGTGTACATATATAAATAAAATGTCTTCATGTTTTACTTGTTCTGTGAAATAGTAGTACCTATACCAAAACATCCCGTTATCCTATGCACATTACACTAAGCTTCAAATAAATCATTATTTTATTTACAGAATAATTAAACAGTCATTTAACTAAATAAATGATAAATAATTCCGAAAAACACCGCTCCAGATGTGAGGGTGTAGGACATAGAACCAGCCGTTTTATGGTCAGTGGGCATTATTATACCATCATCGTTATCGGGCTTGTTGCAGTCAATGCACTGTCCATTAATATACACCTTGCCCGGTGTGGCTGCAATTAGAAAATTGTTAGCTAAAAATATATATTAGCTTAATTGATATAACAATTACCGTTAACCGCAGCCAGCAGGCAAAAAATCAACATCAAAGTTCCGGCGACTTGAAGGGGTTTCATGTTTCTCTTGGGGATTGCGAATAAATCTGATTGAGAAAGCGCGAGTGCTCTGCTCTTATATAGGCTCAATATATAGTATTGTTCATTTTAAATGGGGGATTACAGTAAAAACCCAAGGGAAGCAACTGATAAAGACCATATCAATTGGTAACAAATGGATGCTTGCATTGTACATTTTAATTACTGTGTACAAGAAACATCTTATAATACAAATTATAGTTCAATTATTATATGCACGTTTATGTACTGAATATATACGTATTTATTTATAGTATAGTTAGTGTAGGAGACTCCAATATGTGGAATAAAATACCTATTATTCAATCAAAGGTAATATTTTCATCTAGACGTTTAAAAGTATATCACAACTGTTATAAATAAATTGAATGTTTTCTATTAGTTGCAAGTATGTATATCATATATATTATGATAAGGTTTCTATACCCATTTTTCCTTATTTCTTATTTTACAATGTTTTATTATATATTAATATAATATGTTATATAAATATATTTCAGTTTAAGCTTTATAAGCATCAACTGTCCTTCCTATCCCATCTTCTTCTTCTGTTTTTAGCTGATAACTGTCCCAATAAAAGTTTTTAATTGTGTACTTTGAATATTTTTTTAATTATTGCATTTTTTTGAATATTTGTTTACATTTTTATACGACTTAATAATATTTGGCTGTGTGAACTCCAACTGGCTTGGTTGTTTTGCTCCATCTCTGCTGCCCTTAAGCCCTCACGTTGCAGACTCGACAGTCGCCGTTGATGATGACATTGCCAGGATTCAGGGGAGTGGCTAAAGACGGAAAGTAATTGAAATAATAATTAAATAACTTATGTAGTTTGCAAATAGTTTGTTAAGTTTACTCACCATTGGCCACGGCAGCCAGCAGACCCAAGACAAAGGCAAGCGACAGGAATTTCATGTTGTTGGTTTTGTGGTTTGTTTTTGAGGTTGACTCGAGAGGATTTGCAGCTGACAACTGATGCTGAGTGTTCGGAAGCCAACTGCTTATATAGGCCCTATCACAGAACTTCCAGCTAGACCGATCTGTTCTGTCTTATCAAGGTGGCTGCAGCGACGCTGGGAAAAGTCAGCCAGAGATTGGGATTCTCCCAGAGGCAAGCCCCAGACCAGAAATTCCCCAAGTGCAATAGTGCGACGTTCTCAATGAAATTGAGCGTAAACAAGTGCAGACTGATAGCCCCGGGGCGCGAGATTGGGGAGGGTAAATCCAGCTGGTCCAGAGCGCCATTCAATTCACGTGCGGTGCTCGGATTGCAAACCTGATTTAATCTCACTTGGCGCCCCTGCGATGTTTTTCCACGTATTGAGACCCGTTTTACACGTTCAATTCCGTCGAAACAATAAATGCTTAAATTAACACCGGCTTTATTAGCAAGAATTGCGAAAAGGTGCAAAAAGGGGTAGCATAGGTAGTTGAGAAGAGTCTGGTTCCTCTAGGGGCGGAGAACCACTTACTGTTTTCTTAAATAATCAATCAGTCAAT